>NC_134188.1:2768698-3076331 GCF_964188355.1 Buteo buteo | reverse complement strand
TGACAGATGAGGAGAGATGGAGAGAGCTGGGACCGTTCAGCCTGGAGAAGATAAGTCTTGGGGGAATCTCATCTGTGTGTACAAATATCCAAAGAGAGGGTGCAAAGAGGGCAGAGCCAGGATCTCCTCAGTGGTGCCCAGTGACAGGCAATGGGCACACACCGAAACACAGGAGGCTCCATCTGAACGTCAGGGAACACTTTTTTACTGTGAGGGTGACCGAGCACTGGTACGTGTTGCTGAGGGAGGTGGTGGAGGCTTCGTCCTTGGAGATACTCAAAAGCCATCTGGACATGGTCCTAGGCAGCCGGCTGCAGGTGGCCTTGCTGGAGCAGGGGGGCTGGAGAAGATGACCTCCAGATGTGCCCTCCTACCTCAACCATTCTGTGATTCTGTGACTATTTCAGGAAATGTGTAAAAATAACCCTAGACTGACCCAACAGTGAGGAGGAAAATATCTCTGCCAGCAACATCATACTTCTCCTAGCGGAGAATTTCAGATGAAGGCTTGTTGTAAGCTCCTCTACGTCCCTTTTCTTCTCGAGGAAGACCAGCACCATTGATTTCAGGACCCAGAGAGTCATAGGAAGGATAAGCATAACAGCAGGGAGAGCTGTAGCTAATAGGAAGTATATATGTATCAATTCTAACTGTACCACTACTGGAAACTTGCCATAACTTTATACTTGGAATTATAAGCGTTATTATCTTTGTATCTGGACTAACTCTTTGATTAGATTGCTATTACTTTAATTACAGGAGCAGTATATTCTTCAATCCGTACACAAGGTATGTTTCTTCAGTGCACATAAATTGCACAAGCTGTTTTGTGTGGTACTTTGCCCTTGAGATCTGGTTTGAATTTGGATGCAGCAGATGGACCCCACTACATGCAGCTTGCAGATACCCTCCGTCCTTGCAAGGTTTTGAAAAATGTCATCTCTTGCAAGGCTAGGGGAGATTTGTAGACAGCTTGAATTCAAACAGCATACAAGATGCACAAGGTCTCTGGGGTGGCCTGACATTCAGAGGGCTCCCAAGAGGATGTAGTGCTGGTCTGAGCATTAGTTTCAGCTCTCGTGGGTACTTGTAATTCAAATTAAAGACAGAGATTTAATGTCTCTGGAAGTCAGGGTTTTCAAGCTCAGTGTCCTAAACTGGAGGTCAAGTTTCAGACTTCAACGCCTCGCTCAGTTTTTCCACAATACCCAGCGTGGTTTGCATGTGTGCGGTACTGAAGTTAATTGGTCAGACAGTAATTGGAGCTCATCAGATGAAAGGCGCTATGGAATGCAGGAGAATGCTTCATGCTGTAATTTGAGTGAAAATGTAAACAATACCCCAAAAGATAGATGTTGTCATTGTAAACTTTCTCTCTGAATTACACTGATAAGTAGAACAAAATGTAATTCCTTATCAACATATTAATTACTCTTTGATTATACCCTTCATGTGCTGTAGATGTTGAAATTACATGTGGGCAATCAGATATACATCAGAGAATCTCTACCTATCCGAGGTGGTCTTCATGCTGTGAATTTATATTAAACACCTAACATTAATATGAAACTAACTCCCCTTGGAGACAATACTTTGATGTATTAATAAAAAAGACTTCTCAGTTCTTGTTTATCACAAATTAAGATTAAAGCACTTTCTTTTGGAGTTCTGTGTGAGATGAGTAATTTGTAGTGCAAGAAACATTGATAAGATACAACACATACAGAAGAGGTCAAATATTCAAGACAGAGGTCTGAATCCATGGCTTGTGCACAGTGAATGCAACGCAAAGTGCTGAGCTCCCACTTGTTGTTATCAGTATTATCTGCTGGTATCAGCTGATTAACACTACAAGCAGACCTGCCTTTAAATCCTACTGTTTCCTTATTAGCTCTTTCTGTGAACGGGCCTTTGTATTTGAGAACCATCTCCTGTGTATTTCTTCTGAAAAAAATAAACCCCAAACAGCAGAATGTCACTTGTTCACATAATTTGGAAGAAGTTGTCATCCACACACAGTCCAGTAACAGGAGAGCTGGCATTATCCTGAAAGTACAGGCAAGAGCTGTACCTACAAACCCAGATGACTTTTTCTGATTCACAACCATATCATAATTATTATTACTGAAGTATATCAATATCATTAACATTTCATCATGCCTTGAGACTGTAGTGAAAAATCATTTCTAAAATGAATATTAACATAATTTGTGGATATCTACTTTTTTTTATTATTATTATTTCTGAGAGGATTAAGTATCTGGCTGGATGGCCAGGCCCAAAGAGTTGTGGTGAATGGAATAAAATCCAGTTGGTGGCCAGTCACAAGTGGTGTTCCCCAGGGCTCAGTATTGGGGCTGGTTCTGTTTAATATCTTTATCAATGACCTGGACGAGGGGATCGAGTGCACCCTCAGTAAGTTCGCAGATGACACTGATGATCTCCTGGAGGGCAGGAAGGCTCTACAGAGGGATCTGGACATGCTGGATCGATGGGCCAAGACCAACTGTATGAGGTTCAACAAGGCCAAGTGCCGGGTCCTGCACTTGGGTCACAACAACCCCACGCAGCGCTACAGGCTGGGGAAGAGCGGCTGGAAAGCTGCCTGGTGGAAAAGGACCTGGGGGTGCTGGTCGACAGCCGGCTGGATATGAGCCAGCAGTGTGCCCAGGTGGCCAAGAAGGCCAACGGCATCCTGGCCTGTATCAGAAATGGTGTGGCCAGCAGGAGCAGGGCAGGGATCGTCCCCCGGTACTGGGCACTGGTGAGGCCGCACCTCGAGTCCTGTGTTCAGTTTTGGGCCCCTCACTGCAGGAAAGACATGGAGGTGCTGGAGCGCGTCCAGAGAAGGGCAACCGAGTTGGTGAAGGGTCTGGAGCACAAGTCTGATGAGGGGCGGCTGAGGGAACTGGGGCTGTTCAGTCTGGAGAAAAGGAGGCTGAGGGGAGACCTTATCGCTCTGCACAACCCCCTGGAAGGAGGGTGTAGTGAGGTGGGTGCTGGTCTCTTCTGTCAGGTGGCTGGAGATAGGACGAGAGGAGACAGCCTCACATCTGCCAGGGGAGGTTTAGATTGGAGATTGGGAAAAACTTCTTCACTGAAATGGTTGTCAAGCACTGGAGCAAGCTGCCCAGGGAAGTGGTTGAGCCACCGTCCCTGGAGGTATTTAAAAGACATATAGACGTGGTGCTTAGGGACATGGTTTAGTGGTGGACTTGGCAGTGTTAGGTTAACTGTTGGACTCGATGATCTTGAAGGTCTTTTCCAACCTAAATGATTCTATGATTCTATGATCAAACACCCTTATCTGCTTAATACTTTTTTTCCAGCTGCTATTTACTACAGGAACATTACTAATGAGAGCTGCCAGGATGTCTTCTTATGACTGTATGAAGAAATGAAAAATCAGTAAATTAATACTAAGGACAAATATTATTTCCTTTAACTGGATATTCTGAACTTGGTCCATCTTCCTTTTCGGAGTTGGACTGATCCTATGTCAGTCCCAGATGTGATGTGGTAATCTGGTTCTGCCATGAGCAGGGGTTGGACCAGATGGCCTCCTTTGTTTGATGGTTCTACTACTTTCAAAAATTATTTCAGTGACTGAAGAAATAGCATATGCTTATGTAAAGATGCTATTATGAACTAAATTTTACCCTTTAGTTTGACACTGCAGTGCTGTAAAACCAGTGAAGTCACACTAGTGTGTGTTTCAGCGTGATCTAGTCCAGAGCCACTAATTACATGGCTGTATACTGATCTTTATAGAGTCATGAGAAAAACAAAGAGATTAAAGGAAGCAATTACTTGCTTACTAAAAAAAGACAATCTTTCCTCACTCTGTCTTCACAAAGGCACCCACTTTTACAAAGTGTCTTCCAAACACTTCTTTCCAATACAAAAACAGTACTAAATGTGGGAAAGTCAAATTAAAAGTTCTTTTTTACAGTAGCAGTGGAGCTACTGTTCAGACAGCTGTTCAGACAGTTTCCATCATCCATCACATGATGGAAATTTTGTTTAATTTTACTGAATAGATACAGATAACTTTCAATGTCAAAGTAGTGAACTCAAAGGCCAGAATTTTAAGGATATTTAATTTTCCTAACTGGTAGGGTGCAGCCCTCTGAAGATGTTTGAGGTATTTAACTCTCATTTGCCTCCTCAAGCACCTTTGATTCTGATTCACCTCATCCTGCCTTCTGCTACCAGGTGGCTACAGACATTTTCTATACACTTTGGCACATACACATCTAAATACACTTTGAAAATCTAAACAGAAGATTACAGAACAAACAGTTTTACCAATGAACTGAAATGTTTTGGATATCTGAACTGAAATACTTCCAGGATTTTTTTTCACACAAATCATTGGATTTTTTTGTTCATTCCTGTTTGCAATGCAAGCTGCAGTCCATACGGCTACAAACCAACACACAGAAATCAGGCTAAAGCAATTCCTACATGATAGCTGTACATAAACATTTATTCGTTCATTCTGGAAGGAGGAAGGAATAGACAACCTGGCTATGTTGGTATAGTTATTATTTTTAGCATTTTGGCTGAAGTCTCTCGTTTCCCTTCCACACATTTTTTTTATAGAAGGCTGGGGGGGTTTATGCTCTCCTTCAAGTAGAGAACAGACTTTTAATGTAGTGAAAATACTGGTTTTCCATTCTGCAGCTCGCCTAGGTCTGTTTCCAGCTATTAAAACCATTGTAGAAAATAACTGTTCCCTATAATACAAAATTCTGCTATGGCAGAAATAACACTGGGTATCCATAGTACTGACACTTCTCATTTCCTTATCCTTGTTACACCACAGAGCAAATGGAAGCCAGATTCATAGGAACCCTGTAATTACTCGACAATAATCATTGCCAGCAATAAAGCAGAGTTAGCAAAGAACTAATTAGCACACCACCCAGGACTAACAACACTCTACACTTTTTTACTGTTATTTTTAGCTACAAGCAGGAAAGACATAAATTGCCTTTTTATCAAATAGCATGAAAGAGCTTAGGTAAGTTAGATGTTTGCAGTTACCACTCTATAAAGCTGGAGTCTGCCCTTCAGCTACGTAGCATATATTACCCTGGAAGAAGACAACAGGAAGGCTGGAGACCTACCAGTGTCTGCTCCCTGCCAGTACAGGAGCGTGGGTCTGCGGGGTAGACAGTGGGAGACACCAAAGCTATCGAAGCACAAACCTACTATTTTCATGTCAATGTCTCTAGCTGGGTAACAGGAGGGGACACAGAAGGGTTGGCTCTGCAAATGTCAGTGAAATACAGTCCCTGGCACTTTTTAACTTGCTGGCTGAATCTCAACTGTTTCTTAATCTTCTAATAGTTGATGGGAAATTAGTTGGACAGTTTCAGTTGCCATCTCACAGACGGAGTCCCTTTGCTCTGATTGCTGAAGAGCACATTCCCACTCGTCTGAATCATTACTTGCCTGACTGTGGGCAAAGATGGTTTGGTCACTAGACAGTGCTACCAGCTAGCTATTTGGAAGGTAGATGACTAATTCCTTGCTCAGCTAGACTTTTGGTGGGAAATGAGACACATCATTTAACACTTACACTTCAGTTAAAAAAGGGAAAAAATGTTCTTCCTTGCTTAGGAAAGAAAAATGTGAGACTCGATATGCTAAAGTATGTACTATGCTCAAAAATATGCTACAAGTACATGAGGACGTCTTCCTTCCTTTACAACTTCAACAATCAGAGGCCTGGATATCAAACAGGAGAGGGGTTTTTTTGCTATTAAGGATCTGCTCCAGCCCTCAGCTGATCTCTAGACTTACTTATTTCACAGGAGCATCTGGCCATAAACAGACACCAGACACCTGCCCCTCCAGCAAGTATTTCCCACTTGGAGATACGAGTTGTCGTAAGCCGTGACCTGGTTCCTGATCATTTAGAGAGCATTCACCAGGAGATCAATGAATGTAACTCCATGCTATAGTTTGAGGTCAGTTTAGTCCAAGAGAGAAGCTAGTGAAGTAAAAATAAACAAATAAAGCTCATGGGTTTTTATAAAAACCGAGAAGAGTGTTGAAGTGCATACTTGAAATACTTCCTCTGAACTCCGCAGTGCTGCTGGCATGCCACTGGTTTAGCACTTAGTGCTTGTTCAACGTGTGCTACGTGGATGCACCAAGGTCTGCATACATACATTTGCCAAGCAGAATGACAGAAGTAATGTGACTGTTTCTGAAAAATGAAGTGTTTATGGCTTGCTCAGTTTCAGAATATGTTTCATAATCTTCAGCACTCACAATGTGTCACTCATGGGCTTGCAACATATTCCCTCTGAACAGAAGCCGCTTTGTGCTCACCACTGAAGAAGCATGTGCTGTGCGAGTGCCATACTGTATTTTGGCAGTAGCTGTTAGAAGTAAATTTACAGAGGATTAAGGAGATGGAAGGCAGCGTGCCTCACACTGTAATTCTGTAGAGCATTAAAATACCCTGCTTAAAGAAGAGATGAGAGATGCCTGCTATTCAAAATCTTAGGTTCAATTTGTTGGGCAAAATTTCCCTTTGGTCTTTGGGAACATAAGTCCCCGAACAACAGCAGCTGCCCTTGCCCAGAAGGACTGTGTGAGGACATGTCCCTCCTTGGGACGTCACCTCCAGAGCGAGCTGGGAGCCGTCCCCAGGGGCACGGGGCCACCAGGACCCGCTCCAGCTGGAAACTCCCTGCCGGCTGCTGCGCTGCCTCCGGGATCAGCGCGGGGCCCTTCCCCATCTCCACACGTGCTCCACGAAGAGCAGGATCCAGGGGTTGCTCTGGCTTTTTGTCCCCTCAAGGCCAGTAGATCGAATATATGTGCTGAGGACGTGAGCCATTTTTGGCTGTCTGGTGCTACAGTAATGGGATATACAGATAAACACAAAGATTGAAAGTTGGTTGTGTATGCTTTGAAGAAAAGGCAAAGTACTTTATTTTCCAAGTCTAGCCTTTTTCTAGACTTGACCTTGGTCTGCACTTTTAAGAATCTGACATTTTTTGATGGTTTATTTCACTTTCAGATTCTGGCAGGGTCTAGCCTCAGATATGCCAGAATTATGATGAGATAAGTTATTCTCCAGACAGAAACAGAAGCAGAAAGCAGGCAGTTGCCTACAAAAGATAGTCTCTCCTATGGATTTCACTGTAAAAATGCCTGGCTCAGTTTTCAAAAGGAGAAGCCTAAATCTGACAATGAAATCTCAGCAAAATGGAAGTTAAAGATTTTAAGTAACCATCTTAAGAGCCCACATGTTGCTCTGAAACCACTGGTTAAAACTGAACACATGATAAAGGTATTTTCATTTAGGAGATGGACTGTATTTTGCAGTATTTTTTTACACTGTAACAGTAGTTAGAAACCCAGGACCCACGGTATCCTGTGGCCACTGCGTTACGCTCTGAAAGCTCACTTACTACTAAGGATTCACACTGCTGTACTGACAATTACAGTTCCTTATTTTCTGATAGAGCTTCATCTTTAAAGACAAACAATAACCCAAACAAACCAGCCTGGACTCCACTGGAGGATGTGCAGGGAAGGCAACACTGCCAAAAGGGTGAAAATTATAGCTGTGATGCTCCATTGGCTGACTCTGATTTTGGGAGCAGACCTGGAGCTTTCATTAATCTTTCTGCAATTGCTAAAAGCAGCCTCAAAACTGAGTCTACAAAGCCACTATTTGTTGAATGTATTTCAAAGCATTTCCTTCATTCATTGTTTACTGATCAGGCCTTTCCTCATCAGCCGTAGAAAAACATACGAATGCTTATGACCTGCAAGCTCAAAACCCCCTGGAAAGAACTTTTTCAGGAAAATGTTACTGTGGTGAGGACTTTCAGGGAGTGCTGGAGTTTTAAAGTTTCTCATGATGTTTTGCATTTTTCTTCTAAATGAACAGGAAAAAACTCATCTGGCTCTCATTTGAATTCTCAATAGACTTTAGAAAGGAAATTCCAACCAGAAGTGTATTCCTACACCTAAAATCTACGTGGGAACAATGCTGTACGCTTGTCTCAAACCAACAGCAGCCAGGAGAATTGGAGCTAAGGCTGGGTCAGCAGCAGACCTGCTTGTTCCACACAACGGTAAGGGTCTCAGCAGAGGGGCTGGTTTTATAAACCAGGCTTCAGTAGGACATAGCAGAAGCTTAGCAACAAGCATATGCTTAAAACATGTAGTTGACCTGTCTTCACAGCAGTCATCTTGTCATCCATGTAGAACATTTATTTACATACATGGGGATTTCTGGATATAAAGGGTGGGAATCATCTCACCTTCCTGCAACTGGATTGGAACTATTCATCCCAGGTGCTCCTGAAGGCTATGGAAAGAGGTACTTCCATGAAAGTATTTATCTTATCTTAAAGTTAATGTCTAAAAGAACGGCTTGTACCCAGAAAGTGCTCATTCATCTTTAGGGACTATACAGAGAATTTGGGAAGAACAGGCATATAAAGCTAGAGACATTTCCAGTGAGATGAAACGAATTCTTCTTTGAGGCATCTCCTGTTAATGTACTGTCTGACTTAAGGTCCATAATTTCACCTATTTGCACCTGATTTTCTCCATCTGCAGTGATGGCATAAATGATCTGTATCCGTGTGTGCAAAAGGATTTGAGATTTATGTAGGAACATTCCTGTGTAGGTGCTCAGTGTTTACCACAAACAGCATGTATTTCCCACACAAAGCATGTCATTGAATTAGAGTTACTTGACCTCAGAATCCACTAATCTCAAACACAAGCAAGGAATTAAGTACTTCATTTGTTCACTCCATCGGTGTCTTATTCATCAGCTCACCTCCTGGTTTCCATAGGATATATGTGTATCACACTTACCAGAACTAAGCTACATTTATCAAGATTTCCCCCACAGCTGATACTCCACATTCTTGGTATTCAGGTTTTCTTTAATTATCTTAAGCTTATAAACAACCCCAAGTACTTCTGATTTTTAGCATTTGACAGAAGAATGCTTTTCTTTCCCTAAAAATGCGGGCTGTGTCTGGACAAAGATGTTAGCTCAAAGCACAGGGACAGCATAGCTAGTTCTAAGTTAAAGTCAGGTTGAGGGCAGGTCTTCCCGGACCTCTCAGGGAGGTAAGCACCTCCACTCTCCCGCGCCCTAACAGCACTGCTCCTAGCTCTCCTTAGACATATCAAGTTAACCAGTTGCTCAGTGCACAACGGAGACTAATGTACAAAGGGGATGCTGGCAAAGCCTCACCAGAGGATTCTTACAGCTGATGTGAAGACAATAGAACTGATTTGTAGACACATAACTCTGCACCGTGCTCACTGTATCGGTTTCCGACAACTGTTGTTGATTGCCTTCTTCCCTGCACTTTTATTTTCTTTCAGTTTAGAAAGTTTGGGAAGAAACTTCTAATAGCAATTTGTTTGTGCCATGCCTATTTGGCATGCCGCACTGCACTATTACACAAATAAACAGGGAACACGATGTAACACCACAGCAGCAGATTTAACTAAGATTCAATTGTACTTGATGCCATCTGGATGTGGGAAGAATGTTCCCTTAAACGAAAAATCTTCGACAGAAAAACAAGTTCACCCTTCATAAGTATGTACCATAACACAGGAGAACACACCATCTTTGACTTATGACTTCATCAGTAAGAAATTGGCCTAGCAATGGCTTTTCTCTTCCAACAGGCAGATGTGCTCTCTATTATATTGTTCCTTCTGCACAGATCTGAATTTGGGGTATCCTTTAGAGCTAGTATGAAGCCACTGTTTGCTAGAAAGTGGTAACCTGTCCCGAATCACCTCTCAAATAAATTACCTCTGGTTGAACCACCAGTGTTAGGATGGGGGGAGGCTACTGGTTCTTGATTTAGATTCTAAGACTGTAAGCAACTAAAACAAATAGTTTACATTTCAAGGTGCAATTTATGAATTTAACTGTCTCATTTTTACTGTGTTCATCACAGCAGAAACTTAGTGACAGCCTGAGTAAATGCTTTGACTTGTAATACACAGTCACCTAAAAAATTAACGATGAGTTCTTTTCCCAAAAGACTTAAGGACAAACACATTTCCAACACCAGGGCCTCTGAAGAGGAAATACCTCAGGGAGAATATCATTATTAGGTGACACTGAGCAAATGCTTAAGCAGGAGTGATTGAAGCAGACTGTGTACCCTAAGGATTTAATGAGCAGCTTGGAGGAGTTGATGGCCTGAGGCATAGCCTCAGGTCATTAAACCTCAAATGGTTATTAATCCCCAGGAAACACTTTTTGTCAAGGTCATTAACGCTATTATACAGTGGAAATTGAGGGTGTATTGAGAAATTAGCATGTCCTCTGTTTGCAGGAGAAATGCTCTCAGTGAGCATGGGCAGGTCATTTCCAGGAGGTTGCTGCACTGTCCACCAGCCACCCGGCTTGCCTCAACCTCCACATCCCTCTCTGCACCATTTCTAAGCCGAGTCGCTCTTTTGCAGAGCGTCACTACAGGAACTTTATCATACATTGAGCACTTAAATTAGCAGCTGAGCGTAACTCCAAGGGATAACATTAGCTGAAGTCCCTCCTGCTGAGTAGAGATGCCTTACCGTATGTTTTTAGGCCAGAGTCCTGCCCTGCTATTGCCTTTTTTTAGAATAAAAATAGGAAATATGATTCAATGATGTGTATGCTGGTGACCATAGTATTTAACTGAAGGGTGAAACTGTACAGGTGTTAGGATCATCACCCTTTTCTGATAGTTTTCTAGGATGAAGGTCTCCCTCTACCTCACTGGCTTCAAGCAGCAATGCCTGGAACCAGAACACATATATCCACTGGCGACTGCAGGGTTAATGCCAAGACCAGCAGGCAGGGAAGGGTAGTACTGGTGAGATCCCAGTCTGGGGCTTTCCTCTCTGGACCCCTTCTCTGCATTGGGCACCTCGTGAAGGAAGCCTCAGCTTCATGAGCACTGCTATTACCTTCCCATCAAGTATGGAAAACGCTAGTGCATGGATCCCAGGACTTTTTATAAATAGGGTCTAGAGTCAGGCAGTTATTTGTTTGGTGCATTTTGTGTAGCTAACAGTCAAGACTGGAAGTCAGACTTAGTGATTATTTTTTTTCCAGATTCTACTTCTGGTTTATGATTTGAATTGGGCAAATCAAATCCTGTAATTCTGTTAAATTATCTTTGTGCATCAGATTTTCCTACATTAAAAGGGCCATAACCATACCTACCACAACAGCCATTTTGAACATTGAATTACATCTACTTACAAGGGACCTGGAGACCTTTGGTTTCAAAACTATTCTATTATAATGATCAATGCTTGATTTTTAAGGCAATGCAACAGATTGCAATTGCCTAAAGCTGTTCCTTCTGCTCTAAACTAAGCAGGAAAAATAGAGAATTGTTACACAGTAGGATCATTTTGATTACATCCCCGAGGATGATTTAGCACCCCAATTATGCTGCTGTCCAAATTAAGAGAAGAAATCTTTCTTTATTAAAGAGCCTGAGGAGATTTAGAAAGCAACAGTATATTATACTAAGTAAAAAGAAAGAACAAAAGGACGTCATGATCTATTTAATTCTTCTGACAATGTCTGCATTAAATGATCAATGCTTAGACATGCATTGCTATTTACTGTTTGATTAAGTGCCCTAACATTCACTGGCATCAGCCAATGCATCCTTACTAAATGGAATTTATGCAAATATTATTTCAATTACATGTCTCAACATAGGTGTCAGGAACACACCCATCTATGGGGAATGGGAGGGCAAATTCACTGTTACTCTTTTGCCTGATTGGTTTCCTGAGACATATTCATTGAATGAAATTGGTAAGTTATTGGAGTACAGAAAAGTACTTTTACAAGGATATTAAGAAGAAAACACCTTTGTATGATATGACTGCACAGTTTTTGCATGTATTTGGGTCCTTGATTTCATGAAGCATATCATATATATGTTTAGGCACTGATACTGTAAAAAATGAAGTTACGCTTTTAAGATGTAAAATATGAAGTTGTACTTTAAAAATATAAATATAGCTGAATATTTCTAGAAGGAAACTTTTGCTTAATTTATATGTTAGACGTCATTCCAAATACCTGAGAAGAATACATCTCACAGTAAAGAAAATTTTATTTGGCAGTACTGGCTTAGACATGGCTGTGAAGCCATAAATCAGATAAAATAAGTATTTGGACACTAAATTATTTTTGGACTTGGAAAATTCCACTAATGCTATATTTTTATAGTAGTATGTTCCTGTAACCTAGATCGCAATCAAGCGATACATTTAAAGCCATTTTCTTCTGAAGAAAAGATGAATTTAAACTCCTGCTGTAAGGGGTCTAACTGTGCAGTTTCGTGCTGTCTTGAGTAAGATTGCTTTCCTGATCAGGACTTTCAACAGACTTGTGTCATCAAAATCACTGCACCTAAGCATGTCTAACACTTATTTCCTTGCTTGCTTTGCTGGATTGTGCCATAAAGCACACATCATATTATTTACGTAAGAAATGGATTTGAAAAAGAACCACACACCCTTGATCTCTCCTGTATTTTGAACAAAACAGACAATTCCTTACTGCTGGGCTCCTTTTTCTTTTATTTTCATAAGTATACCTCTTCTTTCTGACTCTCCAACTGTTGTTTGTTTTTTTTTTAATTGTCTTGGTTTCCACACCTATCCCACTAATGCTCAGGATACTTCACTGAGTCTCTGTCAAATTTCATTCCTCCATGTGCTCTGGTCACTGAGTTTAGGAAAATGTTTAACTCCACTGCCTGTGAAGGCAGTCACATTTCCTTCAGTGGATCTTACACAAACATAGAGTAAGGAATAACTTGATCATACCACCACCTGACTCATGTACTTGGGACTGATAATAACTGTAGCCACATCCTGTAAAATGACCAGTTTTTATAAAAAAAAATTGACTTGGCTTCTTCTCCCAAGTATGACCATGCTTTTTTTTATCTTAAAAAGACTTCATCTAAGGAGTGAAATTAACCATAACCATAGAAAATAAGGCCAAAGTGGAGAGTGAAAGTTCATCTAATCCACTCTCTGTCACAACCTGCAGGGCGAATATTTACTCCTCCTTAGAGGAATCTTGGATTCAGGACAACTCAGAAAAAATATATACTCTGAGGTACATCTGACCAAACAGGTTGCTTTGGTCTCAAACCGGCTAGGTGGCAAATTTACTACCCCTTGCTGAAGTAGATTTTTTGATGATACAGTTCCAGCTCTGTTCTCAGACGGAGACATTAACTCCAGCACTGCTTACTTTTCCAGCCCTTGCATTTAACTACCTCTGGATTGCCACACCTGGAGCTGTTCAGCAGAAACTCAGTCAACTTCTCTTCTCTTCCTGCAAACAGTACCTTATATTCCTGCCGTGCTCGCATCTCAGCATCATTTGCATCCCTGCTTATAGAACGGTGCCATTTCACACAGTGCTGCTTTCCACAGTTTGTAAGGGGTGCTGGATGATAAGCTCAGCTGCAGCACCCGGATTAGTTAACCCTCACTTCTTCTGATGAATACCAAAGAGCAGGTCTCTCCAAACTATCACAGATTTGCTTGGATGAGAGGTCTGCACAGCTCTGAGTTTCAGAAGGCAGTAAGAGCGGATTCCAGGAAAGCAAAAATACCAGTGAATGAAAAGCTAAGAATACACTTTGGGTTAAGCATGGAAGAGAGAATTGCCAATTCCTCAAATAACATTGTTTATTTAACAGCATCCTGTTGGGGGGAACTACACAACTGCAGTGACTACGAGTAACTGTGCGTACTGATGTCATGATAATGTGAAGGATTATCATGAAAGTTTACTTTTATGAGAACAATATTTGTGTCAGGTAAATACTGCTCTTCTAAATAGCCAATGGTTGTCCTGTACAAGGCACAATGAATAAAAAGTGTGTCTGACCAGCCAGGAGTATGTTCTTTCAAATAAAGAAAATCCCCAAATAATAATCTTAGTGATAAATACCTCTCCAGAACAATATTTCACAGAGAACATTTTTGCCAAACACCGGACACTCTCACTACTAATAAATAACCTGAAGAGTACATTCCTATTTGGTATGAGTGAAAATATCAGCATTTAGCCCTAAAAGCCTTTTTTATACAAAGCCTTATGAATAGTTCACAGATAATCATGACCGTTTGTCTCTGCTTCTGCAAAGAAAAATGCTCAGTCAAATCTATTTATATATAACTGTTATAGTTACATATAACTGTTCAAAAAGATTGACAGGACCAAACTGAAGAACCAAATCTCTCGATGTATAACCAAGTCTCTACATTTAGCTGGTGTCTCTGCAATGCTCAGCATATGTAAAGTAGTAAAGAAGCATTAATTAGTATTACTTTGCCGTCATATTATTTTTTTTCTTCAATCTCAGAGCCTGAGCAGTAACACTCCCCAATGACCTCCTAAAGCATCAATGCAGAGATCACACGCCTTCTCACTGCCTGCTTTTTTCTATTTCCTTTCCTTTAAAATATCTTAATGCTGAGGTAACAGGACATAGGAAAGATGATATTTACTCTCTCTTCCAACGCAGACAGGCTTTGAAGCAATGCAGTAGGCCTATCCCAAAAATACAGAGTTTGCTACATTTCAATTAGCACATATTGAGAATGAGCGTTACTGAAGGTAACTCCTGTACCACTAAAAAGAGGCACATCTGCTTCCCCACTTAATACCTGTTGACTTAGTTTTATGCTTCAGTTTACAGTCCGTCTTGGTAGTTCACTCTATGTGCAATGGACAGAATCCAACTAGATTTTGCAGGGAACTGCATGAAAAAAACCCCCAAATGTCCTCTACTATTGTTTTCCATTTTTTATGACAAGGAAGTTGTCATTGTGGTCAGAAAGGAGAAAAATACAAAAAGAACCATTTAGAAAGGTAGTCTTAGGAAAAGCTGTTATTCAAGTGTCTGTCAGGGGGATCAGGTACAATTGCTCTGTTTCATTAATTTTTAATCACACCTGGCAACTGGCCTCAAAAGTCTCCAACACTTTATGATGCCTTGAAACGAAAAGGGCAAAACGTTCTCCTCCACCATTTGGGAAGACATCAGGACATTAGCATCTGTAGGAAGTGTAAAGACCCTTCCAAAGCAGCCTTGAAGAGCTGTGCGCTAACAGAGCTGCTCGAAGTACGGCAGTCAATCATGAGACCAGTAGCACCAGCTCATTTTTAACACGATGATAACGTACCCCTAAGGCAAATATGGCTTTCAGGAGATGAAAAAATGAGAAAGGACAGCGTCACAAATGAGTCCCCAGGAATGTTAAGATGGAAGATTGTTATTATTCTATTATATCATATAGAGCTTTACTGTGGGTTTTTACCCTGGAATTACCTAGGAATTTATTTCGTAAGTATTTCATCCATAACTATACAAAATTTGCAAGATATTTAGATCCTTTCCACCAGCCGTGCAAAAAAATAATTTTCTACTGGAAATACCTGTAATAGCCACCAAGAATTAAAAGCACACAGTACTGGGCATCTACCTTGACTCCAAGCTGTGATATATGTAGCTTGTTGCTGCATACATCAGAGGTGCATGCTTTCACCAGTACTCACAGGGACTTCTAGTTAGGGACAATTTCCTTTAATAAAAAGTGCAACTGGGTATATTTAGAAACAATTTTAGTTTCTGACCTTATGTTTCTCCTAAAATCCTACATCGTAACCCTAGTCAGAATCTTTTTCTAAAAAGCAGTCTCCAGACTGCCAAATCTTACTTCAAAGAGTTATTTTTCTAGTACCACTGCTGCCTCCTGTCTCTGCCACTGGTTTTTCTCAGATATGTGAATTTGACCATCTACACTACAAAAGCTTCCAGGAGCTTTCTACCGTAACCTTACAGTCATCTCTTCCTTTCTGCATTTTGGACATTTGCACTAAAATACTTAAGTAAGGAGAGTAAATAATTCATTTGCAATGAGCACGTGCTACCTTGAGACTACCAAGTCTCTTCCTGTCTTTAATCACTTCCTAAAGATGATACGTTGATTCAAATAGGAAAATGTATACCTGCAATCAAATATAAAAGATGTCCTGAAAGAATTATCAATTGGCCCACTGTAAAGACAAGAGGGTTAAGGGGAAGACACATCCAAAATATTCAAATTTGGGTTCATATTTAATATGCCCCTAATCTGAAGATATTTTGATTCAAGGTAGGTACTGGTTCATGCCATCCCTTTTTAAAATCTCCTTCTGTCCTTAGGTTACGAGAGACTCTCTCCCTAAAGTATTTTGTGACTGCAGGGGAAAACGTACTCAACGCTTTATCTGTTAAATTCCCCACCCACCCCTATTTCTTTCTGGATGAACACTCTGCCACTTGGAAACCCCTCACATCCCTACCCACACCGAGGGAAGTTACATTTCCAGAAGCGAAATTTAACTTCTATCAAGTTTCTGAAGGAATAACATTGGCATTGCTTTTTTTTTTAATACTGTGCTCCTTTATTCAGAAGGGTTATTTTGCTGCCAGGCTAGGAGATGAGCACTGAAGAGCTTTCAGATTAATGCTCAGGGTCTTCAGGTTAGATGTTTTTCCAAGAGTGCTCTGCCCCGTGAGGGCATCCCCTGAGATAAGGAAACTGCTTCGACAGCCCAAGATGGTGCTTTGCGTTTTCTCCCTGAGGAGACCCAGTATCACCCCAGATGGACTCTGCAGTGATATCCAACAGTCCGAAAACACTCTAGAAGTCTCACTTGATAAATAATAAATATGAGGATATTTTTATTACTGTTCTCATGCAGAAACTATATGTCCTGCTGTGCAAATTGCAGAGTATACTCTCGAGATTAACATTTTGGGTCAAGGTTTTCAAGCAGGGGTTTCTCTCCTGAAGTGGATGTGTACACAAATCCTGCTTGGTCCAGGAGTCAGTGCATATAAATTGGCATGAACTGAGAACTGAGAGTCGTTTTGTACATGGAGTAAGACAAGAGTTCCCCTCTCTGGTACAGTCTAATTCAAAAGTCTTTGTAGACTAGACAAATCACACCTCGGGGTTAAAAACTTCAAAGTGGTGCATTTCAGGAAACTAAAGCAATGTGATGTTAGGTCCCCACTCTGAACAGCTTCTCCCCACTGAGTACTGGGGGTACTGGGGAGACCCACCTTGCCAGGCTGAAGCCAGTCTCTGGCCACTACTCTCCTAACTCCCACTTGCAGAAGTGGTGACAGCACTAGAAGATCCTAAGCCAAGTGGACACGCTGGAGGTCTATGCAAGTGTATTATGGTGGATCACCACATATACTGAAACAGAGAAATGATTATGCAGATTCAGACTGATAAAAAAATACTAGAACAGCCTTAGGAGGAAGTTGCCTGAGGTCTGAAAGCAAAGGATAAATCCGAAATTATAAACACTGGTGAGTTCCATGTGTTAAATATTTTTGGCACTGTAATACATTCAACTTCTGTGACTTTTACTGAACAATTTGTGCAATCTGATTTTCAAGAGGAAAATTAGTTTCCAAGAATAGCTAGTAGCATGTCTGCATGCCTTTCTTGAACTGCCAGTAGCTGAATTGCCCTTGGATAGTTCAAGACAAGCTCCAAATCAATGGAAAAAACTCTTGCCCATTCATAGTTAATCTTTTTATCTTTTTTTTAATATTCTGAAGAGTAAACCATATGTGTGAGCCATGATATTTTTATAACTGCGGAAGGGGAGACACAGAAGGAGATGGAAGGCTAAACACAGCATTCATGAACTTCTAAAACTCTCCTTGACTGTACATACATTTTAATATAGTTTAAGTTGTTATATACAAGTTTATTTCTCTTTTAAATGTTATTTAATAGAAGGTAGGTACAGTTAATAATACTTTTAAAGGTGGCAAAGTAGGAGATGACCAAAATAACTGTCACTTTATAGGTGCAATGTACTGATATAACTTTAGCCATCTCTATGCTGTGTAGTTGTTTACTATGCTTGATAAGCTCAGACCAAATTCATCACTGGCTATCCATCTGCTGGGCTGGAATACATTGGGGATGAATTGGCAGGGTGAGTCCCATATTTTCCTTATGATGAGTTGCTCAACAATTTTTCACTATAATAATTTAAAAGATTTTATGGCAAACCTAAAAATGTGTTCCTTTTATGTCTGTCTCCACAACACAACTCACAGAGCTTCACCTACTAATTTCCTCATAATGTTTTTAATTTATGCTTGCGTTACAGTGTATTTGTACTATTGCTTCCTAAGGCAATAATAGTCCATCTCTCTGGGACACCCCCCTGGACCCCAATATAATTTCAGAATCTATGGGCTAGTTTCAGTCAAATCTGACAGGGGGAGCCAGGTCTTAAAGATACTACGTTTTAGAAAAGCTGGTGTTGGGTAAAGGTAAGCATACAAATTAGTATTCCAGTAAGGGAAAGGCATTTGTGGGGTGACCCACTACTCATGCTGAGGAGCAGCAGACAGTTGGTTGAAGAGTACACAGCACTCTGCATCAGCCACAGTGTATGTACCACTTTCCCAACAAATATTTAAAGGATGGGAGAGAGATCTGGGGAGTGGCATGGAAGAGGGGAAGTAAGGACTTGGTTTCAGTGAGGTGGGGGGAAGGAATCCAAATCTGTAGGGAACTAGGCTGTGCTGATGCCAAAAGCAATTCATTTAGCTCAGTTTTACAATATTCTCTAAGATGGGAATAAAGGTCAACCACTACTCATCACTGGGCAATGGGCTGCTCCAACTTTTGGCAGCTCCAGCATGACTCACAGGAGGAACGTATCACTGCTGCGTTCTTCGCCAGTGTTGCAGGAATGAGTGCATAATGTCCTCGCAGCATAATGCCCTCATGTTGTCCTCACAGCCCTGTCCCTCCCACCGCTTCCTTCTTTAGAAACTCCAAGGGAAGAAGATGCTGAGGGGTTCTGGCATTGAGTAGGAGCTCTGCAGCCTACCTCTGCCCTGAGCTACGTACTTGCCTAGGTCCAAAAAAGCTCCTAAAAGAGTAATTTGCAAGAAAGGACCCCGGAGCACCGTATTTCCCAGTGCTACAGATCTACTAAGCTCCAGCACAAACGTCCCTAGAAGAAACAACCAAAAATGAGGAAATAATCACGCCCATAGAAAACCAACAAGCAGCCAGCCATTCCCTAAATATACAC
This sequence comes from Buteo buteo, assembly GCF_964188355.1. Lineage (NCBI taxonomy): Eukaryota > Metazoa > Chordata > Aves > Accipitriformes > Accipitridae > Buteo > Buteo buteo. Next base: position 3,057,145 of record NC_134188.1, on the reverse strand, counting down.
GTCAAGTCCAACATCCCTGGAGACTCTTCTCTGTTCCACAAACGATGTCACAACCAAAGGCTGTACAAAGCCCACCTTGTACCAATACCAACCAAAACCATGTAATGCATCTACCAGAACAAAGCTTATAATCAGCATTTTCTGTGGTACGAAGGGAGAAATTTGCACAAGTGTTACTATTATTTATATTTCATTACAAACCTCAGCCAACAAAAGAACAGTCAGTGCTGCTCAAACGTTCAATGACAAACGCACTGGTGCCTTACAGAGTTCACAGTCCTCACAGACACACAGAAAAGTAAAGGATAGGAAACAAAAGCATGGAGACTTACGGATGGTCATCCTACGAAGGGAGGAATTTAGCTCCTCTGAGTTAAATGTAGAAGATGTGAACTCGACTCACTCAGACGAGTAGTGCCCAGGACCTCCTCTCTCTGGGGTGAGTGCTCTAATTCTTGGCTTATTATGCAAGGGGAAGATAAGTCACATCCATCTTCAAATGAGCAAATGAATCCCAACTGCATGGAGGTGCCAGCATTTATTTCCTATTGTTCCTCTATATTCCCAATGGAAGAGGTATTTACTTGAATGAGGCAGACTGAATCATCCTCGGGTGGGTGGATGGATGGAGAGGGGGAACGGATCTCCCTCCGCAGGTCTTCAGTAAGCAACTGCTCTCTCTTTAGACTGTACAAGGCATTTAAGCAGCTATGACAAATGGACGGGACCATCTGCTTAACCCTGAGTACCTAAAAGCTTGAATTAAATGGACCGGGTTCTCCACAAGACACATGGCGTCTCTAGCAAATGCCAGCATTTCTTGATTTTTCAGACAAATACCATGGTATTGCTAATTATAGTGGGCCTGACTTTCATCTGGAATAAATTAGTGTTGTTGCTGCCAAAGACTGGCCCAAAAAATCCATGTAAAACTGCAGGATCCTTGCAAGAAAATAAGGCGCTGTGTTAGGTGGAGCCTTGTTGCTAGGAAGGGCTGTTGTTGAATGTTTTAATCCAAAAGATTAAAAACATGATTTCACATTATGGTCTCTGACTTAGCATGGTAAACAGCCTTCAAAACCACAATCTAGTAACAGTGCCTTTGTCCCTGCTTGCCATCAATGGCGGACTCTTTTCTCTGTCTTTTTTTCAAAGTTATCCACAAAAATAAAACAGGATAAAACCAGAAACCAAGTGCTCTTTCAAAGGTAGAACATAATTTAATCTTTAAGACAGAGAACAGAAAAGTGTGGGTTTTCTCTGACTGTGGACTTCTTGTAATTTCACTGAAGATAAATATTTAGATAACAACCAATGGGATATTTAATTGTCAGGAACTATTATATTTAAAGAAAGTGCTAGAGATTTTCAGACTTGTTTTCCTATGTGTGTTGACAACCCGTTCCCATCATTTACACTCTGTATGACATATAAATACAATCACTGCTATAATTTGTAAATTGTTAATGTTAGGACTTGGAGGGATGGCTATGCTTTCAGTTCTACATAAAAAAGACAGCTTTTACATGAACATCTGGCTGAACTTCCATTACTTCCCATCCATTATTTGTACTCCTCCTCCTTCTCCTCAGCCTCCCTATTTTTTTCTTGTTGCTCCCCTGCCTGATTTGATCCAGGAAGCTGCACACCCTGCCTGCTCTTGGCTCCTGTGATACTCATAAACCATGAAACAAACAAAAACAGGAGGAAAGGACAAAGCCAAAAGCAGGAGGATATTTGGTAAATCCAACTATGTGGATCTCTTCAGCTGTGCACGTAATCAGGCAATGGCACCATCTGAACCGCGACACAGCATCCCGCCGACCCTTCCCAACCTCTCCCCTGCTCGGTTTGTGTCAAGACCCAGGGTCTTCAGGTCAGGACCACGACTTCTCATAAACGTAACCAGCACTCACAGAAATAGGACTGGTGACGGGACAATTGGTTCGTTAAATGCTACTGTCCTAAATCAGCAACTAACCTTTAGACCTGACAAACCCACAATGGGTAGAACAAGAGTAAAAGATTCTTGAGTTTCAGGAGCTACTCTCAGTACTATTTCAGATTTACTCTTATTTGAGGGTAATTTTTCCATATCTCAGCTTGTCTAAGTGTAAAATAAATTCCATAATAATACTTAGTTCAAAGAGATCCTGCGAAGTATTACTAATTGGAATTTGAAATCTCTGGAGGAAAACCACCACACAGTATCTAATAACTGGAACTGCATGGACAGAGTCTCCAATTGGTTACCAGCTGAAGCTACAGATAAGATATTAGGTTAACAGATACAGCGAAAGAACTTTAATAAGAAATGCATGTATCCGTAGATAAAGTATTTAATGACTTCATCGGCAAGCATGTGTCAAACTTTGTTGGGTTTTGTGTACAGCCACAGAAACACCTCCAAAAGGATCAAAAGAATGCTATTTCTCATATCCGAAAAATTATTTTACTCAGAGAACAAGAAAATGAAACCACTTCTCACAAAGAAAAATGAACTTGTAAGATGATGCAGCTCTGAAACAAATTACATATATTCTACTAATCAATAAAATACAGTTGCCAAGGCAACACTGACATCTGAAAGTGAAATACAGAGGTCCGTCTTACATAAACACATACACATACCGATATGTTATGTGAACTTCTGCAATCTAGCAGTGACTTCAAGGAAAAATATGTTTTTACAAAAGAACACATATTTTCCCAGGCTTGATAGATTCTTGTGCAAGAGCTTTTATGAGATTTTAGACAAGTTGTATTTTGTTTGGTAGTCTTTGTTCTTGTTCTTTTCTTACTGAAAACAAAGAAATGTTGGGAAAAAATTGCTTTCAATGAAAATTAATTCTTGCTATTAAAGTGACTTAAAACAGTGACAACTGGATGGGGAAAGAAATTCTACCGAAGCATTTGAATATTGATCCTGAACATAGTTAAGACTAAAAAGTTTGAATTTGTAGATCCTATTTGTATTATATTATGCAGATCTCAAGGGACAAATTCTGAGTACCAAGTCTGTACATAAGAAAGGATTTTTTGCACAGTGCTTACAGTTCTCATTATATGCGTCTTTAACCTGAAGGCTCAGTTCTGTCACCTTATTCAACAACTATTATAATCCCACTGAGCTAAGTGGAACGAAACACAGAGTGGGATGCTATTGAGCATAGCTATAGGTGATACCAGCCAGCCCCTTCTAATCTCTAATTTTGTATTTAATTTGAACAATTTCATAGCTCACTACCAGAGCCTCTCAGTACAAATGCAGGTTGCTGGTACAGGCTGCTTCTTTCACTGTAGCTAAAGAAAGCCCAGGTTTCCCAGCGATGTTCACAACTCCTTGCCCCTTTTTGCAAAAAACATGGACAATACCCGCTGGTCGCAGGATACCACCTCATGGTTCCCTAAATTACTGCTCATGTTCCACCCATCTGCATGCTCAGCCACCTGGAGCTGGCAGATATTTTCCTAACTCGGATGCCATAGCAACCGGAGCTGAGGAATGAAGGCAGAACTATAGCTGTCTATTGAATTTGCTCTGGAAGCTTGGGTGGGCAATATAAATGTAATATAAATAAATAACATGAAGCGTGAGGGTGTTTGACTGCTGCCTTAAAGGTCTGCCAGCATGCTCATCATCAGTGCCAGGCTTTCAAGACAGTATTTTCTGAAAGATGATTTTCAAACAATTTTTTAAAATGAACTGGTTTAGCTCGTTCAGCACCTAAGTTCACTGAAAAATGCCAGTGGAGATATCCCACTGAGATCTGGGTCAGCCTCCTAATTTTCAGTTTAGCTAAAAAGTGAAGTTAACTCATCATGCAGCTGTCTGAAATGTTCTTGTAACGACAAACCTGTGGTGTTTTTACAAAGAACTGAGAATATGGGATAGTGTTTTCAGGTATGTATAAGCAATTACAGTCCAAACAAAATAGTGTCTTCATTCCTCATCGGGTTAAGTGATGAAAAGACTGTTATGTGCGATTACCTCTTCTATTACTTCGGATGTATAAATTAGACATGTTCCTACAGGCCTATGGAGATTTAATGCACTATGTAAGTCCTAAATATTAACATACATCTATACTTTGAATTCAGTAGCTCAGAAGCACAAGAGAGGTACACATCATTGCACCTGTATCTACCACATTCGCTCCTGGTCATCTGTGTGCATATTCCTGCAAACCAAATGAATACAACAGAGCTGCCCAAGTAGGTCATTAGCCACTGGTGGGGGGATGTGACAAATTAACATCTCCTGAATAAACAATTTGCTAAATCCTTCTCTGACAAGCGAGGGCCCATGCCCTGCTCTAGGTGTAGCAGCTGGGACACACAGACACAGGAGAGACACAGAGGGAAGGAGTAATGCCTGGATGCTATGCTCTGCTGCACTGAAAAAGAAGACGCAGAGGTGCTTTTTGGACTTGGGGTTTAGGGTGCGGGTATGGGGCCCCAGGGACACAGGCAGCAGACACTAGGTGCAAGCTCCAAATATTTCCCCAAAACTAAGCCAGGTGGGACCACGTCGTGACTTCTCAACTGTACATCAGTGCTCATGGCTGGCAAAGGATTGCCATTTGCGGGTTTCATCCCTGTTCAAAGCCTGCGTAGCAAGTGCTAAAGCAAATAGTACTCCTATTTCCCCCAAGGTCACCCCCAAGTGGAAGGGCCATTTCAAACAGAAGAGGTAAGTCCAGCCTTCGCTTCTCCCAGCAGTGCTCCATGAAGATGCTCCAGCCACCAACCCCTTCTGCAGGACCGCTCGTTCCCATTCAACTTCTGCCCAAATTGTTGGCTGCGTTGGCAGAATTCAAGAACTGAGAGAGCCCTAACCAGTGGTTTCACAAGACTTTCCACTTAATTTGCAATTCAGCAACTCAATTCCACCTTTAAAAAACAGCTACCACTGTTTTTACCTGTAGGTGGAAGACCACCTCCACAAAAGACGCCTCAATCAATCCTTTCCTTTTGTCTATAATGTCCACAGATTTAACAACAGCTTTTACATGACATAGAAGGATTATGTTTTACTGAGTCTACTTGTCTTCAAAAGCATCAATAAATCAACAAACCAGAAGTAATTAAGGTACAAAACAATGCTAAGGGCTTGATTTAAATACGCAAACCCCAGAACATTCAGGACTCAACCTCAGCCCATCCTGTCTGTCCCTCTGTCCAAAAATGTTCTTCAAACAGCAAGTGAGCTTAGCTCGTCTGGATGTGTTTGGTGGATGGAAACTGAGTTTAATGTAGCTCCTCTGGCTTTTATCTGCTTAAATCAGAATCCTATTATTATTTTAACTTTAGAATCACTTAATTAAAGCAATATCCTAGCCAAAAAAAATTGCCTGGGTGGCCTGAATATTACACCCCCATATTTTTTATGAGGTGACCTTTCTGCTGAGTTCAAGAAACCATACTTGATCACTAGATTTGGGTGGGAGTTTTGCCTGTGAGGATTATGAGTACATTACAAGCAAAGCTTACTTGATTTATGCATAATTCTTCACTGAAGGTACAAAACAAGTAGCCATCAACTTAATGCCACTTAATGCTAAAGGCTTTAAAGGGTCACAGAAAGTCACCTTTTTTATGGGACAGCAAAAAATTCATTATTCTAGGTTAGAGTTATAAATGAATAAATAAATCATTTATGCATTGCATTCACTTGGCCCCTACTCTGAACTCATTTAGTAAATAACAGCTTTGCTGTTGCTGTATGTCCTGTGCAGACATTCAGTGGGAGGTTTTATAATGTTCCACAGCCTACAGAGCTCCCTTCTTTTCTTTTAATCTAATTTTCTGTTTTTAACAGTACCTGATAAGAAAATAAGAGGCAGCTATAGCTCTATCACCCGGCCTATGCTTGTCATGTACTATATTGCACAGTACAAAAGGACAAACTGTATTAAAAAATGGGATAATGTGCAATGCGTGTAAAATATGTTCTAAGATATTTTACCTGTAAGAAATAGTGCACTCAGGAAGGTACCTTTGTGATAGCCACATGAAGGATGTTTCCAGGTAATGAAGAGACTTAAGAGGTGGCAAATAGAAATGTAGGGCCTGTGCAGGCGGTAGCTGAAATGGCTGGAGCCTGAGCACACCATCCTACAAACCTTTACAGAAGAGGAAGGGTTGGGGGCTGGCAGTCCACAAATGTGCTCCAAATTACCAGGACAATGCAGTCCCATTGAATGAAAAGACAAGTTTGCATCAGCTCAGACCACTTTTTTCCCCTCCTGCCCAAATGCAAGATTAAAGGGAGACACTGGACTTACACTGGATCTGTTCACCAGCACTACCTCATGAAGAGTCCTCTCAGTGCAGAAGACAGTCCCCCTCGAGGACTCCATGATAAAGGCAAAGCTTCTAAAAAAGTCACTGGGGCACTAGATTTGCTCTGTGTTGTAGGGCAACTCAGAGGCATACTCAAGGAAAAGAACCAGTACCTTCACCTGAAACCCATGGCACTACCCACTGCCTTCCCCAATTAGAGGTACCAAAAAGCAGCAAAGGCTCAAACTCAACCAAGAGCAACACTGGCTACCCCTCTGGGAGTGTCCCAACAAGAAACTGTTCTGTGGGAGGATAACCCAAACATGCAGTGGCTGAAAAGGAGGCTAAGGAAATTAGGAAAGTAGAAAAGGTTATGATTAATTGAAATTCCTGTAAACTTAGAAACCAGAGGTCAACACATGAGTAACAGAGAGACGTCTGATAGCCATAAGCACATCCTCAACAAACAGACACAGATAATGAGTGCGCATCAAGACAGCGTGATGAGCAGTGAGGCCAAAGAACCTGCATGGGCTGAACGACACTGCAGGGCAATAGTACAGGGTGCTGTTCAGAAGGGAGGTGATGCTGGGTTTATTCTTGGGATACTGTTTAAGCACAGTGCTTCATAGCTCCTACCAATCTGATAATAATACTTGATAAATACGTGAAGCTTCCTTGGCGGTTGGGGTAAAGTAGAAGATCTTTCTTTCTTTCTTTCCCACTCTGTCAATGAAAAATGTCTTGACTGTACTGGGGTTATGTCTGGGAAACCAGACATGATGGGTGAGACACAATTCTTTTCCCTTTCTCCAGGTTTGTAATGTGACACTGCATTGGACTTGGCATTGCAACCACTAGTAAGGGACCCTGTGAAGAGATTGAAGGGTACAAAATGAAGTAGTACTGTCAGTTGAAAAATCCATTTTCTCCCCATTTTTGTTAAACCTCAACACAGCAGCAGTGTACTGACTAGGAAACATGTCCCTCCACTCTTGTTTCATCATATGAAAATATTGGCACTGATTCCCTGCAACATGAAAGCAAATGTCTGTAGATATGCCTGGTATATAACAAGCGACTGTCATGCCGAGATGTGAGACTAATTGATTTGAAGGCAAACACCTTGACAGACAGGCAGGCAGAGCACACACAAAAATAACAGTAAGGTAAAGGAAAGACACTGATGTACAGCATATCCCTGTTGTCTCTACCGTGCTTGACAAGCTCTTTATTCCTTACAAATAAAGACACACCAGGAATTGTGGCTATTTTAGCAACAAACGTCAGAAGAAAACAGTATCATCATCCTAGCGTACAGACCTCATGTGCCAAAGCGGGATGAGCTATTTCAGCAAGCCCTGCACACTGAAAAGACTTTCCCCCAGACTTTTCACAAATTCTTTCCTCCCTCTTCAATAATAGTGCCCACCACGAGCCAAGCTACCGGCAGGCTACAGAGACCTGTACCCATTTCTGTCCATTCCCCTTCAGACCTCTGCAAATCATAATTTCCAAAATGTGCCTGGCCCTAGTGGAAGCAGTATCCGCAACTTCCAGCTCACTGAGACCCAGAAAAAAAGAAGCAAACCTCTGGCTGTGTGTAGTAGCAAAAGCAACGGCAGGACGTACTGGGCTGCCCAGCACGGTCTGGTCCCCTCAAAAGGTGCCAACAACCCTAACCAGAACAGGATGTCGGGATAATGTAAAGAATCCACTTTTTTTTTTTGCCCAGTTGTCCCCACCATCAGTCACCGTGCCCCCTCCCCCTAAGTAAATGAAATCAATCAGCAGGGATTTCTGTAAAATACATAAAACAGTCATCTTCCAGACTCTACCAGAAGATAAATGGTTCCAGACATTGGACTGCAGCCATTTTCCCACACATGCTACAGTGTTTTGTCATCCATATTGGGCCATAATAGTGAGTGGGTTTTGTTTTTTTGTTGGTGTTTTTTTTTTTTTTTCTCAGTCAGCAGCCAATGCTTCTGCTTCTAACTCATACATTAAAACCACTGCAACAAGAGTAATTTTTCTGTACAATTTGTAATAGAACAGTTTCATTCCCAGTAATACAGTCTGGGGTCTTGTACAGAACTTTGACACTTTTCTGCTACAGCTAATATCGCCTTATCGCTCCCAGATGGAGCTTCACAAACCTTTTTGGGATTAAAGCATATCACCCCAAATATAAGCCACTGAACTGAAATGAGCATGAAACTATGAGCACTGCAAACCTTATCTGAGAACCTGCTAACAAGAAATAATAAGATTGCTTACAGTATCTCACGCTGGCTTTTGTGCTAGTTTCAAAGGATACAAATACGTGACAAAAGATGCATCATAATGTGAGTTTACAATTAATTTTAACGTATTTTAAAGCAAGTCCTTAATAATCTGTTAACATAAAATGCACTTTGGAAAGAACCATGGGGCTTTTTCGTTATTAAGAAATGTGCAACCAAATTCTATCCTTAATTAAATCAGGAGTAATTTTATTAACTGCAGTAGACTTAAACCTGACTTACATCAGTGTAAGTGAGGGTAGGATTTAGCCCCAGGGTGTTTATACACTGTAGTTCCAGTTAGTTTAGATCTATTTGGGTGGGAACTCCTTTCCCCTTTCCAGAAAAAATATTCTTGCCTACCCTTTTTCACCTCGCAACTGGGGCCAAAGCAGTCTTTTCTTCTAAGAAATTTTTCAGAAAGGTTACGAACAAATCTTATCCTCGACAGGAGATGACCTTATTAAACAAAACCACCCTCTGAAGTGATGGACACCAGCAGTTTTAAAGTTTGTTTACAAGTTTTTAAACAAGCCACCTCAAACAGATAAGCTGATTTACATCTTAAAAATAAATAAAAAGCTTTAAGTAAAAGCTATTTTATAAAGGAGCTACTTATGTCTGTTTTCAAAGCTGAAAAGCCCTTCCAAACAGTACTAGCTGCTGTATTAAACATCCTTGCTACAGTATAGAAACTTACTGTCCACAGATATCCTTGAGCTTCACTGTACCTTTGAACCAAAATCACTTTCTTCTGTACTTCATTTTCTGCTCTCTTGAAATCGGATTCCCAGTTCCTGACAGATGGCTCCTCTGTCACCGAGCCCTGCTTCCGCCTCCTTATCGCTGCCAGCTAATACTTCCACGATGCTTAGCTGTTGTCTGCGGAGCTGTGCTCTACATCATTTCTACTCTGATCAATGCTCCGCTTGGTTTTAGGTTGGTTTCTAGTCCCGCCTCCTGCTCTTGAAGAAACGAAAACTCACAGCTGGGTTTTCTATAAATCATCCCTTTTAACAGTGGCTGAGCAAGTATGGCAAATACTACAGCTAAGACCTGCTGCTCTATTTGAAACTTCAAAAACAATTCCTCATCTTAATGATGCACACATGAAAGTTAATCATGTACTAAAATCACTAATACTGAAAAATAGTGGCCAGATAATTGTGACCTTCAGGGCTTAGAAGCTGATTAATGTAATACAAAACTCCTCTCTGTTCCAGAGGGGGAATATGGTAAAACATACTGCCTCAGTGAACTGCTTTATGTAGTGTTTTGCTTTGAACAGGAGCTTGTCATTCTTACAAAGATAAATTTACATTTGCAATGCAGAGCTTTTTGACAGACTAACCCAGCGTACATACTGTTTAGGCTAGCAGCCCTAAGCTTGAAAGAGCCTTTACCATCGTAGCAGCTCTTTTGAAGTGTGGGCAGGAAATACTTTTATTTTCTGCACGGCACTAAGTGCACTATACAGCGCTGAAGTCATTATCATGTTTAAAAAAGCGTGGAGTACAAAAGCAAGGTGGTACCATAAAACCAGTGCTATGAACTTTGTTCCCATGAACAGAGCAAAACAGAGCCGAGTTTCTGTAAACCATAAATTGTTTTAATCCTCCACCCTCCAGATCTTCTTAAGAAACTGCTGTGGAAATTAAAAATGACTGGGAAGAACTGGATACAGTCTGAATGGGCTGAAAAATCCCAGGGTTCTCGGGTTTTTCTATGGTGAGAGCTGCTTCCCAGCTGAAAGCGTCGGCAGGGCTAACACCGACCCCTTCCTGGCTAACAGCCGATGGTGTCCCAGTGGCACACACGGTCCCCTGCCCACTGCCCTGAATAGCAGCTGATCCGCTGCCAGGGTCTCGATGAAGGGCTCCTCGGGTCTCAGCTCCGCCAGCAGCTCAGGGAAGGCTGCAAGAGCCGCGTGTGCCGGGGGTGGCTTTTCCCCAGGTGTGCCGATCGGCTCCCAGCAAGAAGCAGGAACCCGGCGGCTTCCCCGGCCGGCTGCCGGACCTGGACTACTGCCTCACCGGTCTTGTATGAGTGGATCTTGTCCCTTTTTGAGTGTCTTCCACTCAGCCCTAATGTGTTCCAAAAACATAGTGGAAAAACACCAAAAAAAGCATTTCTGCCTACTTACACTGACTCTCTAACCACTTCATTACATGCCATGCAGTTCTCCGAAGTTCACTTTTTCCACACGATAGATGACTTCACGGGCTTCTGTCAGATCCCATTTAACTCTCTTTTTTTCCTAAGCCGAAGAATCTCATCTGCTTCGTGCCAGGGCTGGCCAGCCTTGCTGCCCGTCCCTGTATGTACTACTGCTCCCACAAGCGATGCAGTTAGCCCTTTAGTTCACATGGTAGAAGCTGATATTACAGCACCCGAGCTCAAGCCTTGCTCCCAATCTGTGACTGCTATTTGTGGAAATGGGAAAATATTCTCACTTTCTTTGCTTACAGTTCTGCAGACAGTAACTGAGGACAGTCAGTTGCCATCCTGTGATCCAACAGCTCTCCGTAACCACCGCATGAGTGGCCTGCACACAAGAATTTGAGAACACCTACGCCAGACTGATTTCCAAATTGTTACTAGCCAGGCAGCCTACGAGAAAGCAGTATGGATTAAGTAGCCAGGAACGCTCTGAGCCGAGGGCAGCACCGCACTGATGCAGCTACTACTCTCTTAACCAGCAGCTGTAAGACACGGGTCCTGGGCGCCTGTCCAAGCAACTGTGACTCTGTGATTTGAAATGCTGCAACGACAGTGCTCTCCTGTGGATGCACTGGTTGATCAGTGCCAGTAACTTGATGATGGAGAGTGAAACGTGCAGGGTAGAAGCGCCATCCCTGCGTCTAATCCAAATATGTAACGGCAAATACAATAAATCTGCTTTCCAGGTGCTGCTGTACATTCAATTTTTATCAGCTGTCAAAAACTACATGACTGATTAGAATTACTTACTTGACCTTTAAAATGTACTTGAAAATCCATAAATGAGACCAATCAGTAGTACATACCCATTTGAATAATAACAGAGTTTTGAATCCCTAGCAAAGGCTGTAAGAGGAGATTAAAGGCTTGATACGACAGTGTGACATGCACTATATGAACCCAGGATGGGGATCTTCCAAGGACTTTTACAGAGCATTTTGTCTACTGCCTGAAGTAATGTTTATGGCACATAGGGCAAGATTTGCTCTTTCTCTGCCCTGAGACTGTTGACCATCACCCAAATAACAAAAAAAAAGCCTGCTGCAGGTGAAAAGAAATATATTTACTCTACATCATCCTCCATGTGCTTCGATTCCAGACAGTGCACCGAGTTCCTTGGGGATGAATGGGAAGATCTGCTCCCACCACTAGTGAGCATTCAGCTCACAGGCTCAAACTAGAGTAAATCCACAATAAAGCAGCAAAATCTGGTAGCACAGATGTTGGTTTACTAGGACTGTTTCTCTCTGCAAGTCTTCTCCTATTGGGCCACACTATTTGCTAATTGTGAGCACAGTCCTACAGTAGCCCAGTATGGTTGAACACAAGATGGCCAAGGAATGAGCTCAGGTCCTGGGAGCCAGATCATCTGCCCTGCTGGTTCTCTGTATTGGACCATTCTGACCAACCTTCTCCTAAGCAGTGTGAACATGATAATAACAGGCTGCCAGGGAAGTGGTTGAGTCACCACCCCTGGAGGTATTAAAAAAGCATGTACATGAGGTACTCCATAACATGGTTTAGTGGGCATGGATGATGGTTGGACTTGATGATCTTGAAGGTCTCTTCCAACCTAAATGATTCTATGAGGCAGCCTGTGTTCCCTGGCTGTGGGATCCTTGGCCGTTCCTTGTTTGGTAGTACAGATGGCATCCCAGGGATGAAGGCCAGTACGATAGTTCCTCCTGCCACTGTTGTGCAGATACTGCAGCTCTCACTTCCCCCTCACCTGGAGATAGTTGTGAGATCTGCTGAGACTGGATACCAATTAAAAAATCAGCCCCAAACTGTGGCTCCATGGGTCAGATTAATAATTAGTCCCATTATGAGAGACAAAAAGAGATTAGAAAACGTTATACGAAGTGAAAGACTTCGAGACCTACTGATTTATTCAATTGGTAGGACGACCCTTTGCCAGAAGTTCAACAGGCAAGAACGCTCTGCTGGGGAAGAGCTTAGGGTGCCACGCAGATCTTCATTTGGGCCTTCTGACCTGTAGCCTCTCCCTCTGCTGACACTTGGGGAATCACCAGAAGAAACACGAGCAAACATTTTGGTGGGTGAACTTTTGTCAGAGGAAGACCTTTCACCTTGATGTAAAGAGCTGCTTTGCAAGGAGCTAGGACTCCATCCAAGGACCTTCAGTGCTCACAGACCCTGTGATGAAAGTATGGCAGAGGGAGCAACCGCAGAGCTCTGTGTGGAAGCTCTGGTGAAAGTCTGCCTTGCCTTGCCTTGTCCTTAAAAAAGCTGGATCATAAAATCACAGGGCCCTGGGGTAATTCAGGTTGGAAAGGACCTCAGGAGGTCTCAAGTCCAACAGTCCCTTTGGTTTTCTGACCCTGCTGAAACACCAAGTTCATAAATAGTTTCACATCCCCACAACCACACTGGGGGGAAATGACGAGGAATAAATTACTTGCCATTTTCCCCCAGTGACTTGTAAATAGGAAAGCTTGGCCTTCTCCATGCAACCATGATGGTTATGCCTGCTTGGCTCTGGACTCTTTTCAGGAATTGAATAAATTTAATATGGCAAGCCTTCTAACATGAAGCTGTCAGGGGGAAAAGTTTTAATAGTTTAGAGGCACTCTGACTGCAGCGTATTTGCTTATAATGCAGTAGACAGAATTATTAAAAACCTTGTATTTTTCATCTTAAACCCCTAAGACACTCAAGAACACATTACTTTTTCTTACTGTCAGATTTTGCTTTGCTAAGACAGCATGCATGAGCCGCTAGATAGATTTGGAAATGCCTTGAGCCTCTTGAGAAGAAACAACACGTATGAGGACACTGCTGGAACGATAAGCAAGATGAAGATGCTCATCTATGGAGATGAGCACTCGCATCTCCCTAGATCTCCTCCCCACCACTGCTCTTGCAGCCTTCTTCCTCTGATGGTCGGAACCTCCACTGTCAGCTGAAACTTCACAGCTGGGCTACACGGTCCTCTAGCTCAAAGGCTTTTTTCCCCTCATTGGTGTTTACCCTCCAGTTGCAGGCAACGAGATCAGCCTTGTCCTGTAGACTAAAACAGAGCCCTGTTTCAGTCTGCTTTGATAAAATAAGCCATTTCCCCTCTAACAGCTTTCCTGAATCCACCAACGCAACTTGAACGGGGGCTGAATCATGGCGAAGGAGAACCGAGAGCAGCATTGCAGGTGGGGCCCACAGTGCCACGTACTCACCTCTCCTGTGGAAATACGTTGCCGGATAGAGTCAACAGCCAAGCTGCCTTGCCAAGCCAAGTTTCAGGAGCGACTTGCAATTATTCTCCAGCATGCAAACACATTCAAGCCTTTGATCTCCTCCATCACTCCCAACCGCCAGCCTCCCACATGATGCCAGTATTCCCTGCTGCTGTCCCCTAATCACGCTACCACGCCACCGACAACCACTGTACGACCGCAAACCCAGCTGCCTGCAGAGGAAGGGCACATGGAGCCAGTGACCCACTGCCTGCTGCTTCCCTGTAATCCTGTTTTATTATCGCACGTCCTGCACTAACCCTGGCAGATTCTGGAGGAGAACTCGAGGCGAAGGTTTTATTTTGTGCTACCAGGACCAGGCAAACACTGTCTTCAGGTTTCCCCTACAAACACATTTGTATTTTTTCCTAAAGATTATGAAATTTTCAAGTTACAGAGATGAGGGAAGATAAAGTGCTGCATAACAGGGATATGCTTTCAGCAAAAAAGACAAGGGGAAAGGAAAAATAATATCCGGGTTACTACTATTTGAAACTCTGCATTAAAATAGGTATTGCAAGGCAAAATGAAAAGAAAAAAGTGATTTGAAAATTTCCCATCTAAAGCAGAAAATTGTAATGATAATATGTTGAGTGGCGATTTTTTTCCTGAGCAGTTTTCATGCAGTAGATGCTCTTACCTAAGATTGCCATTTCCCAAAGGGATCCTCAGCTATTTGTCATTCATTTACTATTGCAGTGGTTATGTAAAGTAGTACAGTTGTACTATCTCTGCCTGATGAGAAAGCCATACACTTTTGCATTTTAATATAAAACACATTCTTTGAAGGATCAAAATATGTATTACCTAACTTTTTTTTCAGGAAAACCTCTCTCATTTATACTTGGTACTCAGTTAGCTTTTCAGAGTCTTTCTCCTGCTGGAAAATCTCTGGAGTTTACATGGCATATCTCTGTGTCACATGTGTTCCCTTTAATAGCCAATATAAATGTTTTTCAACTCTAAACTCTACAGCTTGAGTCTCACTTATGAACGTCAAGCAGCGCCTCTCTGCTTTACTCATCACGCGAGCGAACAACTGCTGATCTACCCGCTTGCCTCACTGCAAAGCTCCCGGAGCCCAGCCCAAACCAGTTTGCTTTGGTTTGATTCAACCGCGTGATAAATCCCATTCTGACTCCCAATACTTTTCAGCAAGCTCTGGTCCCCGATATTTTTCCCTTCCGGGGGACCAGTGGTACCATGCTCGATTCAGCAGCATCTCTTCCTTGCCTCTCCGCTCCCGCAGGCTGGGACCTGGGACAGCGTGGCCGTACGCTCCTGCTAAGGTGATCCTGTGGGACAAAGCATCTCCAGGGGCCCAAATATGGCACTTACTGCACTGCAGTGACAGAAGCCCTGTTTAACATGAGGCTCAGTTTGTGCACGGCAGAGGCATGGTATTTCATTAGTTTGTTAAAACGCTTCAAAGAGCTCAGAAATAAAAATTCTTGGAATTGCTGCATGAGTCAAACATTTTTAAAAGTTTGTATTAAAATGTGAATCACTGGCTTGCTTCAGGGGAGGAAAAAAATCTTGTTTTCAGCAAAAAGTTAATTGGGTGTCCTGAAAATCCGTAATTAAAAACACCACTAACAGACAACAATAATCTGGAGTGCTAATTTCCTTCTGTACATAAAAGGCTTAAAAAGGACAGAGTAAGAGAGAAAAGTTCAGCATCAGCATTTGCCTCAAGACCCAGTGCACCCAGGGGCTGCCTCAGGATCCCTCCTGCAGGGAAACGAGAGCTAGAAAAGTTATTTTTGTCACTGCAAAGAAAAGTTGGATTTCTGAAACTATATGCCTGCACCGTTTAAAATGACCTCAGTCACAAGCAAACCTGAAACGTCATCCCGGGGGACATCATCGCCATTGCTATCATCCACCATGCACGTGTCGGAGAGAAGTGCCACCACCCTGGGCAGAAAATGCAGCTGCTATTTGCAGTGCAACAATACAAGACTGGAAGCAAAGAATATGGTTTCCAAATTAAACAGCGGGAGTAATTTCTGCCGACAGGATGTAATTACTCCTCTTGTAAAAGAGCTGTGGAACACTTAATGGTTTCAAGCACTAATACCTATGGAAACAGAGCCTTCCCCAAACACCCAGCCAAGTGCTAGCTTACCGTTGGCTTGGGGAGCCATAAATGGCCGAGAACACATCCCGTACTGACTAAAACTTCAAGAGCCTCCTTCCAAATACTGCTCTAGCTTGACTGCTGAAGTTTCTGAAATCAGGTACGCTTGCGGCCCAGGGTGAAATCTCTTCCATCTCTCACAGGAGCTGTAGTTAACGTGCTGACTGTGCCACAGCCCTAAGTATAGATTTTCCACCATCATATCTCAGTGCCAGGTCTGTGACTGTTTCAGGTAATTTGTCTGACAAGACTACTGTATTCCCAAGCACCCTGTTTATGAGCAGGCAGGATCTGAGACTATGTAAAATATATCAAAGTAAATGCAGTAGGATATATGGCATCTCAAAGTTGACATGATTGTGATATTAATTTTCTTAAGGTCTGACCAAAATACATTTCAAGACCAGAAATAAGAAGCAGCATCTAAATGCAGAAATGTTTTAGTTATGGCCTGAATGCTCCCACCATATGAAAGCCTCTTTATAGAATGCGCATTGCATGAAGTATGCCAAGCCTTAAATACCCTATGGCAACTCAGCTCTTACATTTATATGCAAAAATTCAGAACCATTCTTAGGAAAACAGACAAGCAGCGCTCTCCACAAAGCAGCTCTTCTGTTACAAGTTTTATAGTAGTGCAGCCTGGAGCATCAGATGAAACAAGTGTCCCAGCACCTCCTCTTTCATTTCTACCAAAAATAGGAAGTTTTCACAGCACATCCATAGACCTAAGACCTCTAGCCTCCTGCAATGAAACCAACTCCAAACAAGGCTAGAAGGCTTACCTCACCTCTTGCAGAGTATCATGAATCTCCTAGAGATTTTAAGGTGGCATTTGCTAAAATAAAGAAAGGTGCTTCTTATCAGAGGAGAAGATTGTCTCTAAGCAACAGAAGACAAAAGATTTTCTGCACAGCCCTGCCTCAAACATCAGCAGAAAAAAAAATGCTTACATGCTGACAGTTCATCTGAGGAACTCCTCTGGAGCTTAACAGGCCGTAATCAAGACATCAGAGGTTTATTTTGAACAAGCTCTTAGGGGAATGGGCATGAATTCTCGATGTTAGTGGTGCCAGTCAGTGTGTGATTCTCCCATCCTCACACGGACTGAAGAGAAGGCAAAGGAGTTCAGCTTGTGACCGTTTCACAGTATAAAATTTCTTTTTTAAATATGTAAAGACTCTTTTTGAGCAAAATTCAGCATGCTTGAGGTATAAAATGTTGTCTCCCTGACCTTTCAGAAACCCAAAGGACTAACGTTTGCTTTTTTTGGCAAGTTATGCTATTGACAAATTTGTTTTCTTTCATCACACACATGCACAAAAATCTTTACTAATATTTCTATCACCATGGTCCTCCAGATCTTTCAGCGTGATTTACAGAAGGGGGAAAAATAAAAGAAAAACAAAACCTGGCAGTACATTAGGCAGCTTTGGGCAAAGAGAATGATGGATTCTCCCAAAGTCATTTCCTGCAAAGTGAGATTTGCTGTAAGGATCTTGATTACACACGTCAGTGCTGGGAAGCTACCCAGACACGTGAGACTATCGTTTACAGCCGGTGCAGCCAAGACAGAGGCCACTACTGGGTTTTAGAAATAAAGAGCCTGAGTACAAAGGAATGGAGAGAAAGGATTTTTCAGAAGAGTCGGAGACAGTGAGATTTGATTGCATTTACAACACTCTACCACCTCCTAAGATGGTCCCAATTAGACGTATTTTTGTGTACCAAAAGCATATGATGCCACACTCTGCCTTGTCCTCCTCTAACTCTCTTGGCAAAAGCAACAAAGACTTCCTAGCACAAAAAGGCCACACTGTGGTTTTGTTTTCAAACATCACTTCTAGGAAAAATAAGAGGAAAAAAAACCCCTCTGCAAGATATTCTGTACCCAAGGACAAAGCTGAATGGTTCCATGTGAGTCATTTTCAATCTTTGCATGCTTGGCATTTGTGGTATGAACTCAGAAAAGTCATTACCAGTAATTTTGTCATTTCAAGTGTTTGTAACACATGAGAAATAAGTGCTTTTAAAATGAGAAGTCAGATCCTGACCACTTCAGGGACACTTACAGATCACCTTCTTACAACTTCAACCTAAAACCGTTTCACTATGCTTGAAAAATACTTTCAGATGCTCTAAGTAAAGCAAGGCATCCAACATCTGACTTGAGAAAGAGGTTTTCAAACAAAAATTAAATGCTACAAGAAGTGAGGCATGATAAAGGAGACGATAAGCTTCCTTGAAGGACTGCCTATTTTGTTGGATTAACTCAAAGAGAGCCTGCAGCCCAGTCATATCTTTTCTCTCTTCTTGACTACAGCCAAGCAAAAACGAGGAGGAGAAAAGGCATCACGTGTGCAACTGTTTTTCAGGAAATTTTTTCTTCATTTTAAGTAACCTGAAGGATTTATTTCATGGTCAAAGGAATATTCATTCCTTTGTTCTTACTGATGTACATATGGGAACAGCTTGTCTGAACTCTGATGAAGAATCTATCTATGAGCTTCATTTTTATTTTCTATATTTTAATGACCGCTATTATAAACCAGTCTGAACAGGGAAGCTAAAAACAGGAAGAAAATACAAGACTCAGGGTGTCTTTCAAGCACCTGTTCAGATTTATAAGCGGTGAAGGAGGCAGTGCACTGTGATCGTCTAGGCAGTACCAGCAGCTTGGAGTGTCTCCCCTCTCCCTTCCCAGCAGGACTATCTGACAGCACCATGGAAGAGATGTGATGTTCTTTGAGTCTACACTAAGCAAATTATCAAACAAAAGTAAGGGTCAGGACTTCTATGAGCACTTGAACAAATAAGCCTGATTCACAATGGATTTCCAAGCAGCCTTTTCCATATACATAATCTCTCTCCAATGCCGTTATTTTGGTGTCTTGTGTTGCGTGAAGTTGTACAGTAGCAGTCTTGCTGTCAGAAAGAGTGTTAAAAGCTTCTCCTAAACACAGGCACATCTACTGACACAAACCCTAGAGGCACTGGTTGTGAAATCTCTGCACCTCTGTCAAATTAACCTGAAAGCAGGCTCCAGAGTTACTGAGGGTGTGAAGTGGAGACGGCGCGCGCAGAGGGAGTGTTTGCATAAGCCTTGTTTCCATAGGGAGCCAGGGAAAACATATACTGACTTAAAAAAAAAAAGTTTTCCATGGGTTTATGTAGTGGCTGGGAGGTCCTGCACCTCTGGCTGTTGCCTGCTAGAGGCCATGAAGCCCTTAAGCCTGCCCTGGTCCCAGCTGTCCGAACCCAGTAAAAAGGAGATGGGGAACAGGGAACACCAAAAATGAGAATTTTTTTCTTCTGGCATTAAAATCTCAAAATCTCATTAATGGAGCAAGGCACCCCAGCCCTAGCAGGCCGGTGCAAGCAGCAGGACCTGCTGTGGGCAGCCAGCTCTGCTCACCGGCAACCGGAAACCCCAGAGGAGGAGGTGGTTGAGGATGATGATGAGGAAGATGATGATGACGAGGAGAGTGCCGTGCAGCCGGCTGGAGGGAAGCTACTCCTCCGTCGCAAGCCCAAGGTAAACAATGAGTAGTCAAACATAATGGGCCACTTTTAAAACCAATTATTCTTTCTGGACATCACTCATCAGAGCCTGGCAAGGTGCATTAGCCAACTGTAAGGATGTCAAGCGTGAGCAGGATTTGAAGAGTGGAGTTTGCTGAAGAACTAAAGCAACAAACACACGTGCTCAGGCAAATCACAGTGAAGGCTGGTGTGCAGGGAAGAAACCTGAAGATGTTTCTCTGTATGCAAAGAAACACATAGGGATAGTATAAGTAAAAGAAGCAATACTGGCAGAAACTCAGTTCCTCCAGTTTTAACTGAGTCAAAACTGGGGTTTGCTGGGTTATTCAGAGAAAATATCACACCCCTGTGTAAGAGACACAGTGAAATCAGCAAAAATTTGCAGACAAGACCTGCACAGAGCTGTGCTCTAAAGGAGGACATTAAACCCTGACTTCCCAGGAGGCAAAGGAACATGGCGCCTACAGAGCCTAGGGCTGGAAATCAGATCTAAATGTCTTCTTGCAAATTTAATTTGTGATAGGTTATCTAGAAACTTGTGAAGGGTCAATGTAGATCAAATTATTGCTCGCAGTTATTGATTGCCCTGCTTTCTGAAATGTTGAATTTCATCTGCCATTGTGCTGTTCATATACCTAGCTTTACTATGTCCTGTTGTGGTGAGTTGACCCTGGCTGGACACCATGTGCCCACCAAAGCTGCTCTATCACTCCCCTCCTCAGCTGGACAGAGAAGAGAAAATATAACAAAAGGCTTCTGGGTCAAGATAAGGACAAGAAGAGATCACTCACCAACTACCATCATGGGCAAAACAGACCCGACTTGGGCAAAAAACTTAATTTAACTTGTTACCAATCAAATCAGAGTATGGTAATGAGAAATAAAACCAAATCTTAAAACACCTTACCCCCACCGCTCCCTCCTTCCTGTCTCAACTCCACTCCCGATTTTCTCTCCCTCCTCCGCACAGCAGCGCAGGGGGATGGGGAATGGGGGTTGGGGTCGGTTCCTCACACGTTGTCTCTGCCGCTCCTTCCTCCTCAGGGGGAGGACTCCTCACTTGTCCCCCGCTCCACCGTCGGGTCCCTCCCACAGGAGACAGTTCTCCACAAACTTCTCCAATGTGGGTCCTTCCCAGAGGCTGCAGTCCTTCAGGCACAGACTGCTCCAGCATGAGCTTCCCACGGTGTCCCAGCCTCCTTCGGGCATCCCCCTGCTCCGGCGTGGGGTCCTCCCCAGGCTGCAGGTGGAGATCTGCTCCACTGTGGACCTCCCTGGGCTGCAGGGGGACAGCCTGCCTCACCAGGGTCTTCCTCACCATGGGCTGCAGGGGAATCTCTGCTCCGGCGCCTGGAGCATCTCCTCCTCCTCCTTCCGCACTGACCTGGGGGTCTGCACGAAGGGTTGTTTCTCTCACATATTCTCACTCCTCTTTCTGGCTGCAATTGCACATTTTTTTTCCCCTCTTCTTAAATCCATTAGCCCAGAGGTGCTACCAGGGTCACTGATGGGCTCAGCCTCAGCCAGCGGTGGGTCCGTCTTGGAGCCGGCTGGCATTGGCTCTGTCGGACATGGGGGAAGCTTCTAGCAGCTTCTCACAGAAGCCACCCCTGTAGCTCCCCTGCTACCAAAACCTGGCCACGCAAACCCAATACATCTGTTTAAGTTCCTTTATCTTCTGCCATCCGGATTAATTAAATACTTTTGTGGCTTCTGCAACCTCTGTCATGTTTTCCACACTTCTGCCACAGATCATTAAACAGCATAACTATGTCACACAATTCCTAAAATGAAATTTCAGGGCGGCCCAATAAAAACCAATGACCTTAGTGAAAATGTGTATTTATTCCTCTTCCTTGTATTGCCCTCAAGTACTTAGCAATCTTGTGGTCATATATCCTATTAAGATGTGGGGACTGTGGGTTTAAGTCCCTTCTGGTTGGTGGGCAGATACCTCAAAGCATTAAGGTATTATGCAAAATGTGAGTGTCACTTTGTCCTTTGACAGCTGTTTTGCAAGGAACTAGCGATCAGGTAGTCTGTGCCCAAATATACAACTTAGGCAGTTCAGCGCGGATGAGGATTTTGGCTTTCGCATTTCACAAGGATACTCAGTGGCAGCTGTTGAGAAGTACGTAGGTGCAGGAGAGGGTGTTTCAGTGGATGCCCCCTCACCTCGGTAGGCTGAGTTTGCCCACCCTCTCCGCGCAGGCTGACGGGGACCCTCCAGCCACGGCATGTGCCTCGGCCCCAGGCAGGGTGCGGGGATGCCGGCGCTGGAGCTCACGCTGTGACTGCAGCTGCAGAGAGGGAGGCTCGAACCAGCGTGCAGGGAAGCACCACCGTGCAAAACAGTGCCTCCAGCTCTTCCTGGGACTGGGCCTTTATCAAAGGAGGCTAAATAAATATTAGATAGATGTGACTTGACTGTTCGTGGAGAAAGGTTTTTTCCTTGCCAGGACTGTTGATTTGCTAGCAGAAGAAAAATGTGGGAAGGGGCATGAGCATCCTTCCACGTTAGGAAGGAGGCAGGGAGGGAGACGGGTGCCTGGAGATGGGGAGGCACATCTGCATCTCACGCTTCCAGCCCCAGCTCCACTGGGCATCACTCAGCTCCTCTGGCCAATGCTCAAGAGAAGCCGGGTCCTTATCTCTAACATGTTCCAGTTAGTAGGTGGCCCTGAGAGCAACCCCAGGTGTTCACACACTCTCTAATCCCATTAGGGCTCTTCTAAAGCAAGGGTTTTTTTCTGGTGTCACAGAAGTTACACTTAATGGGTTTGCAGTTATTAGGCAGTTAGAAAAGTTATTTGCACTTTGCGATTTGCTGCCAGAAATGCAGCAAGAGACAAGCACTGAAGTCCTTGTGAATTCCACAGCTGCTGTGATTTTGCCATGTGAGGAAGGAACAGTTGCTTGAGGCATTTGAGAGACATGCAAGAACACAGGAACAGTTTATTAATACTGGAAGTGAATTTGCAATCACTTGAGAGCAGATGGTCAGCTCACACAGTGAATGAACCTTAAACTATCTAGACTTACAGGACTACTGCAAACATTGAAACAGTACCAAATTCACAACCAGAAATCCTACATGCTCACAGTCAGAGGTCAGCTCAGATTTGAATCCTATATACAGTGGCTTAAATCCAGATAAAGCTGTCAATATTAAACTGAGTCGGTGGATTTACCCCAGAGTAAATGTCTCTTCTTTTTACTTGCATACATAACTCTCAGAGCAGTCAAAGCTAAGCTAAAATAATAAGGACTTTAATGAAATAACCATATCAGCATCATTAAAATCGGCATTGCCAGGAATCAAGCTAATCCTGCCTTGCACCACTGCAGCTCTGCTGTATCAGAGATCTGGTAGCAGCATTAACAAGAATGGAAATACAGAGCTGAAGTTACATGACTAAGTTTTTCATTACTGAATAGCCTGTTAACAAAAAATAGCCATAACTCACATTGCTTTAACAAATGTATCTGTGATGCACTCCAGAGCTTTTGAATTCTTTCCATACACACGCTGCTTGTAAAGATTCTGTGAAAGAGCTTAATAGAGATGTGTATCTTGAAAGTACTCCTCAGTGCAGCTCATGGAGAAATTAGAATTATTATTGCTATAGGCGTGTAACAGTATGTATGTGCAAAGGGAGGGGCTTCCTTAGCACCACGTGCCTTTCAGCCTACATTTCAGCCTGCCAGCTCTTCATTTGCCTAAGCAAATAGGACTGTAATTACTGGGGGGAAGAAGGGAGGCTTTAAGCGAAGAGCTCTGCTGCGTGGCTCTTTCTGCATGTGTCCAGGGAGTGAAGTCCCAAGGAATGACCAGCCCCGAGAGGGCCATGCAGTCATCCTCCAGAATCTTCTTCCTTGGGACATGAAGTTTCGGCATCCCAGCTGAGTACCTCTGGACTGCAAACGGTGAAGGATCATTAAGGTTAATTTGACCTGCAGTTTACAGGTTTTTGCGAATGGGTAAACAAGTGCTTGAATGTTGTGTGGCAGTCAAAGGCAGGCAGCGGGGAGAGTCGGCACGGGCCAGATTTGCCGGTGCCTTAAGTAAGAAGGTAACTGTGCACTGGACTGCAGTAGGGCTCTGAAGACCAGCCGAAAGGTTGCAACAGCACGAATGTCAGAGACAAGACATACCTGATGGAAAAAAGGATTGCAACTGTATTTTCAGCAGTGGAAGGGGTGTTGGTTTGGTGGCACTCCTGACCAGTGCAACTTGCTGACCGAGGAACAGTGGTAACTTAAGGCAGATCCCTCCAGTCCAGATCTACTGCTAACAAAGCACCTAAAGATTTTGCCTGGTTTTCCCTCATATAGCTGAGGGTGTGTGAACTTTCACTTGTAAGCAGGATAGGATTTAAAATTTCAGGGATACACTTATGGCAGGAAAGCTCAGGTTTACATTGCACAACTGACTTTATTCCCCTCTTAAGCCAGAAATCTACATGGCAGGCCAGTTTGTCAGCAATTTCATGGTCTGGCTTCATGGCATAATGTGCAAAAACATGTTGATGCATGTGACAAGCTTATACTGCCAAAAGGCTCTTCCTACACCTGCAGCAAAGGAAAGTCTTAAGTGTTGTAGCCATTTTCCTTTACACTTCCTTTACTAACACTCAAGCTGGAAATCACAGGATACTTGAATAGTCCTGCAGTGCCAGCTATGACACTGTTAAGACATTGGTATGTTGACTCAATACCTCAGAACTGCTTTAAAGTTTTCCAAACCCTTAACAAAATAAAGTTTATACAAGAAGTTATTTGGACAGAATGTGATTTACATATGCATCTACTTAGTATGTTGAAATTTAGTATTAAAAAACCTGTTGACTATAAAAGAATGTTTCTAGAAGTATCTTAATAACCCTGGTTATTCTTGGAAACATTTTTCATTTCCCTGAAATTTATGTGATCCCACAACCATTTTAGTAGCCTACACTATTGTATATGCTATGGCAATTCCACTCAGCATTGTGCAGAGACCTCCCAACTTTCTAAAAACCTTTGGGTCCAATTCTGCAGCTGGTTTTGGCCATTAAAAATTAAACTGAAATCCTTTATCTTCAGCCAATACTCATCCCAATGTAGATTGATTAAATACATGGTAGCATTTGAAACTGTTGTGATCACGCAATACTCGGACCTCTCTGTATTACCAAAGAAATATCTGGAGCAGATGCTGGCTTATATACTCAAGGATTTCAGATTTCCAGACACATTTCTAATTTTGTAGAAAACATTTTTTTTTGTTCTTTCTAAATCTGACATTGCTCTTCATTAAGGGCTGGGATTTGGAAAAAAAAAAAAGCAGAAAATCCCATGGGATTGAAAACAACAGATGTTGTCTGTTTTAAGCTTCCTTTATTCCAAATCACTGAATTTAGTGCTTTTAAGATTTTCCTGCCTCTCTTTTCAGAGGCCTGTGATTTGCTCTTTAAATGGATTTTCAAGAGGCTGACTCAGACTGGAACGTATGTGAAAAGAGATTTCAAATTGAAACATACCATTTTTCAGGGAAGTTACTAGAAACATACTAAAAATATGTCAGAGCCAATATCAGGGCAATATCATCGCATATCCATACTGTAAGCAATAAACCCGACATATGACTGTCCCAGCAAATGAGAGGCATATGCTTCTCACTTCCCACCCGAATGCCTTCATGTTTCCTGCTCCTCCATTTCAACACTGCTGAACTGTCAAGCTCAAAATGCAGCATCCTGCCCCACGACTATTGCAAAGGGATTTTCAAGCTTTCCTTAGAAACAAAATTATTTTTTTCCCCATAATCTGTAACTTTTCCGCACCTTCTCACCTGCCCTCCGTCACTGCAGCTACAGCCAAAGAGCCCCTGCCCTTAGGAGGTAAAACTCATTCCTTCCTCAGGTGAGTAACTGCATCCTTCGAAAAGATGCTGTGATCATGATGTCAGTGATTCCAAAGAGGACTGAGTGGAGAAATAGCTGTGTAATGCTGTGGAAAAAATAACTGAGTAATTTGATCCTTAGGGATATGTCAGGGAAATAATAATTAGGGACAGATGTTGGGGACAGCTTTGACATCCTTTCTCAAAAAATTGAGAGGTTTCAAAAAACAGCCATAGGAATTATTTAAGTATTGGATACAGTAATGGCATAGTGAGCAGCAGTAATTTCGCCTATCTAAAAAAGAAGTTTGAGAAATAGTTTTATCAGAGTGCCGTGGTACCTGACAGTGAAGACCTCTTCCTTCTAGGAAGAAAGCACAACAAGAATGTCTGGAATGTGAGGACAGACAAATTCAAATTAAAAGTTAAGCATATGGGTTTTGAATGTGGTAGATTTTGCTTTTTTTTTTCTTAAATTTTTGTCTCCAAGGCAAGGCAGGATGAGTTTCGGGGAAGGGTGTTGAAGCTAAACAACAAAATTCTGTTCTCAACACAAGCCTTGAGATAGACAGGATGCCAGGCCAAATGAACTAATGGGTTTAAGCTTTACGAGGTCAAATTTTTGTATTAAGTGTCAGAAACTCTGTGTTTACAGTGATTATAGCTGTGGTCATTAACAAAAATAATTGGAACTGACTACCCCTTTGATTTAATCAGATTTGCATTGATGCAAGTTCATTGAATTGCAAATAGAAGAAATATTAAACCTCTTCACAGATGGCAAGATTTTAACAATGCCTTCATAAAGCCTCGTTTCATATTTTATGCCTTGACTTCCTCTTGTACCTCATTTTTTTACAACAGCAAATGCACTACAGAAGTAATAGAAGTTAAGCTCTAATACATTTTTGTTGGCTGCCAAGCTTGAATGGATGCAAACATCAGTCCTTGGGGAATTAGCATGCCTTTCATGTTCTTTTAGAAATAAAAATCTCTTTTCAGGTTAGAAAAGAGAAAAAAAAAATGGATCTTCTGGTCTTCAGTAAGGCCATCTCTGCCTCATATTCTGTGAAGCTTTTGTTCCTCCTGAGACTCATGAACGCTGCCATTATTTCTCACATTCTTCCATTTGCTCTGGGGTGTTTGAGCAGCTGGGAAGGGATATATCTACGGTATTTGCCACATGCAGGAGATATGGAAGTTCAGTTTAATTTTCAGCAGGATCAAAAGTGATTTTGCTAAATTTTCTTCCAAACTGAAATTCACACATATTCACCTTTCAAAAATACCAGGAAAAATGTTTGGCTGTGGCCTTTGGCCATGCCTCTCGATTTCCCATCTGAAGGACAACGATGCAACGATACATTCTTTAATATGAAATTAAAAGCCAAGTCACTGACAACAGCAACACCAGGAGCAGCCAGCACCTGTCAAGAACACCAGGCTTGACAGTTTTGAGGTGTTTTGAGGTCGCCCGTCTTAAGTACATGGACTCAGAAGACCCACGTATAAACAGAAGTGCCCTGAGCTGCACATATGAAAGTCTTTGCCCTGAAATTTCCAGGGGCACAGGGGATCTGGATACTTGACCCTGTATCAGCACAGGGGACCCTGAAAGCTCTGCCTCCCCCCGCAGCCCACCAGCTGAGCTACTGAAGGACGCCCTGGTTCACCCAAAGTTTGTCCAATATGGCATGCTTTTACTAAACGTTTCAAACCCATCGCGTCACCATAGAGGGCCTGAGATAGTTTAAGTCTGAGTGATAAAAAGACCAGCATGCCCAGTAATACTTCGGGGTTTGGACTGAGCTGCTGGGGCAGCTGAGATGGCTGAGGTGTTAAGTAGCAAAGCAGAGGGGAAAAAGTTTTCAAACTTGTGTTGAGTGTGTGTACCTAGATTAGTGAGGAAGGAGAAGCACACATCCAGGGATATCATGGAATAGTACTGGCAATGGACCAGCAGCAGCTGAGGGGTCAGGAGAGAGAGGTGCACAAAATTACCGGGGATATCTGCTGATAAGGGACTTCAGCTAACCTGCATATTTCCGATTTTAATTAATGACTAAGGAAATCCTCAAATACATGGCAGTTCAGCCAGTGGCTACTATCTTGTTACCCAAAAGTGCCTATGAAATGTGGGGTACCAGGTAAATTGAAATTTGGAAAATTATACAAAATAAAAAATATTGATATTCAGCATTTGCTACCACATTCACTCCTGATGGCCCTTCAGAAAGGATGTGTGAGCTTTGACATATTCCTTCTTTTCAGCCTTTTGTTCTCAAATATAAAATTCATCATCATAGCTCTGCAAATTTATTGACAGCTCTGACCTGTAAATTGCAAGCTGCTGCAGCTCTGAAATTCACAGTTTACCTCTTGGTCCAGACTATTTTATGTTGTGTGGGATGAGATGGGTTTGGAAACAGAGCAATGGGCTGATGGTGATTTTGATTCTTTAACACCACCTCCCAAGAAAACTTTGTGGAAACTATATTTTTGTCTGACAATCCGTGTGGACAAAACATGTCCTCCAAATTTCTGTAATTTAGCTTTATGAAAAGTACAAAAAGATTTCATAAACAGTAAGGGGAAAGCGTAGTTGCAAAGAAACAGAATAAAAAATATGTCCATCAGCTTTAACACACTCATCTGGAGAAGTCAGCTGCTGTGAGAGGAGACATAAAGATAACATGTTTTCAAGAAACAGCAGCAAGTTGTATCCTTCCAGCGTATTCCTGGGAAAACCCCGATGAGTGCAAAGAGAACAACTGTGAAACACTAAACATGCTGCTAATGCGCGAAGCCCTATGTTCTGGGGAGAGAAGAGCATTCAGCAATAATTGAATCATCCAGGGCTGTGCTCAGTGGATACCCTAAGGTGATTATGTTCAGAATAGAAGCTTTCAGAATGTCATTTAGTAAATGAAAACAGAGTTGGATACCAGTAATAAACCAGTGCCCTCAAGCTACTCATTTTTTATAGCAACTTAATTGAAACATACAAATCATTGAATGCCAGATGCCTAGGAAAGGGGGCAGCACTGAGACCAAAACCACAGACACTGAAATCAAGCTACAAAGTACGATTTTGCTTCCAGTAAAGAACAGTTTACTGATACAATTTTCTTTCTGTGGTGATAAATAGGTGTCTGAATTATACTCCCAGGATGGGTACAGAGCTGGGTACCAGCTTGTTTTCAACTTTCCAATTGCTGATGAGCCCAGTAAAGTGAAACCACGAGCAAAATTTAGTTTTCTCCTTCTTATTGTAATGGGAAAGCTGTTTTAAACTGCATTAGCTCCTTAATCACACAATTTCTATTAGCTAATTTGCAAGAAGCAGGAGTCTATTATCTTTAAAAAGCAAGCAGACATTTAACTCATACTATTGTCATTTAAATGACATATAACCATCACATTTTGTACTCCTGCCTTTTTATAAACATTGAGTACTTTTAATCATAAAATCAAAGAAAACTTCAGCAAGATTTATTCAAAGTTTTCAAATTAGTAGTACTTCTTGCAGAGAGATGTCCCTAACATAGCTGTTCTATTAAACTGCGAACCACAAGAACTAAATGGGCTTTAGAAATGTAAAATTGAAATTTTCCAAAGCTGAAGCTTAAGAACAAAAAGCATTTCTTTGGATGTAATAAATCGTCAGTGAGAGTAAAATACAAAGGAAGCCCCTCTCTTCTTGAGAGCAGAGGACACTCCCTTCCTTTGTAATAATGTACTGTGAGACAGAACCCCCAGCCTGTCATTTTACACACTAACAGTTCAGCAGGATGGTTGAGAAAGATTTGGACCCGAGTCTGAACATGAGTTTGGGTACTGACACTACTTGCTCAAACCTGAATTAAATCATCCTGGGATGGGCAAAGGCGTCAAAGAACAACATCCTCAGCCTCCAAAGGCAAAGAACCACCCCCAGCCTGCCCATGCAGCCCTTCCTACCACACCTTGCTTCACTCAGTTGTTCGGGCTGCAAAATTTCTACAGTCTGAGTCTCCAGCCAGTGTCCCACATGCTTGTGCTGGCTATTCCCAGCCCTTTTTTCCATTGCTGAAGACTGAGCGTATCACACAACCACAGCTACTGGAGGGTTTTGCAGCCTGTCTCTCCCATGCGAGAGAACTTCATCATTTTGTGCAGAAGATTAGTTAGTATTAGTTGCTTTGAAGATAATTGCTCAACAACAAATTCAGTTCTTAACCCTCATTTACATTTCCTAGAAGTTCTGTCAAACTAGTGCCTCTGGGGTTGACGCTTTCTGGGCTTAATCTCAGCCCAGAGGTGATTTTTGTGTATGTAAATGTAAATTCAAACAGTTTACCTGTTCTCAAATCAGACACACATATGAGACAACTTTCCCTGGGAGCCACATCCAAAAAGCTCCATAATTGCTCAGTATTAGAAAAATATTTCACAGATCTCAATGAGCTCTAAGGAATATGCCAACTTAGAAGAAAATCTGGTTTCAGAGACATGAAGAAATGAAAGCAGAAATAAAATTAATACAGAATGGCAATGAGCTGCCTGATTTTCTCACTGGGGTCAGCGTGGGAAACTCCAGTGACACAGAGTACCCGGAGCGAGTAACTAATGCAAAGCCTGAGACACTCAGTTCAGTCCCTGGCCTCTCTGCCAGAGCTGCGACCACCTCTGGCTCTGCTCAGGACCCCCTGAGGACTTGCATCAGCCCCAGTGTGCACATGGCCTGAGGAGCATCTGGGTCCTGGAGACGCCAAGCCCCATAAAGGTGCTCAATCACCACATCGTGTCAGACAGTATTAGTTACCCAAGTTTTCAACAATTCAGATCCCATCCTGATCCATAATTATGAAGACAGTTAAGAGCTACAGGGAAAGTCTTTACTTTCCCTAAAAGGTAGGAGTTAAGGTGAAAAATTTGGTTTTATTCATTGCACATCAAACGCCTGATTGTGTGGTATGCTATAATTTGTTCACACTCAGGAGAGAGAGCCTTAATTATGGCAACTGGCGTGGGGAAATTAATGATCACTGAACACTGTAAAATAGAAATCAATACTTCTGTGTCTTTCCCAAATGGTCTATTGCTAGATAGATATTCATGGTTATATTTCTCTCATCCTGTGAATATTAATAAGGTAGCAAAGACTGGATATATATATCAAAGCCTTGGAAACAAGGCTATTGCTAATGCAGGCCCTCAGCAATAACATGTTATAGCTACCAACCAACTGATTTGTGGGATGCTAAGTAATAGCTCTGGTATAATACAATCCTTCATTTACTATTCTGACACTTGTTTACTTCTGTCACCATTTATTAAAGTACTGTCCTGCTATAATTAAAAAAGACAGGACAACAATAACCTTTAGTACCTCCTTGCAGTGATAAGTGAGATGCTTAAACAAGAGCTCAGACTCTTGACAGACGAGTAAAAACGAGGCTAAATTCACTCCGATGAGCTGTGTGATGGCTTCCTCCACGAATGAGGCACAACAGAGAGGCAGATTGTTAAAATTACCCCGCTACGGGATGACTGGCATATACAGCTTTTGCAATCCTATTAAGCTGTTGCCACCAAATGAAAGAACCCGCTCATTGCAGGGGTAGGGGAGAGATGTTTTATGTACCCGACGCGGCAGACTACCTGTGCCTGAGACACCACGCCTGGGTAAATACATCCAGTAACTCTGGTCCTGATTCAGCCTTGGTGGTGATACAGATCTTAAATGAATTTCCAGGCATTAAACTTACAAAACAGACTTAATGCTGAAAGCCTGTATCGCTGTCTCTGTTCCACTATGTTGTATCATTACTTAATAAATCAGGAAGTGTAGAGGTAACAAATGGGTAAGCAGCCCCAAGGGTTTAAAGTGTACATTGTGGTGCCACTTCATGCACGGGCCCCTTGGGTCCTGACACGGGACCCCAGTGGGAAAGAAGCACCAGCTCGCTTCAGCCTCTCACCAGGGACATCAGATGCCCCACATACAGGGTACTTGCTATGGTAGCCACATGCCATATGAAAAGCATACAGGACGTATCTTCCGATTTTTTGCAGCAACGGGCTGGTTTTTAGATGCTGAAGAGCACCGACGGTGCTGCTTAGTGACCTCTGTGTGTGGGATTATCAGTCCAGGACTAGGCAATCCCAGTCAGCCCATACGGTCCTGAAGACTACCCTGTTGCATTACAGTGACATAATGAAGCAACTATACAGCTATGACTAAGGTCTCTTGGTATTTATGACCTAAGAATATTTTTGTCCCTATTATAGGGCAAAGTAGAGACAAACGTTACATGATAGTCTCATTTTACCATCCAATGCAATTATATACCACTTTTTAACATGACAAAACCTAAATTTCCCACTGGACAATGTTTTAAATTCTTTAATTACTGAGTGGGGAAGAAACATTGTGCATGTACACATCGTAAGCCATACGTACGTATCATGTGCCTCTGGCCTTGCTATGTTTTCAATTGCTGACAGTCATATCTTTCTTAGCCTGTGCTCCTCCCGTCTGTTGTAACCAAGTGTTGTCCCTAAGCCTACACTCAGCTTGGACCCTACAATGACTCACCCAGTTGCTCAACATAACCTCCTTTGTTTGGGTGGAGCTACACGTGGTGCATAAAGATAAGGGTTAGAGCCACCCTGTAAGCTTTCTGAGGCAGTAAATTTATTTTGCCAAATGTCTGTTGGAAGCCTGGAGCAATGGTGCTGCAGCTGCGATGCAAATAGCACTGTACCCTGAGCTGACATGGGCCGATTTAAGAGAATTACTGTGGGCAGATTTGAACTCCCCAAGTAATGACAGAGCTCCTGGACAAGTATGACACCATGAAATGTAAATAACGGCATTGCAAAAGAGGTCTGTGAACTGGCAAGTCAGATGTCCGTGTCCGTTAGGTGCAGGTTTCTAAGCAGATCCCAGTGCCGCAGCTGGATGGCTCCTTTTACGGAGTAGGCTCTTCTTGAACAAATGCCATTGCTGTGTTTCAGGCCTTGTTTTGGGCTTTCTCTCATGCTGCATTTGAAAACTACGGGAAGGTTCCCATTTATAAGCTGAAATTCTCTTCTACCTATTATTACAAGCCTATTTTTAATTTAAAACTTGCAGAAAATTATATGAAAGAGATCTAGTTCACAAAGACTTCTTCTAAGAATTTGTTTGTGCAATGTATATTTAGCCTAATTTCCTAAGGAAATGCTGCTTACACGACCATGCTTTGCGTGTTGGTCTGTCTGTCTGTCTGTGTCAGGCTCCTCATTGCTTCCCCTGATAACTTTTGAACGAATTGGCTGATTTGAAAGAGAGACAGATGGCTCAAAGGTATTAAACTCTTACAAGTTTTGTGAAAATAAGCAGCAGGGTAATGGAAAGAGAGCCTCTTAGTGGCTCACTAAAGAAAAGGCTCCTTATTAAGCCAAAGAAAATCCGTACAAAGCTCAACCCTGCCGTGCAAACTCACCACAAAGAAGCCTTCACTGGGTCTGGTGTTCATGAACTAGTTCGTGTTATCTATTGCTAAGCAAACATCATCATGTTTACTGTAGAAATAGCAAGTTAAATTTTTAATAAGGACACTGCTGAGGCAGTTAATATGCAAAGCAATGATATTCACTAATAAGACACCCTAAGCCACAAGCCTTGCCGTACTTACACACTGCCTAACTTTAACATTACATCTGAGAAAAGTATTATCGCAGCATTTAGGGCTCAGATTAAGATATTTGACATTGGCAAGTACATCTAACCCCTCTCAGGAGGTTTGGCATTAAACAAATAGTACTCGGCACCAGCTGAACAGGCCCTTGAACACTCCCCCCACAACACACACATTGTCCTACAAAGAGCCTAGGTGGAGAAAGTCTGCAATTGAATCTGACAAGAAGCTTTGATCAGACAAATTAGGCCAGGCTTTTATGCAGAGTTCCTGGCTGTACAGACGGTGTGTTTGATGGCAGCATCCCTGCTGGAGACTCCACTTCCATTATCACTCACCGCTTGACGCTCAGCTTACAAAGGACACTGCACTTCCCAATTTTCTTGCCTATTCCACACCACTTAATTGCTACAAGAACACTTGAAATGTTGGTATTTTAATGCTTACTTACTTTTTAATCAAATATTATGACCCAGAACTACACTAGTCTCTGAGAGCTTAGTTAAGAAAGAAGAGGCACAAACCTGTGTCTAGAGCTTTTAGTCATATTTCAGTCTCATATAGGGACACATAAGGAGTGTCAAAATAAACAACTGCAACATCACACAGCACTGCACTCCCTGCTATAGTGGTACCGAGCAGCTACAGTGATGAAAATTGCACTTTCTGGGTGTATTCGAAGACACTGAGCACACTGGCACCTAACAGGCACCACCCATTGTAGGCCCCACCATCTAGCTTTCCATCAGCCAAATGTGCACACTACCAACCAAACTGGTGACGCGATTTTCTTCCTCTGATTGCTGTCATCCCTGGATGCAGTTTCAAACACACCAGCAGCAGCAAAGTGCAAGCGCTGACACTGAAAAGGTAATTATTCTCTTCAGAGCAAAAGGAGATTCCTTCTCCTCAAGCAGGTAAATGCCAGGCCTCCTGGTCATGTCAGCACCATGCACGTTGCCAGCAGATCCTCTCCTACCTGCTTTTGGGGCCACCATACATCTGCCATCCTTTCCGTTGACGTGCTCCTCAAGGCAAACAAATAATGCCACCACCAGCCACCACCAGCCCAACTCAGCTAAATTAATTCTTCTTGAGGCAAATACTATCTTACATACTAGTCATGTTCATCATCCCTGGGTCCTCTCTCAAATCCCCACAGGGACACTGCTTATTGACTTCTAGCACCAAGGCAGCCACTCATTAAAACCAATATTTAAACCCATCACAGTTTAGTGATGGCACCTAACTTCTGGGCTGGGATGACGTTCAAAGCCTGCACCTGCACGGTTGCCTCTAGCTAACCTCAAGAGCCTTATGCAAAACTACTCGATGCATTCCTGGTTGTCTTAATCTCCATGACCATGTAATCCCCTCACTGGTGTACTCCCTCCGTGCCAGACATTCCTGTCTGCATGCAGCTGTGCCACAGGGATTGCAACAGGCAACAGCTGCCACCCCAGCGGTCCCGTCAGTATTCAGTGCTCGTATCTCACCATTCCTGTCTTGGGTCACAAGCCATTTTGTAATACCCCACAAATATCTCCTACGCTGTATCTACACTGTGCTGCAAGGATAGCGTGACCCACTGCAGAACAATCCAGCTCCATGCACTGGCTCCACGCATGGCCACAGCTACAACGGTCAGAAAGGAGGAATGTGTGCAGCCAAAGGCCTTTTGATTACCATGTTACCCAAAAGCTCCATGGGGACAGCCACAGTGCCCCACAATAAACTGCCACACGTTTTATCAAGGGGTCAAGCTGGCAAGGTGCTAAGAGCCCCCTCAGATACACCTCCTGGAGTGCTGTCCTTGGGCGTCCACAGGAGGATCTCCTGCATGGGTTTGAGCTGGGACATTCACAGGTGGAACTGGCAATACACCTTGCAGGAGAGAGGAAGAAACAGATGACTGATGGATGCCTTGTTCCTGGAAGACTTCCAAAATTTTCCTATGCAAAGCCGACAGTAGAGAGTTTCTTCCATAGATGTGTTTCACCTTCTCTGTGATGCGTGGAAGAGTTATTTAGGGCATATTGAGCATATATGCTGTGTTTATATAGCTGAATCATGGCTTATTGCGAGCATCTTAGAACTCGTACGGGGTAGACTAGAATCCTTAATTCAGTCTACCTTCTGTGAGCCTTAATTCTGCATTTATTATTACAGTGCCTGAATGTCTAACATTATGGGAGGATGCACTCAAAAGTAGGACAGGACAGTGTGTGGTTCTCAAGCAGCCACACTCCGATGGGTATGACTGCTTCTTGTACTGCTTCAGAGCAGAGGTACGTGAACAAGGTATGGACAAGAAACCACACTTGACTAAAGCAAAAAGACCTGAGAACACCTTGAATGAAGTAAATCACCCTAACCCTAGGAAATGAGGACATCTTCCTGCTGCCTGTCTGGTAGTGTCCCTGTAGGGTCAGGCTGTTGCTGCGAACAGCGCGTGGCCAACCAAAGGGATTTCCAGAGGTTCACCTTGAGTTTCCGTTGGTCAGGGAAGCTCTATCAGTGCTGCCTTGCACCCTGTCCTGCTTCTCCAGCTGCCAGGGAATTTGTACTACAGCCTCTCCAAATGACACCAACTTAGGAACATGTTATTTTTGCCCATGAGTGTGTCTGCAGAAGAGTGTTCATCTCTCTGATTTGTAAATGTGCAGCAAAGTAGGCTCCCAAATATAAAACTGCATATTTTTAGCTACAGTGGATATATAATGAAAACATTCCAAATTTATGATTTTTTAAAATGATCAGCTTACAGGCATATTTCCACTTCATTTTGTTTACAGAGCAGGGAGGCAGGAGAAGAGTGAAGGGGTGAAAGGGGCAACTATACAAGCAAACTCTGTGCAACCAAATTAAAATGTGTATAAACACTGAAATAAAATATACATAAACTAAAAATAAATATGAAGATTTTGTTTAGACAGCTTCTTTTTATTGATCAGTGATCTTATGCACGCTAGAGTTCTGTCAAACGTGTAAAAGCACATTGTTAGCATACTTTGTAAGGAGATTTGGAAGAGGTAGCATGTGTGTAGTGCGATAACGAAGGGGAAAATACCAAAATGAAAATGGCAGTTACAGAAAGTTATCTCTGTAGGCAGATGCAAAATATAGGGCCAAAATCTGTGTTGTTATTTCTTGTGGTTGAGAGTGATAAGGCAAGAAAGTAAAGCAAATAGAGGAGAAAAATTGGACTAGTAGAAAGATAAGCAATTAAATCAAGAGCTTAGACCCATTTTGAATCTCTGCATTTCCCAAGCATGCTCAAGAGCACTACGATATTACTGGCACATTGCAACCTGCTACCTGCTGGTTCACGTGAGCTTCCATTATTTTTCTTTACGAATAATAATGCCAGGAGAATCTGGCTTTCCTCTGCCTAAATACTGTGTGCTTTGCTTGCGCTAATCTGTCTTGAAATGTCAACTTTACATTTCCAATATCCGTGAAGAAACTCTTAATAAAAAGATACGGTCTGCATTTCAGAATGAGACCTTTAAAGCCTTTAACCCTGCCAGTATCTAGGGAACTTTTGTTAAGAATGAGAGACCCTGTTTAATAACACTGCTTTCCAATAGTAATCAAGAGAGTTATAAACACCAGCGTACCACAGATAACAAAGGCAGTACAATCCAGGCAGATGAAAACAGGATTTTATTCAGGATTCTTGTACACAAATGTGGAATAAAAATTTTATATTTGTTCTGTGCGTAACCTTGCTATGTTTTAATTAGATTTCCAACTAAGATACTTTGAAATCTCTATTTAAAGTACTTCTGCTGAGTTATGAAATAAGGACACATTAGAGATGTGCAAACAAATCCAATACACCGAGTTGCTTTTTTGCCTGTGTCTACATCGCTTGTGTAGCTACAGTCTTACTTTGCTTTAAATTCAGTAATGCTGCTGATTGATGTTAAAAGCAGCAGTCCCATCCCTCGCTACATGTTCTTACCATCTCCTTTGTAGTAAAACTATACAAGCACAATCATTTATTTTCTTTCGGGCAAACGACCTGATCCAAGTCATCCTGCAGTTGCACTTCTACCAAACTCAATCAAAGGGAGGGAAGCGGCCAGGGACAAAACCACCTCTTTTGGCAAGAATGCGCATTTCAGCTGGATTACGTGTCCAGTGACGCTGCCCAGCGCGGGGGGCTGAGCAGCAAGCTGCTCACTTCTGCAGACCAGCACCCTGGTCACAGCCAGCGCTGCAGGAAGAAGCCCCAGCCCTTGCCCCAAGACTCAAACCCATTACTACTATTGCTGTCAGTACAAGAAGCTTTGTTCATGTGTTTAATGGAGATAATTTTGGCTATAGGTTCAGTTCAGTTATAAAATAGGGGTGTTATGTGCTGTAGTTTGGAAAAAAAGGTCAGGGATTGCCCCCAGGGTGCTCCATGCCAGCTACCTGCCCCGACCAGCACCGTCTCACTGACGTGCAGAGATGTTACGCACCCGACGGCTGCCACATCTGTCACCTGGCTACTGCCATACCAGTATCTTCCCCAGCTCCTTTGGAAAGAGCTGTAGGTGCAATACCCCATGAAATAAATGGTATTATTTTAGTGCTAGCGTGCCTTTTGTATGTTCCTCTATTCTGGAAAGGCAGTGTGATCTAGGGTACTTGAACACAGCATTGGGGAACCTGGAACTGTAACTATGGCTTTGCTGCTCTGTTACCATCTATCCTCCATCAAAATCTCTGAGCTTTGCTGTGTTTGTCTTCTGATCTTCAAATTGCAATGACAGCTACCGATCCCACGTTACAGAGCTGCTACCGGAGTTTTCAAAGGCTGCTGAACACCTGTCACTTCTGCTTACCTCAAGGGTTTCAAATGGTCTGAGGAGGAGGGTCAGACAGGTTCAAAAAATACATCTTTAAAATCATGCTTTGCTTTGAAAACACACAGCACCACTTATAATAAATGGTAAGCTTAATTATTTCTGCTAGCCAGTGTGAACTGTTTCTAGTTTTTGATGTGGTACGAAACATGCCAATTAAGAGGAGACTTTAGTAAGGTTTTCTAGGTTTTCTAGATGCAGAATAACAGCGGATTCCTTATAATCTAAAGTCCTTCAGGCTTTTTTAGGTCAAAATCCTTTAAGCCAGTACTTCAGAGCTACCTTTTTTTATGAGTGACTTTACTATTAAAGCCATCATAGTGAAAACCAGTAAAACTATTTATCTGGCTAAGCTGATTCCTCCAGACCAATTACCAATCATAAAAAAAGAAATCTGTGATGGCCTTTTAAATGTTTGCTAGAAAGAAAAAGTAAGTAATTTTTTGTATGCATTTGTTATCTAGGATTTTTATTTTTCCTCTACTGATAGGAATTGGGGCAGAGGGTATAAAAAAAGGTAGGTAACAATAACCAGATGCCTATTTTTAGCTCCAAACTCTTCTGTTTTCATAGGAATAAAAAACGATGCAGATTCGTTTTCTTAGGTGTACATCCCTGCAGTAGACCTGCATGTACTTGCCCTCATTTACCCGAGTCATATTTGTAATCCTGGATAGGTAATGGCAGTTTAAATACAGCTCTCCATTGCCGCTGGCAAGAATGAGACTCAGAAGTCAGGGTGAAAAACAACTTCTGATTCAGCAGCCCTGGATATTTTTGGTGGACTCCTCTATCTCCTGCAGCAGTGACCCACCTTGTGTGTCTCCTTACCCCTCCTCTGCCTTATATTTGATCTCGGTTGTGGCTTCTTCAGCTGCTCTGCCAGCATGGCCCCACCTCATGCTGTACCCGGGAAGTAATGATACTGGGAAGGGTGGAACAGACCTGCCGCTCCCCTGTTATCTCGCCCTGTATCTATCCTTTGCCCTGTATTTTCTTAAACTAATATGCACCTCGTCAGGCTGGTATAAAACAATTTAATTCAAATGGCCTCAACTCATTGGACTTGACTAAATACACATCAACAGCTTACCAAAACAAAACACAAGTAAACAAGGCTGCAGAGTCAATTAATTTTTCTCTGCTTTCACCATATTTTCCCATTTAAAGACTGCAGAGGAACTGCAGGTTAGTGTCATTCAATGAATTATGGATACAATACCGAGTACCTTACAGAACCAGAAGGTCTACAGAGATTGACTTTGCAGCATAGTGCTTATGGCACAGATCAGCGAAGTTGGAGGTCCTGGTTCAATTATCTGTGCTGACGTATAGTTACTAACTTTTATAAAACTGAAGAGGATGAGACTTACAAGTAAGAAAGGTTTACCGTTGCTTATGCCGTAGGAATGTGGGCAAGATCTTGAACTTGGGTCATTCACAGACACCAAAACCAGTGGGCATTCCGTGGTGGTTGTTAGGGATGGAGACAGAACAAGCTGGCTTGTCTTTGACTTGGTCTCCCATAGCATCCTTATAGCCAAACCAGGTAAGTGAACGATAGGTAATGTGGGTGACGACTGGCTGGACCGCTACTCTCACACTTTGTGATTAGCAGTACAAAGTCCAACTGGTAGTTGGTTACTAGTGGCATCCTTCAGGGACTGATACTGGACTGATACTGTTTAATGTCTTTATTAACAACCTGGATGATGGAATGAAGTACACTCTCAGCAAGATTGTGGATGATACCAAATTGTGGAGAAGTGGTTGATATGCTGGAAGGCTGCTCTTCAAAGTGACCTTGACAGGCTGGAGAAATTGGCTGACAGGAATCTCATACCATTCAACATGGGTAAATGTAAAGTCCTGCAGCTGGGATGGAATAACCCTCTGCAACAAGGCAGGCTGGAGCTCAATGGACAGGGATGGCCCTTGCAAAAAAGAACTCCAGTGTCCTGTTGGACAATAAATTGAACATGAGTAGGCTACGGAGGCCACCCTCATACTGGGCTAATCTGTTAGGAAGGATGTAGCCAGCAGATCAAGGTAAGTGATTGTTCCTCTCTAATCCGCACTCGTGAGACTGCTCTGTTCAGTTTGGGGTTGCCCAGTGCAAGAAAGTTATGGGCGTACCAGAGCAAGCCCTGCAGAGGGTCATCAAGATGGTCAGAGGGCTGAAGCACTTGACATAGGAGGGAAGGCTGGCAGAGCTGGGTTTGTTCAACCTTAAGAAGAAAAGGCTAAGGCTAGGAGAGCTTATTGCTGGCTTCATCTACTTAACAGGAAAGTGGAGCCAGAC
The DNA here is from genome assembly GCF_964188355.1 of Buteo buteo. Taxonomy (NCBI): domain Eukaryota; kingdom Metazoa; phylum Chordata; class Aves; order Accipitriformes; family Accipitridae; genus Buteo; species Buteo buteo. The sequence goes on along the minus strand of NC_134188.1, from coordinate 3,016,712 downwards.
TCTTTTTAGAGGTACACAGCTGTAGGATGAAAGGCAATGGAAACAAGTCGCAGCATTGGAAATCCAGTTAGATATAAGGGAAAAGAAAATTCACCACAAGGGTGGTCAAATGCTGGCACAAGTTGCCCAGGTAAGTTGTGGAAGTTGTGGTATACCAGACCTTGGAGACACTCAGAACTAAACCTGACAAGGCGCCGAGCAACCTGACCTAGCTGTCCCTGCTCTGTGCAGGGTTGGACTACATGAACCCCCAATGCCTCTTCCAACCTAAATTATTCTGTGATTCTATAAGGTCTTTGGTCTCAATGGCTGGGAGGTTATTGTTCATTGAAGTTTTGGGGGGTTTAATAAGCTTCAGCAAAGTAGACTGTCATCAAACCAGCAGTCATGGTTTCTGAATACCAGACTACAACCAGGTGTATTTCTTGCACTTTGTGATGCTACTGTGATGCTCCTGCACAGATTATTTGTCTGCAAACTAGAGCTGGTTTTTTTCAGCAGTGTTTTTCTTTGCTGGGATCTGTTCAGGGATCTGAACTCTGGGTCTCTGAAACAGCAAAGAAAAATGTTCCTTACATGGCTGGTGTGAAGATAGGATGTAACCATATGTACACCACCTGTGTTCTAGTGAATGTCACCTGAGTCCTACTTAAACTAGAATTTGAACTGTATTTCAGTAGATTGTAATTTGATTAAAGAACAGATTGGGTGAAAACTCAAGTCCAAAAGTCAAGATTCTTTTCAGTAAAATACAACTATGTGGAGTCTCATGCATATTTTTAATCCATATTGAAGAAGAATTTAAAATGTCAAGAGTCGAGTCTGCTGAATTAACAGTTCCCTCCAGGTTAAGCTTCAGAACAGAAACCATCAAATCTCAGTCACTCACTCATGTCAACAAGAAAGGGTCTAAAATTGCCCTGGTGCAAATGACTAAACAAAACATTTTACAGATTGCCTGAGACCTTTTACTTACTTTGTCAGTGCAAAATTAAAAGATATCACGGAGAATATAAGGTAACAGAAAATTGAGTTAATCACAAATTTTCCATTTTGGAGAAGATGCAGGCTCTAGATATATTGAAAAAGAATCTACTACACCTATGTGTCTTTCTGCAGGACACTGAAGCATAATAATAGATGCACATAAATGTTGCATCTATCTCTTAGTGTCTCAGATTCTGAAAAGTACATTGATGTCATTAAAAACCCAAACTACTGAATTACGCAATTAAAAAAATCACAGCATCTTATTTGACAACAGCCACTACCATAAACATCTCCAATTCTGCTAATAGAAGGATGACATAAAAGATAAAGATTTCTGTTTAAATCAGCAAATTAATTTTTATCTTTTTCATTGTGATAAAGTTGTAGTAATTGTTACTCAAAGGTGGAAAGTCAAATTTTACATTTATACGAATGCTAAAACCATGACAACAGGGAATTTGATTCTTTTTAATGAATTCTTAAAAAAGCACCACAGTTCAATATTTTAAATTCCTGTTGCATGCTATTTGCACCTCTTACATGAAATATTAATCGCAGTTTTATGTAATTTTATTACAGCTTAAACAAAGACGTGAACCTAAATTCAGTACGAATTACATCAGTAGTTAAGCATCTAACAAGAAACGATCATCACTATAAATCTATTTTACATTTTACAGTGATTGTTCAAGACAGCTGAGCCTCATATTAGCTGAAAGAGTATGTCAGCATACAGCAGCTGCTGATAATAACCAGCATGTGTTGGCAAGAGCTTTTTGTTTTCTGAAGATAATTAAAACTTGCTATAGTTTTCCAGCTGCTACATAGTCAATAAGGAATACTTTTAAAAAATGGGTAGTGTACTTTTGATTCACTTTAAATGGATTGTGGCCATTTCTACTGAACATTCACTAAAGACAACTATTTTATGATTTCAGTTTTTCATATGTTTTCTACAAAACTATATGGCAATAGTTAAGACCAGAAAATGAAGACCAAAGTTAAGACCAAAAAAAACCCTCCCAGCTTCAGGTGCTCAGGAAGAAGAAAGCATTGTAATAACAGAAACATTTTGCTGAACAAGAAAACATACGCACGCAACTACTTGTATCCTTATCCTTAAAATTCTGTATAATCTGTATTCTGCTTGTATTTTAAAAGCTACAGCCTCTCTTTATTGGGACCAGTGTGTTTTGCAAAACTTTCTGCTCTCAGAATCAGTCAGCAGGCACCATGGGGCTATAAAAAGCCCTGCCAGTGTGGGGAGTCAATGACTCTGTAGAGCTACAATGAAAATGCCAGTAGTTTTATATTGGTCCTCATTAAAGCCTTAAGATGGGCTATTTGCAGGATTTTAGACTACAGTCTTCCCCTAGTTCTCACATAACTTCATACGCAGCGGCTGGTGACGACTGTCCTCCTGCTTGTACAACAACTTTAGGTCCTATGTCCAATGAGAGTCTAACAGCAATGCAGCATTTTTCTTAGCCAAAGTCTCCTACAGAAGTGGTCCAAAACACAACTTTCTAGAACAATGCAACTTCAAAGGTCTGAGCCATTTCTCATTAACACATAATTACTTGGTTAAAGTCAAGTAAACAAATGGTTTCTTGAATAACCTGTGTGTGCTTAGTTATGAAAAAATAACTGGCTTGAATCAAAGCCTCTGATGTCAGGGCACTACTAGTCCAAAATCTCATTACTGTCAAGGAAGCAGGAAACATTCCCAAACCAGGGCTAAAGTAATATACAGTCTTTTTTCCATATGACACTTCCTGCAGGTTGCTGTTTGTAGAGGCAGTCCAGACGAGGATGCCTTAAGCAACCGTGGCCAGTGGTCCTAACTGGAGGCCATCAGAGAACTAATAAACGAAGCTTTCTGGAGACCAGTTCCCCCAGTGCCAGAAAAGTGCAAGACCGGAGTACTGTCAGAATAAAGCAAAGCAGGATGGTGAAATGATAGTTGCATGGGGCAAAACTATTGATTTCTATACTTTTTGAAACCTTAATTTCTATATAAATCAGTTAAATGACTACAGACTTGTATTCGTTTCACACCTCTATGAGCTGACAGGATATTCTGCAGAAAGATGAGGGCGGATTGCTGGGTCTGGTACTGAGCAGCCGCTCCCTGCGCTCTGGGCGGACAAGAAAATTCTGGGTCATTGCAATTTCCAGCAACAGCAAACTATTTAAATTTTTGTACTTAAAGTGCCTAGTGCCCTCAGAAATCTAATTTTTAAGCTTATAATATTATATAAATATATATACAAATATCTATAAAAATATATATATAAAGATAGATAGACAGACAGATAGATAAACGCAGGCAAACTGGCTGCTCAACTTCTACCCCATAGTGCAATCAGCCAACATGATCTTACTCTGCTCTCACGTGTGTCTACCTGATGCCTCATGTCCAGCACCTGAGCTCCATCCCCCAGCAAGCCTGGCTGACAGCAGTAACAGAGCCACAGCAGTACTTCATGGGTGGGTTTTGGGAGACGCGCTGGGCTCTGGGCCACCCTCTGTGTGCCAGCAGTAGCCCCTGGACTAGCGATGGTGGGAGGTAGCAGCGTACAACAAGGCTAACAGGAGTGTAAGTGACCCCTCCTCGCAGCTCTCGTTGCTGTTGGCTTTCTGTGAGCACCCGAGGTGCAAAGCGATTTGCACTCTCAGACCAAGAAAGATAATCCAAATAACGGAAAAGGTACTAAATTTCTCTCAGCGATAGTCCAGTTCTCCCACCCAGCTTAACAACTCAGCTGTGGATGTCAGAGGCCAGATTGCGGCCTTGAAATATGGATCATCTGCTTTGTCAGTCTTAAAATGGACTTTCAGAACCTGGTATTAGAGAAAATAAGTATTACTGAAAAAAAATTCATTTAGAATATTTTTTTTTAGCAACTGCAATTGTTTCCTCTTAAACTTCAGAGGCCAGAACTAATGAATTGATCTTAAGATAAGAGGCCACTTGAAATAATAAGACTTTCAGCAAATAACACTGCCATTATGCACCAGGGAGCTGAAACGCTTATTATGCAGTTCAGCGAAAACTCAAAAGGCACAAAGCGTTTGACATGACTGGCAGCAGCACCATCTAAAAATAGCTCTGCATAAAAGAGAATTAAAATGTCACCGGAAATCTTTTCCTTCCTTCAGAAGCTGCCGGTGAATAGATCGTTCTTGGCCTGAACAGACAAATCCTCGTGCCCCATGTGCAAGTGCGAGGGCACCCCATCTCCTCCGGCTGGCACCCACGGCCCCGCGACAGGGACGTCAGGGCTGTGAGCTGCTGGGGAGGGATGGCCTGAAGTATCTCAGAGATGAATTGCAGCCACGCATCGCCTCGGGTACCACCACTCACGCCGTGTCCGAACGGCCATCAGCAGGACGAAGACAGCTCCGGCTTTCGGTATGAATTGCTGGATGAAGATAGAACAATCCCGGCCGTGAATCAGCGCCGGTGCTATTTGATCCAGGCTACATCACTCAGGCAGTGGTACGAAATGCAGCTTTTGCTGCAATGGCTCAGGTTTTGGCAGGAGTATCTGGTTTTAATGCAGAATCAGCAGTTTGAATGATAAAGTGGTTTTGGACAAAGTATTCTGAATATCTCACCCTGTTAATTTGGAAGGGGCTTTTAAAAGAGATATAGTCCGATGCTTGCTGCATTTAAAAAAATAGGAAACTCCACTTAACTCTGGATGGGACCTAGGCAGACCACCACATTTTTAACAAAGTGAAGCTGACAGAACAGCGGTTTTAAAAAGTCCTCAGAAATATATATAAATACAGCTGTAAAAATGAAAAGAAAAAGGAGAAAAATTAAAAGCCAAGGACTTACAGCCTCACCGCCTGTGCCAAGCATTAACTTTTGGATTTTACATTATCCCCCTCAGATAAATGTTTGCAGGAAGAGAAAGCCATTGTCTTTGAAGTTACAAAATGATTAGATATTCAGCTGCCGCCATCAGATGCAATTAAAGACATAAAACTTAGATTCATCCCACAGAACATTCGAGTTTGCCAAATATATTATGAAAAAGCCACATTGTACAGCTCTGGGAGTCTTGTCCTGTCCAGACTCCCACTTCCATACCAGTTGGAGACGAGGAAAAACTAATCATTCTGCTGCTTCCTGAAGCTAAAAGGATGAAAAATGACTGTGCCTTTCACACGAGTCCTACGCTTGTGCCATCCGAATATTGACAGAGACACTTCTTCCTTCTCAAATCTAGAGTCATCTTTCATCTTTGGTCCCTTTTCAAATCTTAGGTCCTTTGGAAGGATGCTCGATGATGCTGCAGTTCTTGGGATGAGCAATATGATCTAATTATTTGGAGTAGTCTTTGCAGGTTCTGTTTTTACACAAATTTGGGGTTGATTTCAAAAGAAGAAGAATGGGGTTGTGGTTAGCTAATGTGAACTGTCTGCTGCACAGTATAAAATCATGAAAAAGACTTAAGTAGTCGGCTTTTTAACAGAATTTACTTCTGCATTTATGCAGGAACGGAATGGCAGTTCATGATAGGATACATTTACTTTTGCATATTTCCTTCAGAAACTTAAAGCATTAAAAATTGTATTACAGCAAGAAATTTTCAACTTTTGGGGAGTAAATACTAAAGAAACATTAATGTTAGATCTGTGCAGCAAGATTTCTCCTCATTTTGCATTTTCTGTGGCAGTGGCAAGAGTGGTTACATTTACACTGCTAAATGAAAGACAGCCTGATTCTTGTTTTTTGGTCAAGTGGCATCACTCAGCTGATGTCCGCACTACCTAGGACTAGTCCTCTCTCCCACAAACTTGCCCTGGGTTGAGCTAGCTGGAGAAGGCCAAAACAGAGCCAGGGAGTCATCTGCTCAGCGGAGCAGAGGGTACTCCAGCTCACCTCCCATCCCTTTTGTTTAGCAGAAAAGATATGCCCACTCAGGCTCAGAGGGACATTTTACTGCCATAAGCCTAGTACCAACACAGGAACATGATGTGTTAACACCTAATATCTGCAAGCAGCAGCTTCTGGATAATGCGGATAATGGATGTTGAAGTAGTGGCCCAAAGGACACATGTAGTAAGGAAGGACAAAGAGCTGTTAGAGATCTAGAGAAAAACCACAGGGTTCAGCATGTGCTGGGGGGTTTGCAGAAGGAGCAGCTCCCTTCTAGAGAAGTGTTAGAGAAGCGTAAAAGCTGTACCATCATCCTCGCTTCTGGACACATGCGGCAGTAAAAGCTGTACTGCAGCCTTTAAGTAAATGCCTTTCCTTAATGAGAGGGTGTCATTTTTTCCTGCAAATGTGATTTCAAGTAGGAAGCTGAGAAATCTCCCAGAAAATGGCAGGTTTTGGGGGTAGGGGATGCTGGTGGGTGTGTCTTTGTGACTAAAGAGATAAAAGCGAGAATTAAATTAGATTCCACTTTGAACTTACTGCTTTTTTCCATACTCCTAAACCACTCAAGTGATGGAGAATTAGAAATAAGCACGGCACAATCAATAAAATAAACAAACCATGAAAGACACTAGTGACACATTAAGGGTGAAAAAGTCAGATACCCTTTAGGCCATTAGGACTAAATCAGAGAGACAACAGTAAATATATACAGATTTTGCTTCCAAATGCTGAAAACTTTGCTCACACAAACAGACCTTCCTCCAACCACAATCCTATTAAAAGAGAGCACAACTATTGCCAAAGGGCTGTAATATCTAGCTCATTAAAACAATACCAGTTGACATTATTAGGATTTATTATTTTGCTCCTCTAGAACAGAGGAAGATTCATCTGAGTAAGTTGCAGGACTGAGTCCTTCTTTGGCAAAGGACTTTGAGCGGAAAGCAAAATGTCTGGTATGTTCCAGCAAGGCAGCTTCCCTGCTTGGCAGATGGTATTTACGTAAGACGCACTGCGCAGCCCCTGTTTTAAACTAAGTTATTTCTCCGAGTTAGACTAACTTATCACAAGGACAGAAATTTTTGCTCATCTGTGGATGTATGTTAGTCAAAACCCTATGTAGTCTGAAGTGCTATGGAGTGATTTTCTTCTCCCAGCAGAATTAACCCACTCAGTCCTGTAACAGATGAGAGACGAATAGCCACAAAATGTTTTCAGACTGAGTCACGCACATTCTTTTCAGCTAAGCCATAATACTCACAAGTTCTCTGAATCATGCTGTCTGCTCTTCAATACCTTCTCAATAGTGCAGCTCAAGGTGCTCAGGCCCTCCTCTGCCCCACTAGATTATGGTGTGTAATTAACGTTGTGATGATTTGCTCTAGTAAGTAGAGCTGACCCATTGAACTGAACCCAAAAGGGGAAACTCAACAGGTTTTTAAGCAAAAAGTACAACACATGAGAATTTTACGAGGCATGAAGATGAGGGTTCACTGACTTGCCCACATTCAAATACCTGTAAAATAAGTATAAATAAGAAATGACACAACTAGCATAGACTGCATCAAGCCCACAGGCCATATAACTCAGCACTTACTGTTGAAAGCGGCTACAAGGTGTAGCAAACTCAACTATGGACAATTGTTTAATAACCTGATAACCTAACTACAAGGGACCTGTTTTCTCAGTCCCTTCCATTAGAGGCTTAGGCACTAATCTAAATATATGGGATGCCCTATATGAAACAGCTCATATAATTGTTTAAGTGCAACTAAAAGTCTAAGAATATTGTATGATACGAGTAAGATAAAAACAATGACTATGGCTAAAATGCTATCACTGACTTCATAGTTTCCATTTGAATCAAAATGAAAAAAGTCCATAAGGATCTATTGCCTAGAGAGAAAAATAATATGTGGCTGGAACCTAAAACTGCAGATTTTTTTAATTAACACTTACGGTGCTCATGGTACAAGTACTGCACTTTATTTTCAGGGATTTATGTATAAATACAGACATAAGAGTCTCTCAGTAACAAAAGTGCTATGTACAGATTCTCTTAATTAATCTATTTTTGTGAGTAATTTCTATTTTACTTCTGTTATGTAGCGTTTTATATACCCCAGTGACTTATCACTTCTTCTAATTTCAAACTAAAAAAAAAAAAAAAACCAAGTATTATTACTCTAATGATTCATTTATTGAGCATACATCTTGCATTTATTGGCTTAAATGTCTTTCAACATTACTGGCTCTAATTATACAATAGGGTTAATGTGAGAATTAAAAATCTCCTCAGTGATCAATACAGCAAGATATATAGCACAACCACAGCTGTTCATTTTACCACAAATAATTTCAAAACAAAAATGTCTCAAGATTTCACCTTGGCTGAAATCCTGCTTTCAGTGAAATCGAGAGCAGAAGTCCCCTAACTTAAAAAGAGAGCCAAGATTTACTTCTTGGTGTCCAACCTGCATGTGTCAGCAGAAGTGTCATTGACATTCAGTGGCTGTGAAGTTATAAGGCCACAAGGAACCGCTATCGTCATTGAGTCTGATCTCCAGTACCACACAGATCATTTCTTCATACATACCACACAGGTATTTCTTGATAATTTCAGCTTTTGAACCTCTTTGCTAGGCAGTGGCTCCAGTGATGGTTTCTCCCTTTCAAATGTCCTGTTGTCTATCAAGCACAACTTTTTTAAACTTTAATTAGCTGGACTGCAATCTTTTGCACTACTATTTAATTATATTTTTATTTCATAAACACACCTCAAGGTGTGTTTATAAATACCCCTCAGGATGTTCACATTTTTTTGTGTGAAAGCTTCACAGCAATACTTCAACCATTTCAGAGTACAAGTTTAGAAAAAAATTATTTTTAAAGAAATCCTACAATTTAACAGAAAAACTCTAGTTTCGCCAAGTTTAGGGCTAAGGACTTGAGGAAAGAGTGTGTAAGGAAGGAAAGATGATGGTGAAGAAGCTTCATGTGATGTAGGGTCTCGGTTTCTAATGGACCTTCAGATACTGTAAGAAACACAGTTTTCACAGACTTAGTCAAGACTTGATATTGTTTAATCGACCCAAAGATCCCTCTGCTGTGAACACACACCTGACCCACCATGTCCGATGCCGGAGAGGGTGATGGACCATGTCCCAGCTGAGGTCTGCAAGGCAGCTCTGCAGCTGAGGATGTTCTCCCCGGTGCCCTGGGTCACCCTGGCCCCAGACCTGTCTTCTCCTGCGTGCCTGGGCTGGAGCAGAGACACGGGGCCACCACAAGCGGAGGCACCGGGGGTTGATCGGGAACTACAAACTGCTACTGCCATGAGTTACCAACCCCACAAGCTCAAGAGGCAGTAGGTCACTGGCACTGGTCAGATATGACCTGAGCGGGGCTGTTCGTATCATTACCGCCAAGGCTAAATCTTGTTGTTTAATCTTTTACTTTCCTGAGGTTTAAAGATGTGTAGGTAAAGTGGCCAGCATCCAGAATGTGGGAAATGCTAGGGTTCAGGTTGCCTGAACAACCATATTTTGTACTCCTTGTGTGTCTGAACAAAACCACAGTCTTTAATTACATAATTGTAACCTGTTTCCCATCTCCAGGGATGGACAGGTACTCCGTACCTGTGTGCATATCCAGAATATGGTCTGGGCTTTTTTAATGCAGACTACGACTGCAGCATTTTCACTTAACATGACTTCCAAGTTCTCCTTTTGAGTATGGGAGTATATTACAGCTTGTTTTACATTAACAGTTGAAATTTAAAGTCAGCTAAAATGCAGAATTTTTTTGCCAAGTCACTTGCATCCCTCTGTAACACTTTCCACAAACTGTACTTATACTTAAAAAAAGAGAAGAATTAATCACATGGAACTAGCTCCAAAGGGAAGACTGTAGACAGAAAAGTGTATTTGTTTGTACCTCTAACACTCACTCAAACCAGACAAATGCAGGTGACACAGAGGCAGCAGTACTCATAAAAGATCAAAACTGAACTTGCAACATGTAAAACATCTGCTGAGTGTTGAACAGAGAGTTTGCCTTGAAAAGTTAAAGTCTGCTTTGAGATCGCTCCATCGAACAATGCTCTTCAACTGCTCTTGCCTGTGGACATAAACTGAGACAAATCACAGAGCATTACTCACTCTGGGCAGGAATTTACTCGCTGAGAATAGGAATTTGTCTTATTTTCATTTGTTTCTTCATATTATTTTCTTACTGAAAGTGCAGTCTAAGAATCAAATTCTACTGTAGATGAATGGGGACACTTCTCTACCAGCAATGCCTAGCTGTGCTGGGACAGATGTGGCTTTGTTCACCTTGACTTACACTCTACTTGCACCACACAGTCGACGATTTCAATTTAACATTTTCAGAGTATGGCCTTAATTCTTCATTACTTTTTACCTGCAGCTACTTTTTATATTTTCTGCTCTGCACTGAATTTAGCCATGTACTGTGAAAGAAATAACTTTGTGACTCATGTAATATAAACTCTCGAAAGTCACCACCTTATTTATTTAAAGAGAACATGAGTAATCATTAATGAATTCTCATACAGTTACTGCATACACAGTCTGAGTAAACACCTCAGACCAAGCATGCTACACCCTGTTCCTTTATGCTGAGGCATGTGTCCCCTTCATCGTGGAAACTAACGGGCTTATGGGGGAAAGGGAATCATCAAAGATCACATTTTGAAAATACCTATTTAATATCAGACAGATAATTACTACTCACATCCACAGGCCACCACATAATTCTGCCTCAAGGAGTCGGTGGTGTACATAAACCAAATATTTAGGACTTTCAAAGTATGATCTGATTAAAATAACAGTCTAGTTCCTTTCATTTCCCTTGTGGTGGTTTTCTTTTTAGAAATTATTAAATAGCATAATTCCTCTAATGATTCATTTAGTTTATTTTTAACTAACACCAAAGGAAAATACAAAGGAAAGCTTCTTCAGCAAACGTGTTTTTAAAGGAGGAAGAACAGCTACACTGCACAACATGATAGAGTAATTTAGCATCGCTTAGAATAGTATATGCAGCAAATGACTGAAAAGATAGCAGTATATGCAACACTTTGTATTAACTTCATCAGTGAACCAGGTTCCTATCCTGGAATGGAAGCTTTGACTGCTTTATACATTATAAATTGGATACACTGTGATTTTGTAAATCATTCCTTTCACTAAGAAAAAATATCCCTGATGTAAAAAACTTCAGTGCTTCCTACTGTGGGTGCCTCCAGTCTGAAAACCAGCAACTGAGAAATATCTGCACCAGAAGATATACAGAGAGCAGGTATTTGAAGAAGCCCCAAGGCAGCTTAGCACTTAAACATGTGGCATATCTGTTTTCAGCAAAGCAATTAACCAGGGGGGGATTCACTGCTCCTGTGATATTAAAATGCAGGCTGGATGTTTTTCTAAACATATGCTGTAATTCAAATGATCAGATTGCGGAGTAGCAGGGTTCAAATACATTGTCTTAATGGCCTTAAAATATATGATTCAAGGACATACAAATTCAAGGAGACTAAATAATGATTTACATCCTTTACTCAACCAGGTGACTGAAAGCAAGTTTTGGTTGTCATCCTGCATTTCCTGATTTACTTTTCAACACATTCTTGATAAGTTGCTCTCTGGCACTCCATTAGTAATGAATCCCACTTGCCAATGGGGTAAAACAAACCCACCTCTAAAGGGACAGGCTGATACCTTCATCCATATGACAGTACTCTTCCAGTACCCTCTGGGACTGGGACTGGGACAGTACCCTCACACTGCTTACAGTCTGAACCAGGCAAGCACAGAGGGTGACAGGCTGACCCAGCACAACCTGGTGAAAGCCTTGTCAGTGAGGCATGAATCTGGGGTTTTCACCCAGAGTGTAAACTGGAGGTTTCAGGTTGAGTTACACTAGCTAGACTTAGCTTTTTTGGTATTCCTAACACAGCTACTTGTATCAAAATTATTAGTCATTACTTGGGGCACTGCAGAAAAAACGTGTACCTTGCCTACGGTTTTGCACTAGATGTGTGTATTCCTACATACGGGTTGCAAAACAGACAGCAGTGTCTATTTGCACACATTAATTTCATAATTGCTAATGAACTGACACTTAACTAACAGTGGACTCTGTCCCCAGTTTTCCATCCATACATGAAGTGAAGGAAGCATGTATTCTTAGTGATCCCAAACACACAAATATTTCATATGCTTAACTGTAACATATATCACATCATCAAGGCGCCATGCAAATACCATTTCCCACAGCTCTGTGTAGGACAGGTTGGAAAGCTGTGGCAGAGGAGCAGAGGTCATTCATCACAGACTGACCAGCCATCCAACAAGCCGCAGGAAGAAAAGCTACAACATGGAAACTCCTCCCTGTCCCACCACACAGCCTGTCAAAAGCCTCAGCACCGCTGGGTGACTTTGGCAGCCCTGGCTCTGCCGGACAGCTCATGGGTTACGGGTTACAAGAGAGAACGTTCAAACAGCACCAGGACAGGTAGAGGAGGTGTGTTAATCCATCTCATCCACAGCTGCTGCTTGAAAATTCCGTTGGTACTAGCACTGCACCCCAAAACATTTTCAGATAAACCTGGAGAGAAGTAAATTACCCTTTCTTTCCATTCAACCCAGGCTGTACGCTGGGTACACAGAATGACATAATATCCTTCCTGAAATTAGAGCTGCAGTGAGGACCAGTATCCTTCAAACACGACCAGTTCCTGAGACCGCCTTGCAAACAACTGCATTTTCCTAATTGCCACAGAAACTATCTTTTTCATCTTTTTTAAAAGCTGGCCAAAGAATTATGTATTGTTTTCTTTATAAATGCGATAAAAGTTTCATCACTATACCCCTGACTTCTGCCAGAGTTTGACAGCTACGGATATAAAGGATCTTACTGAAAAGCAACACACAGAAATAGCCACTCCATTTAACTGCCGCTGGTCAGAAGCTCACACAAATTTCTGTGATATTTGTCAGACATAACAGTAAATGATTTTAACTCTATGCCTGCCCCTTAGATAGCAGAATCAAACATCTTTTTGCAAGCTGTCAAGAAAGTGACTGTTACCTTCACGATTTTTTTTTTTCCATGACAAATACATGACATACTCTTTTTCCATGTGTAGGACCACATGCACTTTGCAAACTGGTATTCTTGGAAACAGGGTGCTGTACAAAACTATGATCAGTACAAAATTATGTATTGATTTGCTTTTTAATCTGGAAAAATCTGTACAGTTGGCTTTTATTTTTTTATCTTTGCATTAATGACTCTGAAGATGATTTTAAATTGCACGCACAGGCCAAAGGATTTGTTCTGAGGCCAATCTGCATTTAGCTTTAGTGCCGTAGATATATATTCAGAAAAACAAAATCAATACATCTGTAATGACTGCCTGGATGACTGCATAAGCAGCTGCAGAAAGCCAAGTCAGCAATTATTTTTAAGGATGTGTGACAAGTTTTCTAATCCTCTGACAGTTACACATGCTTGTTTCCAAAGGATGTCATCCCAGCTGCCTTCTTCTAGCTGCTCTGGACTTCTACTTTGTTTTTAACTGGATGATCATCTATTCTCTGTACTTTACCACAGGCAGGTTTTACCTGTAGCAATCAGAGCAGATGTACTGATGCCAGTAACTGCTCTGCCAGTTGGAAAAGAGAGACGAACTTAGGCACCTAAGCTACCACACAGTTTATGATTAAAAGATAATTTAGTTAAATAGCTAATCATGCACTAGCGTTTGTCTCTTGGTTCTCACTGTATGTGTGCACGTGTAGAAACAGAAAGGTATGAATGACTATTTCAAACTCTGGCTCTACCCAGATTGGTTCAGAATAGAGATGGGAAAAGAGCCTGAAACACGAGGCATTAAAACCTGTTCCCATGTGAAAGCGGGGACCTGCAGACCCTGCCACGCTGCCAGGCTAAGGAGCACTTCTGCCAGTTAACTCACCTTGCTGAATTTTCGTCAGTAGCTGGTGACGGGCGAGAATCCTGCTCATCCTGTAGGGAGGGCGCCTGGCGGTTTGATCGAATCTCAAGTACATCTCCTGGCCCTCAGGTGAGACCGAGTTCAGGTAGTAACAGCCCGTGCCCGAAGTCCTGGGCACCTGCTTAAACATCTCTGCTCCTTTCAAACCACCCCGGCCGTCTCCGCGGTGGCTACTCCAGATTATAATCAGGGTAATGAAAGGAGGGGAGGCAACGAGCCCTAGGGAGCTGAAAAGAGCAAGCGCTTTAAAAGAAAAAAAAAAAAAAAAAAAAAAAAGGAGTGCCAAAAGCTACAACTCAGGATTCCTGCTTCTCCCACATGATCCGCACGGGCCAATCGCTCCCAGTCCAGCCCGTGGCAGCGAGCGCGGCAGGCTGGGTCGTATCGTATCGTATCGTATCGTACCGGGCCGGAGCCGGGCCGTGCCGTACCGGGCCGGCCGGCCTGCCCCAGCGCCCCCCCGCCCCGGGCGGAGGGGGCTTTACCCGGCCCGGAGGGGCTGCACCGGGCCGCTCTCGAAAGCCAAGACGAAAAAGTTGGAAGCCGCTCGGGAACGGCTGTTTTAGGGTACGCGGGGCTGCAGGAAACCTCTGCCTCCTCTGCAGCCCAGCCGTCGACTCATCTCTGGAGAAGGTGCCCTCGCCTGTTTTCGAAAAAATCACAGCCCTGTTTGCCAAGGAAAAGTGCGTTTACGGAAGGGCTGTCTGAATCCCCAAAACCGCACGGTACGACGAGCGCTGGAACAAATGAAGCCCTTGGGATGAAAAAAAAAATAAAAATCAACGCCTAGCAGCAGGCACTCAGCAGTAAACAAAAGCTAAGAGTCCCTAGTGTTAGTGTTAAAAAGAACTGGTCATAGCCTGAAAGAGGGGAAGGGAATGGACACATTCTCTCTTCTCCAGGTTCCTCACCATAACATCTTTTGGGTTTTTTTTAACAGACGGAGGGGCATCTGTTTTCATTTAGTCTTACGTATCAACCACTGAGTTTGCAAAACATGCCATTTCTTTAGTTAATCAAATGGAAGCAGAGCATTGCTGTTTTTATCAGCAAGCGGGCAGCAAATCTGAGTAAAAATATACCGAAAATGCCCTCCTAGTATGGCTGTCAAATAATTTTCCATTACATTTTAAAATACCAATTTTTTGGTTTAATACACACCTAGCATGAGCTGATTTATGAGGGAGCAGATGTCTTGCCAGGGAGTTTTGTGATCGAGACAGCTTCTGATATGAGCGCTGCTGGCCCACGGGAAGCAATTTCACAGCCCTGGAGATAAACTTCACAGTATCACAAAACTGGAAATGAAGACAACGCGGAAGGCTCTTCCCCCCCACCTGGCTGAATGGGCTCCTGCCAAAACCCACGGGCAGGCAGCAAGGCAGGGGAGGGCAGAGCTGATGCAGGGGGAGGCTGGCCAAAACAGATCCAGCACAGATCCTGCCCGGCTCGGGAAACGTGCTGCCACCTCCCAGATCTGTGCCCCTTGCCACGAGGCCAGTGTCAGGCTGGGGGACGGGGAGCTGACGGCACTGCTGGAGCGGCTGCAAGCCCTGGGCAGAAGGGGCTCGACCCCCATCCCAACCCATGGGGGGATCTTGACCTCCCCAGACTCCACTGGGACGTCTACCTGCGGTGACATATTGTCTGCATCCTGTTCTCCGGCCTTGAGGCCAACAATATGTCACGACACGTCTTCCTACAAGGGAGCTCTTCTCCCACCCCCAGCCTGGATGAGGCTGCCCACCGGGGCAGGGCCGTGGGGTGGCATTGCCTGGGACCTGCCTGCGCACAAAGGACAGGGTCAGGCTAGCTTGCAAGGGTGGAGGTAGCCACCTAAACATGAGGGGGGAAAGGAGAGTTGTCTCATTCACAATTATTCATTAAAATTTCGCTCTTAGGGCAGGGTTTTACTGCGATGCAATCTGTTCCCACTACACCGTATGAATTTTATTCCTAATCGACATGGGACTTTTGCAGTGCCATAAAATGGAGAAATGTAGTTCCAGGTACTAGAAATGTAAAATGAATGCTCTAGACTGAAAGCCTCCACTACCTGTTACTATGATCCACAGCACCTGCAAGTCCTGCACTTGCTGGGTTTTGCCCCAGGTGTGGCTGTATGGTCTTCTCTGAGACTCCCAGCAGGACTTCAAGCTCAAGACAAAAGAGGTGGCACCACTACCATCTGTACTCCCAAACAGGGCTGCTCCCTGGCAGCCAGGGAGTGGGAATGACCAGTCTCCTCCCTGCCTTGCTGTGCAAAGCGGAAAGGCAGGATTGCCGCACAGGTGCAAGTGGAGAGCGCCCGAGCAGCAGGGAAGGGATGGTTTCCATTCCCACCCCAGCTTGCCAAGTCAGCACGTCGGTCACTCAGCTGCTGTCTTTTGAAGAATAAATATCCCAGAGATTCCCGAGTGTCAATGATGTGCACAGTATTTCTCCAAAGAGACATTACCACCATGCGGGGAAATTCTTATTTGATTAATCTACAGTCCTTTGATCTAATTCTATTTATAAAATGCTATTGCTAGTGGAAAAAGCAATTATTAACATTTCATAGCACTCTGTTTCAATTTTCATAGGGATTTCTTTTTCTGTTGGAAAATGCATTGACTTTTTCAGCTAATGGGATTCTGCATTCTTCCTTGCAGTATTTCCAAAGACTACGAAGAAGTTTAATAGAAATGCAATGCTTCAAAAGCCAGCCCAAAGAAACAAAAACCAAGGCAAGAGCCTGAGTAAGGGATTGACCAGGGAACAAGTCCATTAAGGGCTCAACAAGCCCAGTTACATGCTTGTAACAGAGAGCAAAGCACCAGTCCCAGTGCCCATCCTTCCCAAATCCCCCCAGGGGGTAAGCGACAGGGCAGAGCTGCCCCCCCAGCTTCCCCAGCAGCACATCTCAGTGGTCACGAAGGGCAGAATGAGGACCCTCCGTTGCAGGGTGATGACTGTCCCTTCCTCCCGGACAGGAGGGTCCAAACACAACTTCAGAGCCGGAGGGCTGCTCCAGGCTTGGTGCTGCTGAGCGCTGCCCTTGCTGAGGATGAATTCTTTGGCTCCAGTCCAGCACTTACATAGTAGTCAAATAAAACAAGAAACAACAAGAGTTAGCTGGTCTTGCAGTGCTCGTTTGAAAGCTCCTGTGCTTGAAGTTGTGCGTGGCGGAGCAAAGAAGTAGTCCTCGCTGCATACTTTTAAAATGACTGTCTCCTCATTCGGTGACTGCCTTGACACTCACTGTTTATTTTCAAAAATGCGTCATTCAAATGAGGAAAGCCCTTTGGCCGTCAATCTTTCAGACAAAAAGCACTACAGAAGCCTAAGCTGTTATATAAGAGCGCTAATTAATATTTTAGTCTCAGTCTACAGACTGTTTCTGGAATAGTTAATAGAGCAACACTGAACTTCATGCTAATGCATCTCATAAAAGCACTTCAAAATAAAAGCTTCCCCATTCATTTTACAAAGGCTAAGGGGGAGCTCCAGCACACACCTGAAATTGCAGCCTGTCACGACAGCAGCACAGCCCACAAAATGGAAACTCAACCCCACATTCCCATGCCATGACCGATCCACGCAGGAATGGAGATTCCTTCATAAAACCACAGCTGGAATTAGTGATTTTTTTTAATCTGAATCAGAAATGTCCACACATATCTATAGTGTAATACCTACATGTCACATCTAGCCTGACAATCGGTGATTTGATGGATACTGAAATTTGCTGGAAGATCAGGAATCTTTACTTAAAGGCTTATTAATACAGCACAGCGCTACTGACACCTGCACAGTATTAGTATAATTGACAAAGTCAGCTCAAGGATGCGTACTCTTCTCTGTATGCATTCATAGGCAGAACTGCAACACTGCATTTTCTGTTCATTGATTTTTATATCTTTTTGCCACCTTTTCTCCCTGAAATTGCATTTGGTGTGAGAGAGAAAGAGTAAACTATTCGCAGGAAAACAACGCCCCAGGGCTACCCATATCTACCGAAGTATCACAGGCAGTACTTGAGATCTGCTCCCGTTTCACTGAGAGCGGGGTGCTGTAATCAGCTGGAGAGAACAGCGCATTGTACTCTAGAAATTCTAAAATGTATCTGGTAATAAATTATCCACTTACAACCAGCCTTTCTGAGCAAAACAACAGTGTGAGTTTCTACACACCACCTTGGCCGTAGAGTATTATTCACATAGGTGTGAGGCAATGCTCTAGGCAGCGGGGTAGTCGAGGGTAAATTGAGATGAACGGCACTTTCCCACTTGTATTTCCATATATATAGATATGTAACGGGACTGCTTACTCACATCTTAGAATGCACCCCTCCTAATTAACTGTAAGATAGATCCACGATGTCGTAGCTGGCTCGGAGTTCTTTGGGTTTGGATTGAACCTGCAGTTCTCACACAGTAATCAGCCACTTGATCTTCTCGCCCTGACCCATTTCCCTTTTATTGTTAGTTGCACTTATCTTGTTATATTGCATCTAAAATTAAATGGCAACTTGATAGCTTCTCTTCATTTGAAAGCACTGGTGCTTTGAGAACACAGCTTCCTAGCCACTGGAGGAGCACAGTTGTTATTAACATTAGTGACATGTAGTTAGAAGAAGCCGGAAACTCTTGTTTCCAAGTCACAGAAGAAAAGAAATCAGGCGTCTGCTTTTAACTTGTTGATCTCTGGATTCCCTTCTATAATTCTGCAGGTAGAAGAACAGTTCAGTTTGCTGCATTATGGCCAAAACTCCAATATCCTATATATGCAATATATCCTATATTCGATATTGGAGTCCTAGCTGCATATCTTTTCCCTATCCTATCCACACATCTTATATTTCTTACCTGTATCTGCCTTTACAGATGTCTGCACAGCAGCTCATGTGTTAACAGCAGGCAATTCCTCCTTTCTCAAACTTAGGAAGAGAAAAAAGTCATATGCAGGGAACCCAAAGCTGTGTTTATGATGAGGGTTTCACTTACTTCATGTGTTTTGAAACCTATCTCTGGGACCAGGACTTTTAAAAGCAGAAGTTCACTGCCTGCTGTTTAGAAAAAATGTTTTATGTTTGAATGCAGACGTTTGTTTGAAAGCTGAGCTGGGATTACTACAGGCTGCAAACTCATTTATACAGGGCATGAAACAGCAGGGTCTCCAGAACAGCCAGAAATGTTCCCCTCTGGCTCAGCGGCACTTTGACCGTCTTCCTGAGGCTGTGCTGGGGCGCCGAGGCTCTGTGGCTCATCTGGGGCTGCCAGGAACCGGACTGGGGCAAAAGAAAAATAGTTTTTGCGAGATTTCGACATCGCCGGGAAGTGGGATGGAAGCGGCTAATAGCTGCACAACATTACAACAGAGGATTGTTTAACTGGAAAGCCTGATACTGATGTGTTCTGGAGGCAAGTCAGCTGCTATGTCAACTGTCTGATAGTGACTTTTAAAAATGAGTACTGCTAAGCAAGGCTTCCTCTTATGCATGAAAGACAGGCTTATAGACACCCTTGATAAACTTCAAACCAGGAGAAGAGGCTTCTGAATAGTACATTATATCCTTTTCCTCTGTTCTAGCATCCCCGTTCCAGCATCAGAGGATTATCCATTTGCATTTTAAGATACACACGTTTTGTGAATAGCACCAGTATAAAAAGTATCTCCTGATTACAAAAGCATTAGTGGCCTCGCCAAACCACAGAAGGTAGCTCTAATACAAGCAGAGGATTAGAAATTATATGCAGGCTCTGTACAACAATAGTAGTGCGTTTATGGGCCCAAAGGATGGTAGGGAGAAAAGGGAGGTAACTGCCCCACCAGCCACCCAGGCAAACTTACAGAAATAAGGACACATGCAAAAAGCCAAGAAGATGAGTGTCATGGTAAGACAGCTGAAGTGATTCCTCTCATTGGTCCTCCCATAGAGGAGCTCAGGGATGTTAAATCAACAAAATGAGTAGTAACAGATTTGAAAAAGGATCCTCCAAGATACTCTACCAAGAGATCAAAAAGAAGCTCAGCTATCAGGGATAAAAAGGAAAAGGCCACTTGTGGCTTAATGGCTGCTTAAAGACAGGAAACAAAAATAGTAATAAATATTCCACGTTCACAATGGGGTGAGGTCCCCAGTGGACTCCCACAGAGATTAGTGCTGGAACCTGTTTTGTCCACTATCCATACATGATTTTTATAAAGGGACTGATTACTGAAGTGGCAAAACATAATGACGATACCAAGTTAGTCTGGCAGTCAAAATAGAAATTGGTTGGAGACACTGAAGGTTCTTATGATATTGATTGAGAAGGCATTAAACCTGTAGCTTTTGGGTGCTAATAAATGTACCAGAGAAAAAAACACCTTAAAGGTAACACAGTGCACAGCGAACAGTGATGGAATTTAATGGAGCTATTACCACTGAAGAAACAGATCTTGGATACATTTACGAAAATACAACACAAGTGCTCAGCAGGAACAAAAAAGCAAAGAGGCTTTTAAAACTTTTTAGAAAAGTAATTGAGGGCAAACCAACAAACATCATTATGCTATTACAAAGGTCTGCCCACCACTTGGTAATGCTGGGGTCTTTTCTTGCAGTGGATGAAGTTGGGAACAGTAAATGAACTGATCATGGGGCAGGTTCAAAACAAATGAACATAAATCGTATGTTTCATATTTGCATAGCTGACCCCTGGAAGTCATTGTTAGAGGATGCTGTGGCTGCCAGAAGTTAGAAGAATTAAAAAAAAAGATTAGGTGAATTTTTGGAAGAAAAATCCAGCAAGGACCATTAAGCACAAAATTCCAGCTCATGGCTCAGGACCTCCTTGAACCGCACAAACGGAAGCAGGATATGTAATATATACACTATCACTACATGCTTATGCTAGTGTTATATTTTTCCCAAAATAGCTGCATCTGCCCGCTGGCTGACGCACAATACTGGGTTGGATGGAGCTGTGGTCTGACCTGGAGTGGCCAGTCGGTATTCTTACGTGAGCTAACCAGCCTGCGCCCACTCCATGAACTATGTAAAAGTGGGATCCTAACAGCATTGCTAGTGCATAAATGCATCAAAATAACCCTTCCTGTGGTCTGTGGCTGGAGCCTGCGGAATAGCCAGCATTTCCCTGGGCACAACCTCTCTGTGCCCTCTTGTCACAGTTGCCAGTGAAGCGTAAGCCAGTGGTCTGTTGGCTGCAACGAGGATGTGACCTTCCTGTCCCTTCTGCTCTCCCAGGGGGTTAGAAGGGACCAGGCACTCCTGGCTGGTGGGTAAAGTCACTGGAAGGGGTCGGTTGTTTCGACCATTGCCTGGCTGCTAATTTAGGCATTATGGTCTCATTCCTGTTCAGTTCAGACATCACATTTTTTCTCAGTCAAACCACACCAGCATATGAATATAGAGTCCACTGGCCCTAGCTGAACTCTTCACAAGCCAAGAATAGCCAGCAACCCGCAGTGTGGAGTCCCTAAAGACAGTGGTTCTCAACGGTAAATTAAAACAAAAAAAAAGGTTGGATAATAAATAGAGTTCAAAATAGAGGTCAAAAGAGAGGAAGACATTTCAGGTGGCAGACCTCCTCTGCCAAAGTATTTGGATAGTGTTATGACAGGAATGAGCTAAAAGTAGTTTCCATACCCTTAGTGCAACTCCATCTGCTAAATCTATGCCCAAGTTCCTAAAACTAAACCCACAGGAACTGTGTAAATATATTTAAGTAGTGGTGGGCTAACACGCATCCTAATCTCCCAGTCTCACTAACAAAGTGTTTGGATAACACAGTGATAACATAAGAAAGTGTTTAGATAAACTTAGTTTCTTATGTTATCCAAATACATTGTAAATCCCTACACAGCCCTACTGCTGGTGTCACTCTGAACCACATGCAAACATTCCTATCTCAGCTGAAGGTTCATGCCTTCGCAGACTTCATGTGAGGGCTTCAGTATTTATTTTCTTTTCAACAGGACTCCAGTACCATGGTGATGAAATGGGCAAGAGAGGAAATATTCAGGTTTTGATCTGGTTTTGAGAGAGGGTTTTTTCATCTCTCTGTGGTAGAGAGACAATGCCTAAGTTAGATTTTGTAAAAATTAAAATAAAAACAAGACAGAACAGAATAGCTCTTGGCAACGCTATTTCAAACACAGCAGCATGGGACTGGTGCATGGGAACATGAAATTCTCCAGGCTCCTTGAAATCAATGAATATTCACTGCATGACTTCAGTCTCTGGTCCAGTGACGCAAATGGACACATGATGGTTAGGGCACAGGACTATCTGGCAGTGACTTGCTGTAAGACTTAAGGGAAGTTCTATTACCTGTCTCTGTACCAATTTTCTAACTGATAACAGTAATCTTTGCCTTGCTTAACTATTTTGGTACCTACATGTAAAAAAAAGGAAATATAATTTTGTAGGCAGATTAATTTTCCTTACAAGCAATATCAGTCCACTGGATGCAGGCTAAAGTCTACTTTAACCGCATGAACCAAGGAGAAAATAAATACCCCTCAAAATGGTCCTACACCTGTAGTGGGTTCCTTCAGACGAGACACTTATTGCCTAAACTTGCAGAATGCCACAGATTTCCCAATATGTTATTAAATGCATGTTATCAGATCTTATAAATACTGCGTAACAAGGATGTAGTGTTTGTACATGTGGCTCTACAGAGCAATATGCACTAACCGGTAAGCTGGGTCTCAACTCTAGGGCTGAACTGCAGTCTAGGACACAAGGAAGTACTCTGCAGGATGCATATAAAGCATTTTGTTCACAGACAGTTAAAATGTCTCCCTTTTTTCTATAATCCCCAAGCCATCACCACCAAGACAGTCACTAGGTACAGCAAAGCCATCCCTTGCTGGTTACTCTTCCTGGAGACCCAGGAAAGCTGGGGTTTTGGCTGATGCATGGTGGAAGTTTAGGCTATGGTGGTGTGGCAAGGGGTCCTGGGGAGGGATGCCCTCTGCAGAAGCGGGTGACCCTTTCTTTCTGCCTCCATCTCTCCCATGTCCCTAACGAAGCGAGCTGAATTAAGCCTTGTGGCAGCCAGCATCCCTGATACAGTGCAGGACCATCTGGCCTGACACGTGGCAGTCCCGTGCTGTTGCTGCAAGGGTGAGCGAGGGCACTGAATCCAGCACAGAGCTGAGGTCCGTCCCCATGGCATCTGCGTATGTGCTTGCTCACGCCCTGGAGAACAGCGCACATAACGTTTTCTTTCCTCCCCCTGATTACCAGCTTGGGCATCCCAGAACCAGAACAAAGGTCCTGCATGGAAAATAGTATGGATGAGCAGTGAATTTGGTCACTGGCGCAACTTTAAGGCTGACCCACCATATGACTGCAAGTGCGACCAACAGACTTGCACACTTAGCTGGCTGCATAATTTCAGCCATACTGGTGCCTAATTAGCAACCTCACACATAAAGAAGCCAGGGGGACATTCACCCAAAGCTAGAATTTAGCATAATCTACATCAATTGCTCTGTACAGTACATTAGTTGCCTTGTATATCTGAACAGAATGCATGACGCCCATAGCTTTTAATCCCAAATCATTATTTTTTCATATCAGCAGATTTAGAAGTATCAAACAGTTATATTTATTTATTTATTTATTTTCCTAACACCTCCCCCTCCCCCCAATAATCCCTGGCAGACCTTCCACAATGAACAAGCAGTGAAACAGTTTACAATATAAATAGATATTCATGAACTGGACAAGTCCCTGACCAGGTTTTTCTGCCTCACAAACAATCAACTGTTCTGTGCACAACTTAAGCTTTCCATTTCTAGACTTTTTATGTCTTTCTTGAACTCTTTTCTTTTTTTCCCCCCTCACAGTTTGCACTGTGCTATATAGACACCACAGAGCTGATGTGTCTCACTGGATAAAGTCATGTTGGCCAACAAGCTGCAGGTGTTTTTTTTTTTACAGAGTGGAAGCCTGCCAAATAGCAGGAGCAACGCAAAGGAAAGGGCTTCCCATAGCTCCCTTGCCAGCCACCACACTGCTTCTCCTGAGAAAGAACAGGCAGCCTGCTCCTCTCCTTCCCCCCAGCCTGCCTTTGGTAAATGCTTCCAGTGAGCAGGAAGGACCAGAGAGAGCCTAGAACCTGCAGCAATGCAGGTGGGGTGAATTATTCTCCAGCAGACGTTCCCTCCTTCTCCCCACCACCCCCCATATCAGCTGTACTGCCTTGGAGCATATTCTCTTTCTCCACCGCTCCCCTCTGTAGCTCTGTACACCTACACGCTCCCTTGCACATCCTCGTCCCTCCTCCGGCAACCACTTACCAAGACTTCTTCTCCTTTGTTGATTCCCCCTCTGTTCAAAACAGGCAGACCAAGAGAGCTGGTTGATAAGGTCCATACCAGCCGTGAGCTTCTTTTTTACTCTCTCAGCTCCAGCGTGATGAAAATATTGCCGTCTACCCTCTGTTTATCCTGGCATCCTATCACGTCCCTCTACCAGGCTTCCTCCCTGTCCCACTTACTGAATATACAGCTCTCTTTCAAATCAACCCCACGGTGCTCCTCATTTGTTTTTGTCTACTTAAGGTGTTGCTCCATGTTTATGGAATGTAGTTTTACTGGAAAAATTCCTTGGCCAAAACCTTCAAAAGGAACTACTCATCTTGGGCCGATTTTCCATGACACTTGCAAAGCTCTGACTTTCTGGGAGCGTTGGTTTCCTCAGTCTGAACATAAGACCTCTTTGAAGTATCTCAAGTTGAGCAACTAAAAATTGCAGAACTGAAATTGCACCTGACCTTTGAAAAAGGTTGGTCCTGTTTATGTTTGCTGAATTTTTTTCCTCTCTTTCAAGTAGATTTTGACAGGTAAGTGCTGTTCTCAGCTATAAGGACATGAAAATAAGGCAAAACTGGGTGCTAAAAAAAGAGTTTCCAGACCATGCTACTGTGGAGGTCTTTTACTCCAAAACAGAATTCACTGATTACACTGTAAGTGCTCAGGATTTGCACTTGCGTAGCAGAGATCAGAAGTGGCTTTAAAGTACTTTGTATGTACTGTGTACTTGGATTGCAAAAGAATGAACCAGAGATTCATGAATTGCAGTCTTTATTTTTCCTCCTTTTATGTCCTGGGGAGCTTACGACAAATAATATACTCACTGGTTCCTAATATGTTACCAAACATAATAGGTTGGATGATAAATTAAAACCAAATGGAGTTCTGAACGTTTTGCTTTCAAACCACTAGTAAGCCAGTATTGCTTTAAAAATAAACTTTGTTCCCACTTTGCTCAGACTAGTGACAGTTCATGTGACAGGGAGGCAACTCTGGCCGTGACACGTATGAATGATTTGAAAATAACTTTTTAAAATAGCAATTGTGATGTGAGGGATTACACGTCTCCAGAAGATTACAAACGGGAAACAGACTCTGCGTCTCACCAGCTTAGGTGTAGCTCAGCTAGGAAGTGCAGAGTCACATCGTAAACCTCCCTCTTACTTTGTTCCTAATTGGCAGCGTTGTTAACAACATCAGCACAGAACTATTTATGAAACCTGGAAGCTAAGAGGTCATACCATAAACTTGTCATGTCCTTATACTCTTTCCTAACTGCCCACTAGCAGCTGTTGTGAAAAACAGGATACCCGAGGCTGATGGACTTTTGCTCTGACCGAGGACACTGTACCGAGTACAATAAATATTCACACATTGGATAACTAACTAGTAGTTTGAAAAGTGAACCTCAAAACACACTTTAAAACACGCACTACAAAATCTGTACGGCTGCTGCCCTTGTTGCTTAGCTAAACCAGTCAGGGATCACAAATAAAATCACGCAGCTTTTATTACGATAAATGCGGTATGCCTTCTAAAGACGTGTAATTTACAGTCTGCCTCCCCAGAATAAACTGAAAATGGAGAAATACATTTATGTGAGGTTCCGGTACACCGGCTGGTTACTGTCAGTACATGTAGCTTCAAGGGCATGTTCAAGTGCCACTGAAGTCACAGGCGCCTTGTCAGCTCGATCTCCTGCTTTGCTTACTTGAGCAGGTACCTTAAAACGAAGCCAGAGATGCTCGAAGCAGCAATCTCTGCAATTAAACTTCTGCAACGCTAGTGGCTCACTGATTTCCATATCAAATGCACTCAGGTGGCAGCTGAAGAGATGGCTTTTTCCCCGCCTGTCACTGGTGCAGGCAGGTCTTTGGTGCTGTCACTTGGCTAGGATTATGGAAAGAAATAAGCACCACCAGAGGGCAAGTCATCCCCCTTGTCTCACACACCTATTTCAGGATGACAGGACTTGCTTTCAGAGGTACCTATTTCTGTCTTGACTGTAAAGGACCTTGTGTGACTAGCTCAATCCTTTTAGCAGGCATCCCCACTAGACTCACTGCTTTCAAGTCAGGGCAGACACTTTTCACCCTGTACGTTATTTATAACACAAATCAAGACTGTGTGGATAGAGCATAACATAATGCCTGTACTCCGAGGACTAAATGAAACCTAAGTGGAAAAGGAATGAAGATTTCTTTTCTCAAGTATTTCTGTCAGTCAGTACAGCTTAGCTGACTTGGGGGCTACATTCCCATTTTGGGATCCAGCCTTGATCTGGAGATCAAGTTGAAACTGTGCTTCAACAGGGCTGGCAGGTATGTCAGTGGCTGTGCCGCATACCTCAGAAAAGCCAGGGAAATGCTGACGTGGACTGTATTCCCACCTTCATCGGCAAGCCAAGTCTTAGGACACTGTCCTTGGGAGGGGTGTCTTTGTCTCTACCATTTCGCTAGCAGGGTCGGCATAGAGAAAGACTGAAAACTGCTACGTGCTAAGGGACCCAGGGAAGAATTAAAAGTTAACTTTACAAGAACTACTGTATTCCACAACCTCCTACTGATTATTCCTACTTATCATGTTATTGCTGACTGTTTTGTCCCCTGAAATTGTGTGGACATGTATCTTTTACTCAGGCATCTAGTGGCAAAACTAACTGAGAGACGAGACTTCCGGTGCAAAACAATGCCCTCTATTAAAGAAGTCAGTCACTAAATAAGAGCATCCATAAATAGAAAGGGTTGTAAAAACAAATAGGGGAAAGCATCTGGTTTGCAACATCTTTGCACAATTTGCAGTAGCTAAATCTGGACCCAATTAATGACCTGTTTATTTTCCAAAATTTCAGTAAAATGCCTTGGCAAAAACTTAATCTGTCTCTGGAGAACGTCTTACTTCCTTCCATATGTTGCCCGATCTGTCACAGCAATAAACTTCTTCCCAGTTTCAAGATCCTTAACGATTGCACCAACTGATGCTTTCATAAAAGAAGAGATAATGGTTCCAGCCCTCTGAAAGTCACGATCCTCCCTTAAGAGAAAGCAACACAGAGGAGTGAAAGAGCAAGTGAGTGCCCTGTGTTATAGCCTCTATTGTGACCTAGAATCCAGCAATTTAAAACAGTTCCTACCTACAACTCATCCCAGTTGTTTTATAATCCCTCTGAATTTGATAGTTTCTTTAAAATGCTGCCATGCCATGATTAATGCATATGCCTTGGCTTTGTAACACTTGTCCTGCTGTCCTTGTTGTTTAGGGTGCCTTCAAAAGAAACAGCTTAGGCTGTTTTGTAAATACATGGTTATGGTTTTGTATAAAAAAACTCAGATGTTTCAGAGACAATTTTTTTCAGTGCTGTCTTGTCTAACCTAGATTCTGGAATGTATTTGATCTCTATTTGAATCAGATTCAGTATAGTATCCTCTATTTTATTATATGCCAGAAACATGGATGTTCTGGTACCTTCACGTTTCTGATGAACTCTTGCATCCTACCACACTGATTTAACAGATAATATTTTTAAAAAGAATATGCTGTTGCTTCAGAGGTTAAACGTAACAAAACAGAAGAGTCCATGAGTCAAACAGTTAACCATTTAAATTTACAAAGTATTTAAGTGCTCCACTGAATTAAGGCTCTAATCAAATTATCAGGTTTGTTCTGAAATAAAAGCACTTGGAGGTGTTAGGGACATACAGAAAGAGCAACTGTAATTACCAAAATACTCATTTGCTAAGCTGATGTAAAACTATATGCTTCTGACCCTCTATGAACTAGTGCTTCTTTATTTTCAGGAGTGATGGAGTAAGTCAAGTCAGGATGATAAAAGCCATCTTTACATCAGAATCCAGAGTGTTTCTGCTGACATTGGAAAAGTTGTTCTTTATTTTCTGTAATGTAACTGGCAGAAGAAAAATGGTCCAAATCTTTAACTGATAATGAAGCTGTAAGTGTTCTTCCCAGAAAAGAAACTGGGCAAAAGCCCAAACACCTCACCATGTGGCAGACATTCAGGTAGAGGTTCAATATACGTATGTTTGGTTATGCATGTTAATGGCAATTGCTGACATTCTGAAAGCTGACTATGTTTTGTTGGCTACATAATTTCCCAGTCTGTTCAAAGGTAGCTGATGGGCTCAATGATGTCATTGGCCTTTGAAAATCTCAACTCAGAAAAGTAAGAGAAGGTATGGTAAAGGTGGATGAAATAACAAATGCTGCAGAAAAGAGGAATCAGTTGTCATGTTTACCTTCCTGTGATACCAGAAATACAGTGATGTTCAGTAAAATTTTTAAAGCTTCAAATTAAAGTTTAAAAATTGAAGAGAAATCACGTGTGCCACACGTTGGTTTGACTTTAAAGTACATAACCTGGGTCACTAGTTATACTATTACACAGCAGTCCTCATCCCATCAGTTTTGTCGTAACTATCAACTCCTCTAGTGCTTGCCCATATTGTATCATTTTCTTCTATTTCTGCTACTTTATTTAGAGAGCTATTCTGAAGATGCGCATTTACCTTCTCTCCAACAGTGACATCCGCAAATGGAAAATATTTTTATTTCCTGAAAAAAGCTGTGCCAGCCTCTGCTGAAAATCCTCACTTCACTACATCTATAAAGACACCCTACCCTCTATGACTTTATTTATAATTCAAAACATTTATTGCATCAAGGCATAACTATTCTCCATTAAAAGCACTCCTTCCTAAATTTCAAGTGAATATCATATGGATACTCAACCCACAGTATTTTAAAGTCACTCATGACTCTTGTTTTGTGCCTTGAGACAGACAGATAGTTCCATATTTGTTTCTGAAGTAGCATTTGCAGGTTGGGATTGCTGCAAAATATTTGCTAAAAAAGAGTGTGAATAGTTCACGGACTTGTCAGAATCCATCTGTCTGAGTATATTAATGGGTGCATTCCCAGCTGTGGTCTTTCCAATGTCATAAATAAGAAGTTTTTCTTACTATAAATCCAATGGCTGAAATCTCCCTGTAAAATTGATTTATTTAGATAAAATCTGTCCTTACATTAAAGAGGCCTCTTAAAATGAGCAAGACCATGAGATGCCGATCGCATATTCTTTCAGCAGTCAACTGACACATAAATGACTCACAGTCTCAAATAATTTACTACAGCATTATCCTGGATAAGCTATGAAACAGCATGTCATTCAGATCGGGATGAGTGGGACTAGGATGGGAAAGAGAGGTGCACTTACCAGAGGAATGAGAGGCACGCTGAAAATGACCTAAAAGTTGGGACAAATGCTCAGATCCTCACTCCTCCATGCAGTGGATCCAAAATAAACTTACAAACGTATGCAACACACTTAAGGCAAGTCCAAGCTATGAACCAATGCAGGAGGTTCCTAAATCTTTAGGAACACTTTTTTGTAATGCTAAGTGTAATTTTTCAGTATTTTGACTGAGAGAAATATCATTTGTAACATTGGTTCTGAGTTAACTCTTTCAACATTCCCTCAAGCTATCCCCCTCCTGGAGCTGGCAACTGCCCCGAATTTCTTCTTAAATTACAGCAACATCTGTGACAAGTAAAATTTGCAAAGTATTGACAGAATTAAGAAAGCTACTTTGGAGTTAGTGAACTTTTCTTGCTGCTAAAGAAATACTCACGGTTTAAACAATTTTTACCCAAGCACGAATTTCAAGTGGTAGTGGTTTTGAAATAGATTAAGAATCAAATTCTCACAACTTAAAGAAACACAATGATTATAAGCTTCAGTGCCTCCTTTTCCACTGTGCTACAGGATGTTGCTGGATCTGTTAAAATGATTTCTGGACAGAAAAACTTTTCTATGTACTTACTGTTCAACAGCAACAGACAAAAAATCAGTATCTCAATGAAATCATCCGTTGAAATACAATTCACTCTGATGACTATATACAGCAGTGTATGTTTTAGTTTTGATTGGCATGCTAGCTGAAAAACATCTCGGTTTTTTTCATTCTCATGAATTTTGGTCTACTTCTACATTGCTAAGCGTAGTAAATGCTGAGGTAATTTCAGGTCTCTATGCCAAAGGATGGAGAGGTTTTTTGTACACACTGCTCCACACCAGCACCCTGCAGGTGGGAGAGGCCATATCTGCACTGCATAGCTTTGGACTTCATGCGATTACCTTGCGAGCCAAACCCATACTTTCTGGCATCTTTTCTTGCTTTAAGTGATGCAAATAATGTAAGAGCTGTGTCAAAGTCCCTCAGTCTGGGGGTTTTATGGCATTAAACTGGGGGGATGTGTTGCACACCTCTGCATGTAGCATTGGGGCATGTGGAGGTGATTTAGTTTAATGAGCTGAGTACAACTTGCATAAACTCTACTGTAATTAGATGTGATTCAGTCCTGCTGCAAAAGCACAGAAAATAAGACTTCTGGATGGCACTCTATCCTTGAGGCACTTAGTATGCCTTGAATATTGTATTATCTTAATAAAACTAGTTATTGTGTCTAGTATTCTGAAATTAGTTGTGTACACATACTAATTGATAATACTATATGTAAATCACTGCCCTCTACTGGAACAACAGGCAGAGTATTCCACATGAAATTGATTATTACATAAATTAATTAAATTGATTTTTGGAGTTTGGAGTTTTTTGGAACCAAGTACCATGAATTGCAGATGTTCCTGATCCCTTCCTGTACCATAACTAATTGCTGCACTCCTATCTGTGCACATTCAGTCTGTGCGTATTTGCAGTATTAGCTGCACCAGGATGGTTGGATTGTCAAAATATTTTCATTTTTCAGCTGTAAACAGGACGTGCAAAGGAGCTACAGAAGTGCAGTGTTCTTGTGGATGTTCTAAAGTCAGTCAAGGAACCTCCTACGCTGTCATACTTTTAAGCCTGTAATAATCAAAAGAAACCATCACAAATTCTTTATTAATTAAAAATAATATTCCTAAACCTAAATTTTTAAGAATCATAAGACAGGCATCACTTCATTAAAATCATGAGGCTGGCTTAACTGGCTATGACATTTTACAAAATTTTTGTTTGTTTGTTTTCTGTCTTTTCAGACTCTGAAGGTCACATTTTCAAACTTTTCTTTTCAAATTTGCTATTAAAATATGCTTCAGTTGCAGTGAAAGCTGGGTTTCTCAATGAATTGTGACTTAAGGAGATGATTTTTAAAGGAATTATGATATATAGCAGCACAGGAATTGGCCGTGTTATGAGAGAAAAACATAAGAAATCAGGAAGAGCAAGACAGAACATCTGTCTCACAAGAAATTGCAAGAAATACAAAATACGAGAAGACAAACGTAAGTCAAACCACTGCTGTGAAATAAGGCCATTGCCTGGCAAGTATTGCACAGATAAAATTGCTAAGTCATCTAAGTTCTCAGAATCCTTAAAAACATTACAATATGGGGCATTTTTAAAGTGGTTTTTCCATTCAAACAAAAAGCGATAACACAAAATTCAGAACCAAAACTTCACTGATTCCTGAAACTAAACACCAACTCCTACTGTAGCTGGGAAAGCAGAAGAGTGCAAGTCCAGCCTCCAGGGCCTTACTGAATCCAGAAATTTCCCAAGTTTAGGAGTTTTCTGGCCAGCCACCAACAACGCTGTATTGATGGGAATTATTATAGTGTTCACTTAGCAGCTAAAAGTTTATTGTGGATATAAATGTTCTATATAAATGTTCTGGCATAGTTACTATTATAAATGAAGTCACTTTTGTGGGGATATGGAAAGTGGTCTGTAGGATTACAGTCATATGAATAAATACAAAACACCTAATAGGAAATAACTGAGAAGATACATAATTTAATATGCCATGACTGGTATTAAGAAGCAATCTTGGGATGGAAAAACATCATTACAGTTTAATGTCAGACAAGTAAGTTAAGTATCAGTCTATATAAGCTTCTATATATCATAGAAAAATATGAGTACCAATAAACACATCTATCTAAACGTACAGGAACTTAAACAATATTGTATTATATATACTGCTTCTGGAAAAAGAGTACTATGATTTGTTTCCAATATTATGGTCTGCAAACATCAGCAATAATTACAATGCTTACAGGAATCCTCCAAGCATGGTGTAGCATACCAACGAGGTATCAGCCGCCTTCTAGTCACATAGGAAACATTTACAGGTGGAATGAACTGAGGACATGTATATGTGCAGAGAAATATTTGTCTACTGAGAACTGAAAGAACCTTGTGGATGCTCAAGGAACCACTCAAAGTCAGTAGCAAAAAAAAGAAAGAAAAAAAAAAAGAAGTTGTACTAGAAAAAGGACTGACATCATCAACTTTCCAGAAAAAAAAAGTGTATTTTCTAAAGAACAATGTGTCATTGAAATCAGTGAACAGCCAAACTCCAGAAAGAAGACCTATCAAGAATCTTTCCTAAATAGCTATCAAATAGAAACTGACTGATTCAAAAGGTATCCCGTTCTATTACCAGCACTGATTCCTCATTTTATCAGCAGAGTTTTGTATTTCGTGTTAGGAAATTAAGTAATCAAACCTGAATATCTCTTAGGAAAATGATCTCTGATATAGCTCTCTTTGATGGAAGCAGGACTTGTTCAAATCAGAATTTATGCATTAAAGGTAAAACCAGAAAATGAATGTTGCTGTTGCCCCAGGAACCTCTGCTGCTCCTGCACAGTCACTCCAAATCTTACATGGCAAAGAGCAGAGAAGCCACGGGAGTGGGTATGAGAAAAATTACATCTTTCTCTGGACTTTGTGCTCCATCACCCCCCTCTGCAGTCTCATGCTGATACAGAAATACTTGGCAGGTCAAGCATATTGGTATTTTTGTAATTGTATTTCTGGAATTAACTTCTTGTTGCTGAGGGTCATGAGAACCCGGCAGCAGCAGAACTAACAATGGTGGTATTTTGCCACCATTGCCCCCTTTTCAGATTCAAGCAGCTGGTCTTCAGGCAGTGTCTAGGGAACGGGATGGAAATTACAGAATACTGACATAATGTACATGCAAAGAAGAGCATCTATATACTTTATTCACCTAAAACCCCCTCCTAATGTTAATACAGGATATATAACACAATTAATATAATTTATGAGATCAATGACTACTTTTTTGGCTACTACATTTTCTTTAGGACTGATACAAGAGCAGAAAATTTCCTGGCATGCCTGACCAAACGAATCACTCATAACTCACTTTCTTTCTTCCCTGAAGCACTCCATCCCAAATAAAGAACATCTTTCATAACTTTTCTCCTTGACAAAGGACAGTCTTTTCCCATTGATGGGGTCTGGTTAGGGGGGAATTTACACATATACATCTTATCAACACACAAGAGACTCAGCATCTTGTACTCTCCAGTGCAGTGGTGGGGACACAGACTGCAACCTCTCTACTTTGCTTTCTAAAAACGTATGTGCATGATTTTAAAACAGAACATAAAAGTATGCCCACCAAACCAGCCACACAAATACCAGATTTTTCACATACACGTCCCACACTCCCTAATGAAAACTGACCTGGCAAAATTATTGTATAAAAAAATCCGCTATTTTCTTGAACGATTTTAATTAGATTAACCTGCTGCATTTGCACTGTACTCAAAGGTCTTAATTAAGAAGAAATTTCAGTAACAGAATAATATCAAGATGCAGCAGACTCAAGGTTGGCCCCATACTGGGACTCCTGCCTTTGCTCAGGGGTTCTCTGAGGACCAGGGAGCCTGGTACGCATATTTCCTTTGGGCTCTCCTAACACTGACTTCAGGATACATCACACCAGAAATAATGAGTTCTGCTTTACAAATTACAAACTTGCAAAAGCAAGTTCTTCGTTCATTTTAACTGAAAACTAAAAACTGTGAGGCACCTACAGAGTTGATGTTTCTTTAATTAGGCTCCAGAAGTATGGCTGCTCTTGCCTCCATACAGGCAGAACAGAAAACTCTGCTAAAATTCATATAGTTCTGGTTGTGACCACTAGTTTTTTCAGACTCACTTTTCTCTTCCATATGCCCCAGGATCAACAGATCAGCTGGTGTCAGGGAGCACCATATCACCAGAGGTGCAATTACAAACTTAGGCTTGCTCATTTGCACCCAATAAAACCACCATAACGCACAAACCAACCACAAGTTACTTTTGAGAGGAGAAAGGGCATTGCCTTGATGCCTTTGCCAAATGCTGAATGTGGCAATTACTTTCTGCTGGACAAATTATTCTCCATTTTCTACACTACTTCAGCTGCCGTTCAGTTTCATATCTGACATAAATGCTTTTCAGTCACATTTGAAGATATACTTGTAGCTGCAAATCAGTGTATAATGTCTTCCTGAACAGTTAAGGATATCCAAGAGTAGGTCTTCTAAACCTTTCAATTTAAAGATCTTAATTTTGGCTTCTTTAGACTAAAATTTTCTTTTAATCATGAGCCTGCCTTGTGCTCCTGTTTCAATTTTTGGTGCTGCAGGTTATCCATTTCTAAGATAAAAACAGTCCATGCTGTGTTGTCCCACTGTACATTTTCATGCTGCTTGAGTGAGAAACTAGTGCTTCATCCTTTGAAACAAAAACCTGTAACCTCACAGCAAAGGTTCAAGAGTCACTCTAGCATCAATCTCTGAAAAATCTGTCCAAACTTGGTCAAGTTATAAAACTTTGAAATGTCAGTCTGAGCAAAACCACTGGAGACTTGGTGGAAAACTTTCCCCCAAATTCCATTAACCCAGAGCACAGCCAAGCCCAAAACAGGGTGGGAGCATCGGAGATCCTTCTCCAAAATCACCCCCAGCAGTTGCTTCTGGAGAGCTCTGCAGCTAAGGAGGAGCTGGGACAGTGCTCGGGGGTATCCTGTCCTGCTGTCGCAGGCAGGCAGTAGAGAGGACGTCAATGAAGACGTAAGAGGAATTGTACCCGAAAAGCTAGAGGAAATTGAATGGGGATATAATCTCTTCAAGAGCACAGAACATACAAAGTATTGTGGGAAATGAAGCTCAGGTGGGAAGAGATTTGGCAAAAAAGCAGAGGGTACATCTACGCTGCAGGCACAGCAGTAGCAGCCCTACAGAGCAGAAATCCTGGCAGCAATCTGTGTGGATTGCTAAACCACAGCTAAAAGCTAAACCTAGGAAAATAGAGACAAAGTTTTCTATTATTAGAAGAATGTTAGGGTCCAAAGTCAAATTTTCAAACTTCAGGAAGTCTCAGAATTGAAGTCACCTGTTTAATCCCAACTCAACCCTCCTCCCATTAGGCACTAGGACAAAGTTTTAACCTCACCTGCACATGTACTTCCCAAGGATCCTGTCTGAGGATGGACAATAGTCTAGTCATGTACTAGCATCATCTACCCAACGAAGGCAGCTGCTGCAGGGCTCCTGCTGCATCTCTTGCAGAGGCATTCAGGAAAGGGTGGGAGACAGCACACAGAAAAAAAATGGGTTTCTGAGACTATGCCAAGTAAACGGTGCCCCTGAGGTTCCATCCCTCTCTGTCTGGTTTTCACCAAGTCACTCAAAACAAAACCTGACCAGACCACCAGAAACTGCAAGTTCCTCATTCCCTGGTACAATTAGATCCCAGAGACTGATTTGCATGAGTGCTGTGCAACAGGAGCCACTGAGAGCCATAATTTTAATATTCAAGTAGAAAATTCAAGTTCTAACACTCAGAGTTATTGATATTCCTGAGTTCAATCTCATTGTGCCTCTGGTTCCTATCTGTAAAATGGAATAACGTAACCTTAGAGCTTCTAGGAATACAATTAAAACATTAATGGTATGAAGTATGCAAGACTCAGTGCTCCTAAGCACCATGCTCATGAGCACTTGAGGGAATTTGTAATTCTGTGCTCAGTCCAGGATTTGAGAAAGCTGCAGTACAGCAGCAGGCTCTAAGGGAACAGATTCAGCAATGGGGATCGTTACTTTGTGCACTGAATGAGGCAGAAAAGTTCTGTGCTAGAAAGAGGGATGTGATCATGTCATTAAAAGCCAATCCTATACTGCAAGGAGGCTGTGCAACAAGGCAGCAACAGCCATCCTTACCTCTGGTGTTTCCTGACTTTGAAGTACTGAATTTCAAAACTTAAATATATAGTTTAGTTTAGTATATAGTAACTGAAAGAATGCCAGATAGAGGGTGGCACTTTTCACCTACATGCAACGGATGTAACAACTACCATTTGTTATGTTTTGCTGTAACAGGTGATTATGATTTGATCACCTTCGGGTCGTCACTTTTGAAGAGTCTGTTAAATACGTAAGTCAAATTCCTAAAGCAATGGCTTTCAGTAATGGCATAGCAGTTCAGATTTACATTAAACCAACAGTATTTTTTATAACTTTTCAGATTAATAGATCCCCACTCCAATAAGGGAGTTAAAATTCTGGTACATTTCCTGATCAGTTTGTGAATCCCAACTTAAACAATAAGCATAGTGGGAACACAAAAAGTGTAAAATACCTCTGCAAAAATTATGAAAAGCACAGAAAAACTAAGGCCACCATTTGTGGCACTGTAGCGGGTACACTCATTGTTTAAAAAACAAATCCTGGTCAGTGAATTAGAAAAAGCAACTTAGAGCTGCTGGGCACCATAGATCTGTCCTGAATAAGAGACAGTACAGAGCAGCCCTGTCCCAGGAGCATGCCAGGAGCCAGGCTGCTGCTCATCACCTCTGCTGTAAAGGACAAGGGAGGGAGGGAAGGAGCACACTGTAGCAGTCTTTCTGTGCACAGTTTACTTTACACAGCAACCCAGCCACGCTGTCTGTCTCCTGGAGAGCAGCTGAGCCAAGGTTCAGCTCTCTTCTTGCTCTAGCCAAGGTTCAGCTCCTTGCTCCAGGTCACAGGCGCTGCGCAACCGTGTACTGCCGCCCTCTGCTCCAGCACATGGACATCAGGGCAGAGACTCTTCCCAAGGAGCACTGGGGAAAGCCCCGAGCAACCTGCCCTGCTCCCAGCGCTGATCCTGTTCTGAGCCGGACACTGCACTAGAGACCTCCCAGCGTCTCATCCAATCCCAACAATTATATCATTTTTATGAATTAGGCTGTCTTGTGCTTATTTTCTTTACAGGTATATGTTGGACAACTGGCGTCTGAAATTTTAATAGATAAAAAAGTAAAGCAGACCAAAAGAGTAATTACGTAAGTGCCTGCAAAGCCATCATCACAACAATGATTTAATCACAAGTCTTTATTTGGCTTGATGGTTGGAATATGACAGCACACTGATGGTTAAAACTGCATTTTGTTTCGGTCATTGCTCTTAAACACTAGTTACCAGTTACACTGCTGCTCTGACTGTCAGCCAGGGCTGAACTCAATGTCAACTTTAAGAAAAAAAAAAGGGAACTTTTACACTGGGATCAGATCTATCACAATGGGGAAGAAGCTGCTCTGGCAACCAGCAAATAATGACATATTTAGATCAGCTTAAATTCCCTGCCTTCTCACTAACAAAAGCTGGAAGACAAGGCACAGAAATATACATTGCAGCTATGGGGGGCAGAGGGACAAATAAATATAAAAACAAGGACAAAAATGCTAGTGACATAAAAGCATCTG
The DNA here is from genome assembly GCF_964188355.1 of Buteo buteo. Classification (NCBI taxonomy): domain Eukaryota; kingdom Metazoa; phylum Chordata; class Aves; order Accipitriformes; family Accipitridae; genus Buteo; species Buteo buteo. The sequence goes on along the minus strand of NC_134188.1, from coordinate 2,978,904 downwards.
AATAAGAGAACACCTCTGGAATCAACAGGTGTTATTTGTACACATTTTGTTGCATCATCAGATAATTAATTTAATTAAAGGGAATGTGTATCAGTCTCTCGCCAGCATATTATGAATAGCACTTAAATTATGGCAGTGCATAAACCCAGGACATTAGTATTCTATCCACCTTAAATAAAAAGTCTGACTCCATCAGTTTTAATACCCAATTGCTTTAAGAAGTTGGCTACAGCTTTATGGCAGCCTGCCCAGGTCCTTTGCTCAATCAAGCAATAATCAAGCAATAGTTGTCTTTGACCAAAAAAGAAAAAAATAGCCAACAGTATCCTTGCTAAAAGTCTGCTGGCATCTGTTATTAACATAGGAATAAGTAGATAACATGTAAAGATAGATTAATATTTTGGGTAACCATAACACTACAAAATCAACTGGTTTAGTAATTCATTCTTGAAGCTACCCACTTTAGTCATTTTTCAAAAAATTACCATGCAATTTTTATCTGTTATTTTAATTGTACATAAGGAATAATGTGCTGCAGACACAGCCTGAAGACCTACATCATACACTATTTACCTCTGTATTATACAATACCAGCATGTCACAGTGCCCTAGGCAAGGTCACCAAACTCCTAACAATGCTGTAGGATGTGGCAGAGGAGTCCATCTTTACATATTAGCCTTCATTACACGTGATTCTGCTCATAAATCTTGACGTATTGTTTCCCAGTACAGAACTCTACCTTGCACTTGCATGTACCCTCTGGATCTTTTAATTCATGAAGTATTTTACAAATACAAATTAGCTGTATGTTTGCATGCATAAAGCCAACGTGCTGCTGCGACAGCAGCGCTCCAAATGTGACCCGACCCACTGGAGCACCCTCCCCACTCCGTGTCCTTCTGGTCTCCACCTGGGGATGGTGAGACAGCAGGAGCCCGGTTTTCCAGAGCAGTTAGGTGACCTAAAGCCATAAAAGCGCCCGAAATGAAACAAACCATTTTTCTTTGGGAGTTGCGGTCCTCCTCACGTGCAAACCCTACGGGAAACCCACCCGGACCTGCAACTGACTTCGAAAACTGATCAGACAAGCAGGTGAGCCCCGCTTCCCGGAGGCAAAGTCAACCCTCCCGAGTTCCGAGATGCTCAGAAGGCGCCTCCGACGCGGGGCTACCTCCACCCACCGTTTAAACCCTCAGCCCGACCGTTCGTGGCAGCATCCCCACCGTGCCCGCCACGGCCCGGGCGGGGGGGTCCGACCCCGTGTCGGCAGCCGCGGAGCTTCCCCGTCCCGAAGCCCCGAGGTCTCCGGCTCCGTCCCCTCGGAGCGGGGAGCTCCCCTGCGCCGCCGGGGGTCTCCCCTCAGGGAGCGGCAACCGCGGCGCGGCGGCACTGACCTGCGAGCCGCCGCTCCCGGACGTTCCTCCACAGCAAGTCCCAGGCTTTAGCGGTGGAGTCCCGCAGCTGTTCGCTCAGCGACCTCCGGAGCTGCGCCTTGGCCGAGCGGCGCTGGTTGCTCATCCTCGCCGGCTCCGCATGCCGCCCCGGGCAGCCCCGCTCAGCGCCGGCGGCGGTTCCCCTCACCGGCGACGGGCGGCGGCGGCCACGGCCACATGGGGCCGCGGGCCGCGTCACCGCCGCTCCGGGCGGGCGGCCCCCCTCACCTGAGCGCCGCCCGCCCCGGCCCCCGCGGGCAGCAGCGTGGCCGCCGGCCGCCTTCCTCACCGCCCCGTCCCGCCGCCTCGCCGCCCTCCTTTCTTCCCCTCCTCCGCCCCTCCGCGCCCCGCGGGGCGGGGAAGGTGCCCCCGGGGTCCGGCCCGGCTCCTGCCCCACGGGTGAGGCGGGTCGCGGCCGCCCCGGAGCGAGGGTCTGCCCCGCTGCTGCCTGTGAGGGGCCGGAGGCGGGAAATGGCCGCCCCCCGCGCCCCTCGGGCTGAGGCACCAACGACAAGCCCGGGCCACCACAGGCGGCCCCGCGCCTAAATTTCGTGGCCCCTGCGCCTAAATTTCGTGGCCCCGCGCCTAAATTTCGTGGCCCCCGCGCCTAAATTTCGTGGCCCCGCTTATGTCTGTGACCCTTGGCTTGAGAACTGCCCGGCCAAAGGCTGCCCGCCTCAGCTCGCCCGGGGCCACCGGCGCTGGCCGGGCGTTCGTGCTCCCCTGACAGGGACCAGGAGCCGCCGGCCCAGCCCCACCGGAGCCCTGCTGCCTTTTTTTTTCGGGGGAAGCTGCCACAGGTGTTTCAACCCACGCCACGGCTTTCGCCAAAAGATAATTGTTTTTTCCGAGGCCCCTGTTTATCGACTCTCCACCCGAGCTCAAGCCACAGTCCTCGCAACGCAGCCTCTCCCATTTCTTTCCCGCTTTCTCTGCATTCCACCCACTCGCCTCCCTCCCCCTGCATCACCTCCTCTTCTCCAACAAGCTCGTACACTCCTCAGAGGTTTCGCAACTAAACCCTGGCACCCACTTTTTACACACATTCAGACTAAAAGGAATCCCGATTCCTCCATCCCTAGACGAGCCAGAGCACAACATCAGGGCCCTTATCCCATTTAGGAAACCAATTTGGGGTCTCCGCTTCCTCTGTCGCCTGGGAAATACTGTTTTAACAGTGGCCCCTTCCCTATCCTGGCGTGGATGGTTGCCAGCACGACTGGCAGCAGAGAGTCCGATAGCTGAGAAGGACAACAAGGGCTTCATTTCATTTCGCCACAAACCATTACTTACTGCTTAACTCTTTTCGCAGAGTATTCATGATGTGCGATGAAGAGGGTGATGTTCCTGCGAGTGCCACATACTGAAGTAGTCAAGTTAAACATTATCGATATGCCCGTCTCGTTCAGATTAAAACCGTAACTGCAATGTCAACAATACCCATAGAAGCTAAAAGCAAACAAACAGATGTATTCCATGTTACCACTCAGCTTTAATAACATCTTCTGCTTACTCTCTGATGTGAATTTGTTTTCCATTGTCCCTGTTCTTAAAAGGTTCATCTTAAACTACTCTACTTTATCTGATACAGTGGAGACGATGTGCTTTCCCAGAACTTGTGAAGATGTTGTATGTCATTCCTCCTCCTGCAATTCCAGCTACAGTGTCCTCCAAATGACTGGACAAACTCTTGTGAGAAAAGGGATGCCTTCCAGGGACAGATGCATCCAAGATCTGGAAGGGGGACAGCATAATTACGTAAATACTCCCACAGCTCATGATCCAGAGCAAACACCTGCTGATATTAACAGGAGAAGAGAGGATTACAGTTCCTACAATCAGCTCCTCTGCCCCGTAAATCTGCCTCTGACCTCTGCCTCACTTTATTTAATTGCCTACCAACACAGCCATTACCAGTATGTAAGATCTATGATGCCTGTTTTCTGTCACAGGCTCCTATCCGCTAGGAACCAGGTAGAGATGAGAAATTCGTTTCTGACACTGTACGCGGCTGCCCTATAAAGATCAGCAGTGACACACCGTCTAAAGGTGAAATCATAAAATCGGGTTTGAAGGTTTTGTATCATACCGCTGTGTCACTACCCACAAACACCAGTCTGTGTCAGCCAGTACTGTCACCTTCAGCAGCGCTCTTCTGGCAGCCACACTTGAATGCACCCTCTTACTGTGTCCAGCCTGTCTGGAAGATAGATCTCCCTTTCTGCAGTTGCTTTCTGTGGTGGCCAGAATGTAGCAACACAACAAAAGATATTCTCTTCCCTTCTATACCGTTTTTGAAGATGTTACTTTATCAAAAATGTCCCTAGAACTTCCAGGTTACTGAAAAGAGCTACTAGCAATTGCTAATACCATGCTATCTCACCGCAGGTTACTAAGATAAACTCCAGTGATATGGCTGTATTTCATAACCAGCAGCAGAACTGAACTGGCAAGCCTAGACCAAACTCTGTGGCAGGCACTGACAAAAATCTTACTAATTTCAGGTACTTTATTGTGGAAAACTAAATCCAGCAGCAAGATCAGATACTGTACTTCTCACCCCAAAGAAAACAGTGCTATTGAGTAATGAGAAAATATCTCATGCAGCAACTGGCCCACTCCTATTTTATGCCTTTAATCACAGTCAGCTGTTCAGAAGTCAAGTTACCAACACAGGTATTTTTAATGTATTACACCTAGTAGTAGCAGTTACAAGAAGAGCTGTTCAACACAACCTGCTTGAAGAAAGGTGTATGTTGGGGATCATTCATAGGTCAAAGATGTTTCACTTCCTTTTAAGATGTTAGAAAGCGTGACTAAACGACAAAGTTCTGGTCTCTATGCATTTTCATCTGTTGGTTAAGTACATAAATAGCCAGCTGATCAGTGCTCTTGTCTACAGCTTGAAACATTCTGACATCCTGAACTAGATGGGTAACATTTCTGGGGAAAGACAAGGAAAGCACATTTTCCACAGAAGCAGCAGTTTCCCTGCTCGATACTAGTCATGCCAAAATGGTTCTGTTCAGAGTAATTGCAATAAAAACACTGTATATGATGAACAGAAAGGAGGAAATTCCCAGTTGCCTTGAAAGAAGCTGAACTATGATATTTGTCTTCTCTCATTGATAGCAGAATACTGGCAGGAATGAAAGTGATACTTGTCTGTCTGAAAATCTTGCAAGCATGTAAAATGGGGGAAAATCTAAGCTAATTATACCCATGCTCTGATGCCATTCTGGCACAGAAGTCTGATGTTCTAATTATATATTTAGCAATTTATAGTGCCTCCCAATCACCATGGTAATTAAACGCCAAGTTAATTGATACTACATAATAATCTGGCCTCTAATTAGCAGTGTGTTTTTAATTTGTTACAGATTCCATTATGCAGCCTGATCTAGTTCTAATAAAGTCACTGTAAAAACTCCCATGCCTTTGTTAAGAAGAGAATCAGGCCTAAGGAAAGAGAAAAATGACTACATCTTGTTTTGCTGTTTGTAAACTACTGAAAAACTATGATAAAAATACAACTTCTTTCCTTTTTTTCCTCTAGGCCTTAATTATGGTGAGTCAGGATTTTTTTGTTAGTTTAACCATTTCACAATATTTGTCTGCTTGTAGAAGAACAAAACAGGATATGTCTTGCAGAGGAAAATGTGAGAAGAGTGCATCCTTGGTTATTGCATGCTGTTTAGTGGACACAAGCTCCTTATATCTCTCAAAAAGCAATAATAAAGCAAAAGAGGAAATCAATTAGTACTACAGGATCACTGATGCAGTCTGATGCTAATCAGTACAATACCAAATTTTATAATACATCTAATTCTTCAGGAATTGACTGTAAATTAATGAAGCTTCTTGAAGTTTATGATATTCAAAATGGTGTTGAAGTTTTTGTAGCTTCAAATAGTAGCTCAGACAGCCCAGATATAAATACATCAAGTAATATTTATAACTTTGGCAATGATCTTTATCTCTTTGAGGGGGGTCCTAGAGCTCTGGAATTTGTTTTCTATCACAGCCTCAATGTCCTGAATGTGATCTTGTAAGTCTGGGTTACCACTGGAAGGGAAGAAAAGATTTGAGGTTTCCCATTGCTTGTTTTCCTAATAGCAGACTGCAGTGAATTGCATACTAATTCTGTGGTTGAAGTTATGTGAAAAGCACCAAGGGCATATGAGTAGGTGTCCTCTTTGACATCTAAGTAAACAAACAAACATTTTGGATAGAGAAAAATAAGAATCATTGTGAACGAGGACAAAATGTTCCAGATTGTTCCCTGGCACTCTCTCCTTGCTTATTATTTACATATGCAAATTATCATCGTTTTCAGGTAGCTTTAACAAGGATCAATTATAAAGCAGTTTCACTCTTTCCCAGTTTATCAAGAGATTGGCACCTATCTGTTCATCCTTCTCCATTTCAGCTTTCTGAAGCTCTGGGAAAGGATCACTCCGCACTTTGCCAACAGCAGCGCACTGCTGGCTTTCATTAGTCGGGGCCAAATTCCTTCCCTTTTGTTCACAGTGATTAATGCTGAAATAAATGGGACTTCTTGCAGTATTCGCTGTGAAAAGGCTCTAAGTATGCTCAGATACAGACTCCAGTAACAAAGTATCTGCTGTTTGACTATTCTCCCTCTCCCTTGTTAAAACTTGCGTGGAAGGGCCGAGGGGAATTAAGCTTTTCTTCTGTTCATACAGAGGATGGTACTCTATTATTATTCTTATTAATAAACTGTATTATCAAAGCACTTAGAACCAGAAACTGGATGGAGCAAAAGTAGAATCTTTGCCCTCAGGAGATTACGAACTAAATATAAAATAAGACACCAGTGGAGAGAAGAGCTAATTGGGGTAGGAAGGGTGGAGTACCAGAGAACAATAAAACAATACTGGCCAGCGTAGTAACTACTGGTGTTAGCACACCAGAAGTAGTTTTTGGAGGCACTGACGCAAGGCGAGTTAGCAAGAGGGTCTCCAAGGAGGTTAATGTGGTATCATCTTTATACATTCAGAGGACCAGCTCTCTAGCATGAGGGGCACTCTTAGAGAAAGCATGCAAATGTGTATTTGAAAATGTAATGAGTAGACATCCTGTACGGACAGACTGTGGGAATCAAGCTTTTAATATTGAACAAATGATAGATAGGGAAGGGCCTTCACCCTTCAGCCAAGCAGCCTCCACTTGATGCAACATAAAGGCAGGATGAACTGCAATGAATAGCAGAGAACTGCCAGAGTATTTGCATTTGGGATGCGCTGAAGTAGACCAGATTGTGTCTATCAGGACAGAGTAAGTGAAAACAAAGGTGAGATGGTAAACATGGGATGAAAGTTTTTCCTAGAGCAACCACAAATTTTCACCTGGAAAACTCCTTTTGACAAAGAAACAATTTCTTACAGAATAAAAATTAGAGAAAACATCATTTTTTTCTGGAAAATAACTGCCATTTTCCTGGTTTTACCACAGAGCAGGATTTTCACATTCTGGCCAGCCTCAACTTGGACTTTTCTTTCCATCTCACATCATAGTTGTATCTAGCTCTTGCAGGTTATTTTTTAATAACCCCTCTACTCCCATCTTGTCTCCTTAACTCAGCCTAAATTGTCACAGGAGAATGATGAACTCCAGGTGAAGGCCCTGTGTGGCAGGTAGGAGGATGCTCTGTTCTGTGAGAATGGTGAAAAAGGGGACAGGGAGGTAACTGTGGCACAAATGACCATTGGATAGATTACTGTTGGAATAAACAGAGCGCTTCTACTGAACAGTAGACAACAAAGCTGATACTTAAGCTGAAATTCCGAAGAATTGCAGCCACAAAAGCCCTTGCACATTTCTCAGATAGCAGAGGAGAAGAACGGACAAAACAAACCAAGTGCCAATAAACTTTCACTTCCTTTCGTAAGATGGTCTGTGGACATCTTTAAAATAGAGTATATTGCAGATATGTAAGCTTGGGCTGGGCAAAGACGGTCACTGTAGAAATAGCCATTGAAGAAATAGTTCTTCAATGATTAAGCTACTGGGAAAGTGGAACACATTTTATGTGTGTAGATACAGCAGGTTTTTAATGAAGCAGAGCTTGAAATTTTGACATGATTAATGCCCTTGAAAAAGTGAGCAGCTATGTCAAAACACAAAGTATCTCAGCACACAATATTGCCCCTGTTCTTCTCATTCCAGCTTCTGGTGTCTGATTTTCCCCCTCCTTTTTAGTTGCTTGACAAAAATATATTATTCTAAATGACATCTTTCTTTGCTCTCAAAGTGCTCATTTCCTTAATATTGTATTGGGACCTTGTCTAAACGAAGATTTTTTTTTCCCAAACTTCCAACTGTTATTACCATCACAGCAGAAATAATTGGAACATTTTTGTAAAAAAGCCTTGCAGCAGTCAGTGGCAATTTAGCACACACTATATCTGGATATTGGTTCAGAGGCCTGGGAGCTTGTTCTTTTTTTTATAACTCTCCTGGATTACACAGGAAAACATGATCAATCTTGACAACAGGTTCTAACAACAATGCAATGGAATTGTTCCCCAAACCAATTTACTTACAAGAGTAAGAACGTTTTTCGGATACACAAATGCTCCTGCACACACTCACTTTCCTAGTAATCAGGCTACTGACTGATGGGAGCATATTGCCAAGTAACAATATATTGCAAGCTACGGATTTTTACAGAGCTTCCTTCATTACTGGTCATACAGCTACCATTTTAACTTATTTAACAGATTTTAAAAAGATATATTTAATAGAATTGAAATGCAATGCTACTAACGTTTTTGGACAGGAAATAAAGAATGCCGTGGCCAGTTGCAAGAGGGGATAGAATTTCAGGTAGGCAGGTTATAATGACCAGAATCAAAATTTGGCTGAGGCCCAAGCCAACCCCTATTAACCTAAACAGTTCTACAGGATTTTGAATCATTAAGGCTGATTTTAAATTTCTTCTTGCTTCCACAGTAAAGAAGGGTCAGTTGGCTGTTTGCAGTATTGTCTGAGTCTCATTCAAAGTGAAGTCTGGTGACGATTTGATTGTAAGCATCATTTCCCACAGCCCCGTTGGGAAGGTTTCCCAGCCGGCTCAGAGTCTGCCTAAGCCCACTCCATCACCCAGCTCTGGCATTACAGAACTCTCTGTTCCAGCAGGCTAAGTGGTACGGCCGTTCCTGCAAGTATAAAGGAGCTTAAGCTTAGGAAGAATGCTTGTTTCATGACATTTAACATATCTGGGTATTCCCACTGAGAAGCAGGATATTCATGCTGTGAAGAAGGGGCTGGACTAGGTGGATCTGCAGCTCTTTCTATCCAAAAATGTCTCTGTTTCTGTGAGAACATTTTGGTAGTGTCAGGCAGCACCTGTATTCCATTAACTCCAAAAGCATTTCAGTGTTTACAGTAACCAGGAAATGTTGATGTCTGTGTTGTATTAACAAGTCAGCAGTAACAACTGCAGTTTCGGGTTTTAGAGCTATGCAGAGAACGGTTTACTGCGAGTCGGAGAGTTTTACTTTTTTTGGTTGAAACACGAACGGGCCCGCAGTACTGCCCTTGAAACCATTACAGAAAGCTTTGGAGGAAAAAATTATCCAAAGAAGTCCAATATTGCTTCAGTAATGACTTCATATAATCAGGTAGGCAAAAGCATAGCCGTGAACTGCAAGTCTAAAAAATACTTGGAACACCAAATCTGTAGCTTCTTCACCTTAGTTTTGCTTACACTTTTCCTACCTTTTGCATGTAGATTGAGGGGGTTTGCATAATTTCATTCAAGGTTCAGTATCTTGGAAACAAAGATATGTTATAGTTTTATGGGGACTATACTACATAGATGCAGAGATGTAAGCTATAAGGTGTCACTGCATAGTAGGCAGCAGACTTTATGAGAGCACTGATGTGCTGCTGTATAATTATAGCCTATGTAAAATAATTCGACCGTGAGAAATGAAAGAGTCCACCATGCAAAGCATAACTTATTGTGGTCGTTCAAATAGACTCCAACTTCTGCATTCATGAGGCAAAAAATCTATGCTATGCACCCATTTGCTTTCCACAGAACTGAATTTTAATAGTGACATTAAATTACTATTATACAAATAGTAACATCAAACACCATGGGAGAAAGCTAGAAAATATTAAGCTATTTTTCTTCTCTCTTTCGGGATTGAAAGCAGTACTTGGTAAAGCAACTTAATTCCCAAGAAAGGCAATAGCAGGGACAGCTCTGTAGCTGGCCCAGCATACCAAAGGCAGAGAGAGCTTGAGGAGGTGTTTCCCCATCACCTGCTGCTGTGCACAGTGATGTGACCAGAACGATGACGGAGGTCACAGCCGCTGCGCTCTACTGATAACGCCACCACTCACTTTCCAGAAAGGGCCATCTTTTTTTTTATTTAGTATTACTTGAAAAGTTGATTCCAGAAAGAACAGAGCAGGCTTCACCCCCACCCTCCTTGTACTCCCTTGGAGCACTGTATTCAAGCTGGCCCGACTGCCCCTCTGATCATTAATGGACACTTTTTTGAGACTCCACAAACACAATTCCCCTTGACTTCAATTAAGTGCCATGCAAATGAAGGAGATATGCATTCAGGACTGTTTGACAAGACAAGAAAGAGCTGTTATTTTGCTGGTATGTATTGCTGTTTCTAAAGTTTGTTTTCAGTGTTGCAATGGTTTCTAGTGAAATTAGTTCCTATGGATGATGTCGGAACACCTTTACGGTGCTGCAGGTACAGATGTTGTTCATACTGTTTACTTACATTATTATCAGGCAGACTTGACTTCAACAGCTTCTTGTCATTTTGTGCTGACATAAATCTGTTCAGTAGTAATTATCTGAGATTGTTCTACATTTCAGGGACATTTTTTGAATCGTTTACGTTACAAAAACCCACATAAGTTGCTTGGAGAGTAGGTGCTGAAGAGTTTATAACTCAGCAGGATCTTATGCAGTGTTAGTTTTTGAGACAGAAGATCAGTTAATTTACCTGACAGAGAATATTTATACTAAGTATTCCTTGATGTTAATTTGATCAAAATTATCAGAGGCATAATTTCAGAGTTCAGGCCTTAAAAATATTTCAGTGAATGTCACTGCTAAAGGGGAAAAAAGTGTGAGAAATAAATATGAAAACCAGAACCCAGTCTTATGCCTCAAATTGGAGGCTATTCCCAATTTCTATTCCGAAATGTTGCTAAGTGGTTTTGCAGTGATCTAAAGTAGTTCATTGTTGTCAGTCAAGTAATAAAGAATACCATTTCATCTGGAAAACATCATCTTCCTTTAGGACTTAAATAGATCTGGATTTATCTACCTCCCTCCTGTCCTATAGCTCGTCTTATAGCTGGGCAGGATAAATGCAAAGTGGGTTGTATGTACTACTAGAAAGAAACAGTAGGCTCTTACTCTACTTTGTACAGGTATAAAATAGCCTTTTAATGCAGAATTGATGAAACTCAAGGTCTTCTCAATAATCACCAGGGACAGCCTCCCTTCCTACAAGAACTGCTCTAATCATTCTTTAATCCCCACCCCCCCAATTTGGACCAAACACTAGAGACAATCTCTCATTAATGAAGTTCTTGACTTGCTGAAGTAATTGTAAAAATTCCCATAAGCTTCACCAAAAAATTTCATCCAGTGTGGGTACTTTCCTCTCCCTGTTCACTCCCATCATGCTTCTTAAGAACATGTGAGTATAAAGCCCTCTGTTTCTTGCTGATTTGATGATCCTCATTAATTGGGGAAACAGGTTCCAGCACATGAGGGTGCTACTTGTTCTATATCTTGCGTTCACTGGATATCCATATGACTTGGTAGTGAGTAGGAATTTAATGCCGCAACATTTTTTCATTAGTTAAATAAAATTATTGTATCTTCCTTGCCTAGCATCCTTTACTGACTTCTCTGAATGTTTCTTTTTGTAGACAGTTTTGTAATGTTGAAAATTCTGGATGTCACTGTGATATAGTTCCCTGAATTTATATGATGACATTATAATAATATCAACGCTGTTCTTTATGGTTCATATAAATTAGCATTTTATTTGCTTTCACGACTAGTGCTGCAAATTGAACAGCTGTTTTCACTGAGCTGTTTTAATTAAGCTGTCCATAATGTTGCCTAGGTATTTTTCTGAACTGGTAACACTTCATTAAGTATGCAGTATCAGTGAATGCTTCAGATCATTCCTGAGCATCCTCACACTTAGGTAAATTGAAATCCCATCTGCTTTGAGGTTGTCAAATCACCTCGCATTGGTGATTTGAATTTGGTTCTCAGAAATCTTTCTAATCTTTAGTACCCTAGGAAATCTTGAGTTTGCTACAGATTTTGCCATCTGTTCACTCACTTACCAAGATAATGAAGCTTTAAATGATACTTGTCCTAGTAAAAATCTTTTAGGCAACCTATTATTAGCCTCTCTTCATTCTGAAACTGACAAGTTTAATTTGGGTGTCTTTGGATCTTTTATAAAGTTTATGTTCTATGACCAAAATTTCCTTCCCACACTGATTTCTCACGTTATTTCCTCTCTATTTTGAAGATCTCTGGAATATTAGTTTGGAAAGCAGAGATAAGTTTTATCTCTTCCTGTTTTCCATGCAAAAGCTGTTTCTCTTTTCTTTTGCAAAGCCATATGTAATCCTACATCTGTATTCTCATCTGGGCATATTATAGCTTGCTTTGTTTTTTTCAGAAACATATATGATAATTAATATGGGAAGCTGTAATTATTTTCGCTGCCCACAATGACTTCTTTTCATCTTCAAATATGGGTATCATTCTAGCTGCCTTGGACAGCTGAACCTGATGAGTGTATTCCAACACTTCCACTTTTAGCTCCATTTCCGACAGTGCTTCATCTCTTATTTGCAAAGAGGACTCCAGAATGCACTCACATCCAGGCATTCAGTCTGGAAATACTGTGCTCAGACACAAAAAATTCATGATTTAAAAAACTATGTCCCTAAGCCTTACACCCTAAGTCACTGTCCAATTTTCAGAAGTGGTTACCACTCATCAGCCACTTCTGAAATCCTTTTTGAAAATCAGGTCATTTATTTAAAGGCATAAACAGCATTCTGGAAGTTCAGCTTTCAGTTCACAGTTTTTAGACCTTGCTTCTTACTACCCAGAAAGTTGGCTAATCCTCAGCCAGTCAAGGACACATAACCCCTGGGTGAGGTCATTATAGATCATGGTAGGTCCATTAACCAGCAGAAGGAAAAGCAAGAAATTGTTCTGATTGCAAGGGTAGAGAGGAAGTATTATGTATGGATTTAGAGAGCTTGCAGAGCCCTTTGCCCATTTCACTGAGAACCAGAGAGGAGTAAGAAGCTCTGGAGAACATAGAGGTATGGGGTGGAGGCAACAGGAGAGGCAGAACTAAGAGAAGGAAGGAAGGAAGGAAGGCAGGAAGGAAGGAAGGCAGGCAGGAAGGCAGGAAGGAAGGAAGGAAGGAAGGAAGGCCACCATAAGGCATCATAAGCAGGAGAGTAACCAGACTGTAAAGTCATGGTGCCTTTAAGAGGAAACAATAGTGAATGGAAATGGTAAGGAGGAAAACTAAAACTGGATTTTGCAAAGAAGGAAATGGAGAGAAAATGAACAGAGACAGGGGAGTCCAGAAGATTATCAGAGACAAAACCAGTAGGTAGGATACGTGTAGAGAAGCATGCAGAGCAATGAACAAAGTGCTCTGGATACACTGCAGGCTGTTTGCACTACCAGTCCAGGTTAACCAAATTAACTGAGTTAAGCATAACTTTAAAATGCTTGGGTTTACACTTCACTCATTTTAACTTAATCTGTGAATCAGAAATACTAACAAAATTCCAAAAGCAAGAGGTGTAAGAGTCCCATTCCTTGAATTTTGGGCACCCATTGTTAAAAGAGAACTGAGGGAGGTGGGAAGTTGGGATGGAGGGGGATGTCCCTCGGAGGGTGACTCATTCCACCCCAAAGCAGCTGCCTGGAAGAGGGGCTACAGCAGACCTGTGGAGGAGGACTTGATCCAGCTGAAGAAGATGTTACACTCTGAAAATGCCTCTCTCCCCACATTGACAGAAGAGGTGCTTAGAAAGCCATCCTGGACTGTAGGTAGAGCTGGAGGTATCAACTCCATCTTATGTTTCCTATTCCTGTGGAATTTTAATAGGATTTCAGTATTTAACCATTGTAGGCTCATTTGAAAATCTCAGGTTGAGTATGTTTCAGTTTCACTCTAGTCTTTTTAAAAGTCTCCGATAGATTTAGAAGCACAGCCCTCATGATTCTCAATAGAATTTGTGTTCTGAAATCCTATGGTTTACTTCTTCTTTTGTTCTTTTTTAACATGGGCTATGTTTTGATGTGGAGACACTGGAATTGTTTTGCTGTTGAATAACAACTTTTCTCTTGCAGCACCAGCTGTAAAACACGAACACCTTGTTGGATCACACTCCAGAAATCTGAAATGGGAATCCTGCCAAAGCTCAGGGCTTCCTTTTTGTTTTGACTGTCGCACTTCTCTTGCTTCTGTTAGTATCACATTCCTACCACTTGTGCTTTTCAGACACCTACGGCCAAACTCATTCCCAGGCTAACTCCACTGAACTCAACAGAGCTGCAACAGAAGTGAATTTGTCTCAGTACGCCTGTAAATTAACCAGTCATTTAAGCTGGAGAGTGACATTGATAAGCAATAACAGCACAGGAGTGGTGAGAGGAAGATATCTCCTAGTTAGTTTTGGACAGTTGACACTAACTCTGTTGTCAGATAAGTCTTACTGACTGTGGGAAAAGCTGAGTGGGAAAAGTCACACTCGCTGCCTGCTAACCGTAGGAGGAAAACAGATCTGGAATGCAGAGGAAATCTTGACATTATCTGTTCCCCCAACCCCTACCAGCCAGGCAATCAAAATAGCTAGCTAAGTATCAGCTGCCTCTGTTCCTGGCCCAAACAAACGTGCTTTCTTGACAAAGTTTCTGCTCACAAGAGAGGAGGCAAAGAGAAGGAAAAGGTCTAAAGTGGGTGTGTGGGAGTGTTTCCTGCCAAAAAACAGGAGCTGCTTTTCTGTAACATCTAAAAGGATAATGATGAAATAAGCCCAGTGCTGCGAACAGAGGTGGCCCTGTGGTTTCCAAAGGTCAGCGATGCACACTCAACAACCCCACAGCCCTACGCAACAGAACTCCTGGACTTCATTGCTCCACTTGGCCTCTGTTGACATTGTCAAGGACAGTGTGCCACAGACTTCGGTAAAAGAAGGATCAAACCCAAGGGAACAAAACCACTGGAAAGAACTTCTCTGTGCCCATCCAAATTGCGTTGTGTAAAAATAAAGTGTAGCCATTGCACATGAACACCTGAAGATTAAAGGTATTTCCTCCCCAGCACTCATACGGCACAGGGTCTATCAAGACCTAAGGAAGCACAATATACTGCGCTTACATCAATGTTCCATATACATATCACAGCAATTTAGAGGCACTCTCACATATTTCTGTATACATTCAGTATATATACATATATATGTACAGCTTAATACTCTGGATATCATCCCTATATGGTTGCTGTTATGCTTAAAAAATTCCAAGGATATGGGGCCATAGAAGAGGAGCACAACAAGAGAAGCAACAAATGAAGAGGTGTAATTTAAATTACATTACTGAATATTTTGAGCTCTCCAATACATCATCCAGCTATTGAGCGTACTGCATCAGTTCTGTCTGTCTTCTAAATAGGAGAAAATTTATAGCAGGAGAAGTTTAGTTTAACTTTGGAAACTCATCTTACATTTTTGCTACCAAATGAGAGTCTAGAGAGCTGTAAATTGAAGATTTTGACAATGTGGTGGTGAGCAGACAAGAAAAGAAAGAGTGTGAAGAGCAGGGCTAACTTTATGTGCTATATGTTTATTAAACAAACAGATGCCAACATCAGCAGTCTGCTAGTGATACCAGAGTACCTATGGCCTTGTGCCCGCTCTGCCTACTAAAAGATGCTGGAAATCAGAACTAGCGACTTCTCTCTACGGAAGCCTGGCATGGATAGTAAGGCAACTACCACTGGGAAAGGCTGTAAGGAAGACTAGTCAGTTGTGGGATGTCGTAATTATTCCTTTCCATATTCCCTCTCCGCTGTGTTGCGAAGCAGGCACAGAAGAAACAGTTCTCCGAGTCTCTCCCTCCTATTTTTGCAGCCCAGATCCTTCTGTCTTTGGCAGGGGTGGACCACCAACACCCCGGGCTTTAGCCACTCGTTCTCCGGTTTTTCTGTACTAAGAAGCCTTGACCTGCCGCCGGCTGAGACAACGCGAACAGCTCAGATGAGTGCGCTGGCATGGCGTGAGCAGCTACGGAGGCTCTCCGTGCAGCCGCCGTGCGAACGTAAGGTCCTCCCGGTGCTGAGCTCGGCACTGAGCAAAGGGCACAGCAAAGAGCACCTGGCAGGATGGGGACCGTCACCTGGACACCAGTCGGCGCACGGACCAACATGTATGAAAATAAGCTACCGACAAATTATTAGAATGCTGAATTAGAAACAAATGTAAATGTTTTAAGTCACCTTTTTGTATGAAAAACTTCAATGATGACATAAGGCTGTAAGGTTTGTGAGGGAAGAACTCCCATTCTGCCTGTATGGTGCTCAGAAGGACACTACTCTGGGCCGGAGGCCCGTTGTCACTACCTCACTACAAAAAATTTAAAAATAATGTGACTTAATTAGCAGTCCACGTAAGTTGTAGTTTTAAGACTTTGCTAGAAGAACTACATACATTTTATGAAATACAATGTTCCCGAGTTTCCCATTTCCTCAGCTACTTAGAGGAGTTTGATTCTGAAATGCTGTGAAAAGTGGAGGGTATGGTTTTTTCTTTACAGATGTAAATATTTTTCTATACAGCTAAAAATGCATCACGAAGAGACTAATCCTAACCTCACCGACTTGAGGTGATTGCAGCCATGACAGAACTAGGTTCTACAAAGGAAGAATCCTTAATATTCTACAGGACAAATCTGCCAAATTCTATGCTAGAATCAGTTTACTTCACAGAATTAAGGCAATTTAAAAAGAAATTGAAAATTATGGACTTGAAAACCATTCAACCAATCTAATAACTTCAGTCATACTTAGAGATGGGCATTTTCCTGACTTTTAAAAGCAAGCTTTTCTCACTAGCCAGTGTCATCTTAGTGTTAATTACATATCACATGTAATCATATATTGCAGTAAGGATTGAATTTAAAGTAAGGAGAAATCCCTAGACCCCACGTAAGCTAAGAATTCCAGAAAATGGAAGTTATTAGTAAGCAGTACACAATGATAACTGTAACTGTTTAAGTAATTTAAAAAGAATATTATCAGCTGTAGTTTGTGGAATAAATGAATTCATCAGCTTTGCTTAAAAAGAAATTCAGCATTTCCATTTTTACTTCCACATAGAAGTCATCCAAACCAAATTTCAAACATTGCACACTTCACAGGCTGTCCTTCCTATTTGTAAATTTGTAGCTAATACTAAAACCCTGCACGGCAATCATCAGGCAGACCTATGCCTTGCACAGAGTGTGCTGGGCAACTTCTTAACTGTTCAATCTTACTGCTTAATTTTAAACCATCACTGAATTGATGCTTAAGTGAACTCTGATGTAAAACCATTAGTTTCCACAAGAATTACACCAGGGAAAAATTTGTCCTTTTGCTTTAAAACAAATTGTCCTGACAGGCATACTAGCCTTATATAACAGAGTCTTTGGGAACCAAGAAATATTCCAGGGTAGGTATGAACCTAATATAAACAAATTTCAAATAAAAGCCTAAAGCCATTACTTTCTCAGACCCCACGTCAAAAGCCAACACTTCACCAAGGCTGGAATAGCAGTTTCAGATCCACTTAATAATACCCACGTCTAAAGGAACCTTTTGGCCACCTGTTTTCTTGAACTTGCCTTTCTTATTGCTTTGCCCTCAGAAAGACACAGAGCCAAAATCACAACTGACAAATGCCATTATATGCAAATTCTAACACGGGACGGCTTCGGCGTGTCTTTTGCCTTCATACGCAGCTCCGGCCTCCTCCTTCTGCTGCATTTCAGCTGTGGGTTGATGGCACAGTGGAAATGACTGATTTGTTTTTGCCTTGTGCTGAGTCCTCAGTAAATACCAGTATCTCTATGTGCATTTCTGTCATAGCAGCTTGCTGGCCTGGATGGAATCTAATACAGAGAACAGGAAGGGCAGAGACTGGATGGTTTTCAGGTGAAAAGCTTGCTAAAGCAACTCTCCTGTTTCTTAGGAAGGTGCCCCTGTAGTTGACATTAACACTACACAGCTCTTTGTCCTCCTCTAGTGGTCCCATTATATTTAGGGAGAGGCTTACGCAGTGATTATTTCCTGCAAGTTAAAGTGGTTATTACTCAACTGCAAGGCGTTGAGGCTCACGCCTAAAGATCCTGCGTTCCACCCACGGCAGGTTGTTCAATAGCACGAAACAGTGGCACGGTCTGACTACGGTCCCACGACAGGTCCTGTGTTGCAAAAATTCAGAAGCTGTCTGCTTTGTTCGATAGCTTTATTGCCCCAAATAACTTACATTAAGCTTATGTTCCATTCAGAAGCATTCCTCTGTGTTTGCCTGCCTGACTTGCAAACAAAGAAACAGTGAAGAATCTATCTTGTGCCCTGAGCCTTTCAGAGAGGAGCTATGTGTCACTGTGATACAGCCCCAAAACTCAGAATTTAATCCTTAGGAATTGATCCTAAATAGTTAAATAGCAAAAACTGAACCTAGAGAATTGTTACAGGAGGGAAATGTTTTCTAAAGGGGAATACTAAAATTGCTGGAACTGCTACCCGTTTGAAATGCTTTCTGTGAAAACGAAAGGCTCCTACTATATAGCTCACTATCCAGTGTGTGTGTCTCTCTCTCTCACAGCTGTAATGCTTAGTTAGCACCATAAAACACTAAAGATTTATTTTGCTGTTTGCATACTTTAAAATATCTAACCTTCAAACTTTTGAAGTTATACCTTGCCCAGGAAATAAAATACAAGGACATAGCTTGCATTGTGGCTATCAGAGAGGTCTCAGGGAAAGGTCTAATTGAAAAAAAGAAAAGGTATACTAGATTTTTTTATTATTCAGTGAAAATTTTCCAGGCATCTGTTACTTTTGGAATAAATGTTAAATTCTAAAATGTGCCCTCTGCCATGACTCTTGGAAAAGCCCAGTTTAAAGAAAGTTGGTTGCTCGGATGCAATGGAGCTGAATATGGCTGTTAGTCCACAACCTTTGTCAGACATTTGTTCAGTCACAGAAGAAAATGACTCGAGAATCCTATGGCTCCGTGTCTGACCTTAGCTGCTGGAAAGCAAGGCCCCTTAATTCCAACAGAGGCAAAACTTTAGAGCAATTTATCAATTAGCATTAGATTGCCATTTACAGCAAGGTTCCTGTCCCATCTCAAAAGTACTTACAAACCCAAGCTCATCTATCGGCTGTTCAGTGTTCAGCTCTCCTTAGGAGTCCAAGTTGTAAACAAAAATGAGTTAGAAAAAATGTTTATAATACTTTCATTCTGAAACCACCTACATTTTGTACAATTCTTGACTACATATTATTTTTAACATTTACCAGCTGTAGTCTTTTCAAGTGTTTTTCTTTCTTATTAAAAATGTTGACTGAAAATCAAAGTTACAGAAAGAACTATGGAGCAGGGAAATGGAGGAAGATATTTAGAGTGACACTGAGTATTAGTATGTGTATAAAGTGTCTTTATACATTACTGTTCCATTGTTTCAGTATTTTCTTCTATAAAACTCAGAGTATTCCTTAACAGATCAAGCTTTTGTCTATAATTCACATACTAAAACAGTAAACATGTATGTTTTTAATCTACACCTGGGGTGTTTTTTTTAGAAACAGCAATATCCTGAGATATATATAGTAAGGGTTCTCATTTTCCTCTTGCTTTTGAGAGCTGAGGATCACAGTTTGCCCTCAGCTGCTCCAATACATCAGTAGGAGCTGAGTAGCAAAGATTTGCCTTTTCATAAGAATAAAGGAGGGGTTTGTTCTATTGGTTTTCATTATGAGAGGAACATACGAAAGGAACATATAGGCAGGAAGAGGCAATCTCACTGCCTAATTTTGGGAGCCAAACTGGCACTGCACAGAAGTTAGAACAGGAGCCAAATGAAAGGACCCTCTGATGCACTGACTGCAGGACAAGCACCACGTCTACCTACTTCTAATTTGAGCAATACAGACCTTAACTAGTTAACAGGCCAAGGCCACCAAACAGCTGGGGTTACTCACTAGCCTACTTTCACTGTACCACTGCTGAGGAAAACAGCCTGCTCATTTTTCAGTCCAAAGTAAGCATCTCCCCTTCGTGTGGGAAACATGTCAGTGACCCCACTCTGCCTTCCAGTGAATGCACAGGATCATTGGATGAGGATGTTTTATTTCCCCCAGTTATTTCAGGTCAGGTTCTCATCTTGGGTAAACTCTTGTAGCTGGAGCAATGACAGCATGAGACGTGAGTCCTACCCAGGTCTTGGGAGGGACGGCAGAACGTCCGACCCGCTGCTGCTCTCCCCTGCAGCCGATGCGACACGGCCACAGCCTCAGGTCCACCTCCAGCGCATCTGCCGGGCATCCGTGGGAAGCGAAAGGCTGAAAGAGATCATCTCCACCTCGCCACGAGCAAGAGGAAAATCCCAGAACAGGTTACGGTTCTGTAAGGCACCCCCATTTCCCTGTTCATGGCGCAATTAACCCATAACTCCTGCCCGGGGACTGCAGCAAAGGTGAAATATAAACAGGAGCATAAAACCTTGTATGACCAAGGAAGCACAAAAAGATGTAATCAGTGGGAACTACTGCATATGGGTTTGATCTCGCAATGAATCAAGCACCTGTAGTTTCTAGCAAGAGCCAGATGGAGCTGCAGTTCCCTCTCAGCTCCCAGAATCAGGCCCTTTTTTGGCAGTTGTTCATATACAGCTGCTATATAGCACAGTTGCTTATGCTATGGAGACCTCTCCTTGAAGTCAATTAGCATTATGCCTGGACAAATATTGCAGGATCAGGTTATTTGTTAAAGCCCTGGACCACAACTGCCTCTATGTGAATTTTGTAAAGTATCAGTCAAGGATACACAATTATCCACGGAGTACTTCTGAAATGGCCAAGGTCACGCGAGGATTTTATCATACTACTGCACTGCACCATCTTTCTCGCCAGCCCATTGCTGTTCTGCTACAGACTACATTACCATGCATCAGCAAATACACGAGCACACTGCTATATTTAGTGTTTCATACACACCACTAAAATAGAGGATGTGTCATCTTTTAATCTGACTTCAGATTTTTGTCAGCAAAGTAAAAGCTCATTTTCCATACCAGTGATGAAGTGTGCTCTGTGTTAGTCATCTTGAGCTATGTGGTGATAACTTGAAAATACATTAGGCAGCTAGAACGCTCAAGCTGGATAGAATGATTTTTACTAAAAGATATACCAGGAGATAGTAAGAATGCATAGCGTCAGTCAGCCAGGTTTTAACAGTGACTTCTGCAGACTATCTAAAAACCCAGCAGCAATCTGATGGCAAGAGGAGCAGCTAACCAAGGCGTTCTCGGTGGTACCACAGCAGGTAATTCGGACCTCCTGGGTTACAAGTCCAGAACAGAGATAGGTGGTGCAGACTGGGTTTGGTGTTATGTACCTAGCAATATGAGAAGAAAAGCATTGATGATGATGATGACTTGAACAGAGTGGTCTATTGCATGGCCATGGGACTGGGGCGGTCCTATTAATGACATCATTCATTAATGACAGCAGGAATGTGGTTTAATGGTTGGAATCACAGTTACCACCAAGATAGCCATGTTCATTCTCAAAGAAAGCAGGGTTCAGTGGATGAAGCTGCGTTTTCACAGATCTGGGTAAAACCATAGAATAGGACGTTTTTTACATATTCATAAAACTTGCTTATTCGTGCCACCACGTACAAGGAGTACAACTGTGAACTGTCTCCCTGTCTACTGCTTCTACAGAAAGCCAAAAGACAACTTGCTAACCTACAGACCAAGGGTAAGCCTGTCTACATGAAAACCAGCTTTTCCACTCCAAAGTGCTTATCCTCTCTGGCAACTGTCCCTTGCACTTTGTTAACTACATCTTAAAGGGTGTGGGTGACACCATGTTTGCAGCCTAGGTCTAACTCCCAATAACATTGCATTTACTTAGTAGTGTGCGATTATATAAGTATACGAATTTCCAGGGTTTTGTGGAACCCCATTTCCAGCCCAACCCAGGGCTGTCCATCCGAGCCCCATGACACTGCGGCAGGGCCGTTCTCCAGTTCTGCCACAGCCCTGCCTGGCCATGGGACTTGACCTGCAGATGGACATCCCATCCCATCCCATCCCATCCCATCCCATCCCATCCCGGTCACCCTGGAGCTGTGTCTGACCCGGTTCCCGTGCCTGTCCCTGGTCCCCAGGGAGCCACCAGCTCATGCTGCACCCTGTCGCTATTCAAGAAAACAGAAACCACAATAAATTCATACCTCTCGAGTCACATCTTACCATTATTTAATATTTTTCCCTAACGCACAATTTTTTTAATGGTCAGAACATCATTATTTCCAGTGCATGCACTGTTAAAAATACCAGTGTTATTACGTCTGGAAATAATGGTACTAGGCCTGGCTAGCATGCAGCAACACTGCCAGCAATACTGGTACTTCAAAGAAGGTTCCCCGGGGTGGCTGAGCGGTCTGTGCAGCTGCAGCTTTTCCTAGGACACATTTCAGGTATCCTGCTTAACATATTGCGAGGCACCCACTGTAAATCCAGGGGATGGAAGCCCCAAAACATTGCATTTATTTGTTAAAAAAAAACAACAACACAAAAATTATAAAATAAAATGCACACAAGAGAGAGAAAAACAGTCCAAAGGGCAGGGTTTCTTTCCCTCTCACACACAAATACGGTTTACTCTTTTGGGCCTTGAGAGCTCTAGCTTGAGAGAGCTTTTCCCAAGAAAGAGGCCAGAAGAAGAAATGACAAAAGGGAATGAGAAAGAGTAAGAAGAGATAATGTAAGAGGAAAGCGGTGCAGAACATGAACTTGAGCAGAAGAGTGCTGCTTTCTGTATGTGGTCAATACGGGCAAGTCAGGTGCTCTTCTCATGCGAAAAATTGCAAAACAGAAAAAAATTCCTTATCCAGAAAGCAGAGAAAATATCAGAAATGTTTAGGAACTGCAAACCTGGAAGGAACCCTGTCCCTCATTCCAAGACATAGATTTGGCCATTTTTTAAATTTAAATCAGGTTTTGTCCTTTTTTTTTTTTTTTTTAATGCTTTAATCCAGAGCCAAAAGTTTCAAAGCCAAATAGAAATCAAAACGTCTCACTTTGAAAACTGCTAGATCATTGCATGTCAAGACATGCACACCTATTTTATGGAAATAATTTGAAATAGAAATTAATGAATGCTAACCTTTTCCTGTAAAATGTTTCAGTTTGAAGAAATGGGCATTTTCTGCCAGAAAAAATTTAATGATAAATTTATTACCAGCTCTATTGTATGCTAGATTTTCATGATTAAAGTTCCACCTCAGTGACCAAACTGTGTCAGAAAATGACCTGTCATTCTTCTTTCAGGTCTGCAGTTATCAAACTTTCAACCATCATGTTCCATGGTAAAGATGGGTGCTAAACTTTATCTCTTTTGGTGACAAAATTAATGTTATCATAAAAGTAAAACAATTGAAAAATTAATCATAGTAAAAAATGGGAGCACTGCTAAAATAATAAGTTTTATTTAAAATTCATGTGCCATTGATGTTTTCCTTTTCTTTATAAAGCAAGCCTTCAGTGTCACAGAGAGGTTTTGATCCAAGCCATGAAAACAACACAATTCCTAAATCAATCTCAGAACTGATGGGATTTGTTTAGCTTTGGAAAAGCACAGGCATGTGTTTCATTGGCAAATACCATCATGGAATAAATACACATACAACTTGTAAAGCAGAAAAAGCTAACGTGCACAGACCTTGAATGAAAATACTTATATTTATACTATGCTCAACAGCCCTCGTGTTTTGCTGACCTGATGTTAAGTACATGAGGGCGAAAATGCCGACGGAGAGTTGGGTTTTCTAGGCCAGGGTTGCTGGCATTTTGCTAAGTCAGCATGTTTGCCAGCAGAGCCATTGAATCAGTGACATTGGCTGCAAAAGGCTTCGTTCATCTGTTTCTAACAGAGTTAAGGTGGCCCTCGGAAAGAACTGAGGATGCAATTTAGAGCAGAGACAGATGCTACTCTGAGCACGAAGAAATCACTGAGTTAGCAAACTGGCTTAAACTAGTCCTTCAGGCCAAAAAAAAGATGCTAAGTCATCTAGGGACAGAGGGATAATTGCAACAACAATGTCCAATTTCTTTCATTTTAATTGACACACACGGCATACATATTGACTAACGGCACATAAAAAGCAGTTGGAAATGGGTGACTCCAGAGGTCAGTTGTTTTATGACTGAGATATTTCTAGCTGGCAAAGGCTTTTGTGGGAATGAGGATTCACTTGGACTTTGGGGACATTTCTTTTTGCAAAACTGTGGGGCTGTTATTAAATTCCAGCAACCCACATTCTGGGAAGCAGTTTCTTTTCTCTGTATTTCTTAATTGTGCTTCATTACAATTTAATAAGGACATTTACCCTCAATTAAGCAAATCATCCAAGCAGTTGCTTGCTCCCCATTGCAATGAATTGGTTTTGTCAAATGCGGGTTTAATTGCGTGTTAAGTATCTTGCTGAATCAGGATCTCTGTGTGTATATCTGTCTATCCAAACCCTTCCTTAGCTCCTGGCACGCTAACGTATGTGGGGTTCGGGGTATCCGTGTCTTTAACTCCACTTACTGCTCCGATCTTGGTGCCTCGCAGAACGTCAGCTGGAACTAAATAATTTCCCCGTAATGGTCAAACTCATCAATGCCGCTGACAACCGCATCAGCCAGCGAGTGAGCTCATGCTAAGGAGTGATTCTGTCACCATGACGTTGCCACTGGGAACAAGGCCTGGGGGTGGTATTACATTTTTTGGAAAACGTGCCTCTGTAACGAGCCTTTTCACCAGATTTGGCTGCTGTGTGAGCACTGAGCCAGAAAATGCACTCAGGTACACTTCACCTCGACTCACCCTACGCCTGCCAGCACCATGGCAAGGCCATCAGTCCCGCTCTGACACCAATAACAAATACTTGGGTTTATCCCTGTTATTTTAGAACTTCACCTTGCAAGGCGTAAGTTGAAAGTTGCTGAATTATCAGCTTTCCTAAGAACCACGCAAGTCCTACACCACGACATCATGAACAACAGCATGGAGGTGATTGTAGCAACTGCACTAAATAACATATAATAGCAGAGATTCCCATGGGTCCTCCATCAACGCATGCTGTCTACACAAGCCACCAAGAAACTTTCAAGAAGTAATGCAGTGTCTTACCTGCTTCTTCCTTACATAGCTTCTGAAGCAGCACCTGTAAGAAATAAATTAATTTTTCTTTAATAATCATATTTTTTTTTCCTTCAAATAAGTTCCACATTTCAGGATGACAACGTCTGTCAATATTAATCATCAGCACCTTACACAAGACATAAAATCCAGAGCTCACCAATAAAAATAATGGGAAATATCTAGTTTTGCTTGCTAAAGACAACCTGGTGCCTGTTCCCAAACCAGGTTCACCTGCCTTGCAGGGAGTGAGCTCGGGAGCAGGCTCTGGCGCAAGCAGGGTACATCCTGCAAGGATACGTGAGGTCCAGCACATTGAGATGTGCCTGAAAGCGTCTCGCAAGGCTGGTGGGGCTCGGGGAGCACGCAGGCTGCCGGCGAGATGTGGGGGCAGCTGTACCGACGGGTGGGAAACAGGACGCCGCGGCTATAGCAGCTCGGAGCAGCGGAGCGATGGTTCTTGTTCATCTGCGACCAGGAGAGGGTCCCTCTGTCTGAGGGACGTGGACAAACTGACTTGCTGTGTTGTTTTCTTCATATTTTTCATCTCCCTGCTTCGGGTCTGCCATGCTAACTGGAAGTGGCACCATTAACACCATACTCGGACGCACCTCTTGGTCCATTACTTTTTTCTTTAATAGCTTTCAGTGCCCAAACGAGGAGGTTGTTGCCAGTGATTAAATGCATATCACCCATCCTCCTTTCCTACAATAGATCCATCAACTCTCTCAGCAATCCAGCCTGTAAATGAAACTAGCATAATGTGTGAAACTGCACCTAATGTTTTTTATTTTAATTAAACAGAAGGCTGAACTGATTCTCCAGATGCCAGTGAACTCACAGGCGTGAAGTGCCCAGTCTGCAGCCAGCTGAAAAAGCAGCCACTCCCGTACCTTGGGGTGACACACTCCCTGTTCTTGTTATCTGCCTGTCCCCACATGGACAACCATCTGCACCTTCCCCTCAGATGCACCAAGTGCTCCGTTATCTCTTCGGTTAATACTGCCCCTGCAGCCTTGATAGGAATCTGTCTATAAAAACATGGGGTTTATTTACCTTTTAATTAGTGAAGAATTTTACTGAGATATTGGAAATTTCTTCCTCTAAGCAGTAGAGAATTGGTTAAGCATCTCTCTTAACAATAGGAAAAGCACAGCTAGACTACAGTTACTTTCCCTTCTTTTTTTTTGTAGAAAAGCCTCTCGTTTGAAGGCCTGCCTGAGCAGCAGCTGAAGTTCGCCTGTCTTTAGCCAGCAGGGACCAAGTGAGGTGGTCACTTCTAGATGCGAAAATAACAAGTGGCTGCGTCCAAATCAGGTTTTGTTAATGGCAATTTGTAGCTTGGCTTTACTTCCAAGTGGAAGCCAGCTCTGGCTCCTGCACACTGCTGCGTGCTTGCCTGAAGTGCTTTGTACAGATTTCATCCGGGCTCCCTTTTGATTTTTAGCTCAGTGATGGGGAAATGCCCAGAGAGACTGGAGCTGAGCCCCCTGCCCCAGCGAGGGCCCACCAGTGCCAGGCTCTGCGGACCCTGCAAGGACCCTCGTGCCAGACCTCGTCTGCTCTCCCTCTTGGAGAGGCTGGAGGATTCGCCTCCCCCAGGTCTTCTACGGCCTGGAAAGGAGAATGTGCTTCTCATTCCCACTGGGCTGAAGGAGAAATTCAACTTATTTCCCAAGTCTTTATACCTTGGCCCATTCTGCAAGGACTAAGGAGCAGAACTACAGTACTACAAGACAAAACTTCTCTAGCAGCATCACTTAAAAAGAGTCGGTGCTGAGCCCTCAGGAGGGGGCTCTAGCAGAAGCATCCCACTTCCACAGAGGAGTGGGAAATTCAGACACGGGCTGCATCAATCGGCAAGGGACAGGCAGGTCCCGCATCAGCGTGCCAGGTTTTGGGGATGCCTTTCTGAGTGAGGCATATCATTCTGTCCCTCTGCTGTGCGGCGAGCCACGTTGTTTTCAATCACCCTACTGGGGACAGGCACCTGATTTTTAGCATCACGACTCTGGCATAAGCACGGTGGAGGCGGGTGCCTAAATTGCCATACTGAATCTTGGGATAAGCACTTCTTGAAGAATACATAAACGATATGTGAATCAAAATAAATATGTCAGTCCTGCTCGGATAGCTGTTTCTGTGTTCTAGTCCAGCCAGAAGGGCACCAGCTATTAAAATCAAATGCAGGCTATGTTAACTTCCAAAATCTTTTTAGGATGCCATACAAAAAGGATGCAAATTGTTGCTGGAACAATCCCAAGTGGCAACAGAAAGCTGCCAACTAAAAGCGATTTACGGAAATAATGATGATAACGCAGTATATAGCTGATTGTATAACAAAATACGTTTATTGGAGGACTAGCATCCCATCTGAGCAGCATGGGGCACCATCTAATCAAATATATAGAAACCATGGACCGAGAGAGTACAACTCTAGCCAAAAGGCTGTTGCAGCACCTGCTGCTATGAATAATAAAGAAATCATTTGCTTACAACTCCAGCTGTAGCAATTTTGCAAGTGAAAGTGTCAAACAGAACCCAAAGACAAACACACTCTGCTGATATAACCATCTCTCATTTGCTGAAGCATGTGAACCAGCATGCAGAAACCAGGAATTTATTAGATTCTGGGTCCATTTCTCCCCCCTCGGCATCCCAGCGTCTCAGCGGGGCCATCCCACGTTCGGCTCTGCGAGCAAACGTTCCCAAAAAGCGTGCCTGAGCGGAGCCACCCTTTCCTTTACGATCAGAGCGGAACGAGCCAGCCTTCTGCATCGGGCAAAGCCCACCCTCAGCGGCGGTGCAGCTCGTCCGAGGGACAGCTCGCAATTAGGAGAAGCTGGGAGGGCTCGTCTACGCCGCTAAATGAAAGACGGCCACGGATGAGGCCGTGCCCGGGTTTGCCCGCTTGGCTCGGCAGCTCTGGCTTTGTTATGGAGTGCCCTGAGGAGCTCCGCTCGGAGCAAGTCGGTTGTGGGGAAGCATCCCCTCAGCAGCGGGGACCAGGGACCGGTCCCTGGCCCACATCTATATTGCCCGATGAACACAGCCTCCGAGTCCACAGTATTAAATATACGGGTCCTGTATAGTTGAACAAGATGCCCGGAGAATTTGTTAGAAATCATTACCAGAATCCGAAGCCCGTAGAGCAAGATGAAAATAGCGTCTCTGTGCAACAGACATCTAAAACCAGGGCGACCTTTAAGGATGCGAGCGATCCCATTAAAGCCACCTTTCACTGACAGAGCCACGCGTGTGAAAAAGTGTATTTGGGGCACAGAGCAAAGGAGGGAAGAAAGGCTGTGGGTCTGTCGGGGGAAGGAAAGTTAATACAGTGCATTTATAAAGAACCTGAAAGATTTTCCTGAAAGGCATTCTGGGTGGAAACAAATTACTCAAATGAACTCCTTGGATTAAGTGGAAGTGAAGGTAGAAGCAAAGCACCAGCATTATAAACTAACAAGCAAAATAAACACACTCATCAAAAAATTGTTTCTCTGATGTATACATAATCTTTCATGGTTATAAGCAATCAGGGCATGGAACTCATCAAACAACTGGATTAAATGATTTAATAATGTCCCAGTAAGCTTATTGTCACATAAAAGCTTTTTCCTGACACAGAAGATGAATACAAAATGGTTGACTTCAACAACTTCAAAACCATTTTAATTTGCAACAGCACAAGGATTCTGCAGTGCCAGCCAATCCCATAATAACATATACCATTTAAAAGAAAAAAAAAAAGACTGTTTGTACCTAAGTCTTTTGCTTCCCTCTTCCCCATCAACTCCTATTAGTTATTAGCTATTTTATGCTCTAATTTCAAATATGCCCAAATCTGCCACTGATATTTCAGAGTACCTGTCATACTGTAATCATTCACTCCCAGGAAATCACACCCTCCAAAAAAAAAGGTAATTAGTGTATCTGTCCAGCATGGAAATTACTCTTCTGGATGTTTAAGAAAAAGCCAGAGAATTTATTCAACATAGATACTGTATCAAAAATATCACTGCTATCAAATAAACACTGGCATTTTGACAGGACTACTTGACATCTGCTGTTAATAAAAAAAGCTTTAGATTCTGCAAGATTACATTCTGCGGTGGGCAACCAGCAGCACCGCTCTGAAACACAATGCTTCCTTCAGAGGAAAAAAGGATAAATCTGTACGGCTTCTTGCTGGTTAACTGATACAGAAGGAAAGCACTCTGAGCTGGAAAAGGTCCTGCAAAGTGTAAAGACTGAAAATCCTGCTGGTTCTTCATTCAAGCAATTTAATAATCTGCTAACCTTTAATTAAAGTGACATATAGACAGTTCTAACGGAGGAAACCAGCAATCCATATGCAAAACTCAATCATCTGATTAGCAGGTTTATTAGATCCTTTCAGAAAGATGTTGACAGAAGGAAAGAAAATCCTAGTTACTACTTCAAAATAAAATTCTACAGCACAGAAGGGGAAGTAATATTATGACAGTCAGCAATGTCAGCCTTAACTTGAAGTTGCCCAGCCCCAGCAGTTGAGATCTTCAGTCCGGATTATGCTTGCAAGTTCCCTAGAGAGCATCAGTCAGCTGAGAATAACGGCAATACTGAAGTTATCCCATAAAAACACTGCTGAGACCGCTGTGTCAGAAATCCGATTTCTCCCAGAGACTTGGCGCCAATCTTTGGAACAGGCTTGAAACCTCTGCTGGATTTAGGTTCTTACGTTGTATCTTCAAAGGCTGACAACAGGGCTCATAATTCTCCTTCAAAACACAACCACTGCAGAGGTGTTCTTAGAGACCACGTTCAATATACAGCCTGAGCGTTATTAGAGAAGTCAGCTTGGGGCATGAAGACAGATCTCCTTGGTTGGATGGGATTCAGCCTCATACCTGCTGCATCACAAAGCACTGGCCTCCTCGCCGGGTTAGAAAGCAGGGGGAAGGGGAAATTCCCAATTTCTTCCATTGAAGCTGAGCTACTGCACTGCAAACTATTATGACAGATGGGCTTAAAGAAAGAAAGAAAGGTAAGAAGCTCTTTGCTCTGCAGTTGAGCAAGTCCACTTGCTCAGTCAGAAGAAGTGTGACCAGCAGGTCGAAGGAGGGGATTCTGCCCCTCTGGTCCGCTCTCCTGAGACCCAACCTGCAGTTCTGCGTCCAGTTCTGGGGTCTTCAACAGAAGGAGGACACGGACCTGTTGGAGCGAGTCCAGAGGAGGGCCACAGAGATGATCGGGGGGCTGGAGCACCTCCCCTATGAGGACAGGCTGAGAGAGTTGGGGTTGTTCAGCCTGGAGAAGAGAAGGCTCCAGGGAGACCTTACAGCAGCCTGCCAGTACCTAATGGGGGCCTACAAGAAAGCTGGAGAGGGACTTTTTACAAGGGCCTGTAGTGATGGGACAAGGGTAATGGCTTTAAACTGGAAGAGGGTAGATTTAGATTAGATAGAAGGAAGAAGTTCTCCACTGTGAGGGTGGTGAGGCACTGGAACTGGTTGCCCAGAGAACTTGTGGATGCCCCATCCCTGGCAGCGTTCAAGGCCAGGCTGGACGGGGCTTGGAGCAACCTGGTCTAGTGGAAGGTGTCCCTGCCCATGGCAGGGGGGTTGGAACTAGGTGATCTTTAAGGTCCCTTCCAACGCAAACCATCCTATGATTCTATTCTATTCCACGAAGTGGAGCAACTTGGGTCCAGGTTCCCTTTTCTAGACTATTTAATATCTGGAATAAGAAAATATTATTAAGAAATCAATGTTTTTATGCTGTTTTCATCATGGTATTTTAAAACCGTGTAAGATATTAAGAACATGCACAGTACTGATCAAGGCAATCTTGTTCCTCACGTGAACATTAGCTTCAGCAGGGGCATTTGTTACTGGACTGGACGGAGTGCTCTTGCTGGACCCAGAGCCCAGGGTGCTTTTACGATCCCTTGATCATCCACACCGCGTAACTGCTGGGTCACCCTTAGCTCTGTTTTAAACAGCTCCAATTAACTATCTACAAATTAAACCTTCGCATAGTTCAAGTGATCGGGGACCACTCCCGAATGGCAGAATGGAGGCAGACTCCGCTCTAGATCTGCTTCTTTCCACCCTGCAGAGTCCTCCAGCACCATCTCTGCATCCTCTGTACCCCTGAACACCTCCCAGTGCCATACCCCCGGGTGCGTAGCATGTGGCCATTCCCTAAAACCCTCACCTCGCGGCTTTCCCGTCACTGTGGGTACAAAAGATCCCACAAAAATAATACTTGAGACACAGGAGACCACGAAGAGCAGAGCGGAGAGCCAGGGCCAAGTGCGACAGAGGACAGACGTGCTCAGTCTGCTCCGCGGGGTCCCTCAGCGCTCTCTCTTGTACACAACTATCCTAAACAATTTAACGTTAAAAATATTTTCCCTATGTTAGCTTATAGCACAGCTGTCATAGTGACAGATGGCTACTTCAGGTATCCTCCAATATAACAATGTTCCCTATTTCTGAAGCTGTAAAAATATGTAAAAAATAATTAATATTGTTCCAGTTACTGCAAAAAAAGGCAAGTAGTCCAAATATGTACCAGCTTACTTGAAATTAATGGGTACATGTACCCCAGCAAAGCAGACATTTGGCCCATTTTATAAATGAACATTTATAAAACTTGGTGCAAGTTGAAAGGATTTCTAAGGCTTCTTCCCTTTTCTAGTGTGGCTCATCGAGATGTTTGCTGCCCCCTAACCTGCACTCCAGTGTGTTACCAAAACCAAACCGAATTGGTCATAAATGAGTCCAGTTCTGTAGAATTACTGCAGACACAGTGTTTCCACAGACATTTTAAACCTCTGACACTTCATCTCGTCTTCCTGAGGGCTATGTAAAGTTTCAAGGGGTTGTCAAAAAATGAATGTAAATAAAATAAACTGGATTTCTCTGTAGCTGAGGTGGAGAAAGCCTGATTTAGGGATTCTAATTTATTTCTTTGTTTTAAACTTGCAAAATCATACCAATTGTCTTTTTCCTGGTTTTCTGAGGATCTAGCATATAGAACTTTTTAATCCTGAGCTAGGAAAACTGAACTCTAATATTTTATCATGATATTTCTAAAATGAGATGAAGGGATTCAAGCATCCAGAAGAATTCAGAGGACACAGAAATGTCTTTTGAAAACCCTAGACTTAATATGCTGAGTTGTATTCTAAAAAGATGAAATACTGTAAATATTGCCTGCAGATATAAAAACATATTTAATCATTGTGTGCAGCTTTAAAGAACATTTAATAAACATCTGAAAATTAGTTCCCCTAGTTTAGTGTTTTAGATGGCAAAACAAGACTTGCTTTTAAAATGCATTTTACTTTATTCTAAATATTTCTTTCAAACTTTACACCAAGATCAGTCCTGGTTTGAAAAGCGCTGACCTAGAAAGAAAGACTTATTCAATTGTTTTATTCTCTTTGCTACAAATCTATTTTGCCCATGTACTATTGATAAAAGTCCAGAAAGTAGAGTGACATTTCATGTGGCAGTAGTTTTGAAAACTTTGATCAAATAGAAAACTGGCTGGAAACTATTTTACAGTGAAAACTTCTGAATAACTTATTAAAGAAAAAGGTTTACAGTAAGTGGAGCAGGGCAATAATAAAGTCTGTAACAATGAAAACCATTTCAACAATGTTCAAAGTGAAATTAGAAGAAAACGAGCTGAAAGACTAACGGTAAAGATGCTTGCATTTTAGTAACTGTAACGTATCATACTTAACTAAAAGAACTTACTATATTAACAGACTGGGGAGATTTTTACTTCTAGCAGCTGCTAATAGGATTTCAAAATGTCAAGCGATTACGGCACTGGTGGTTATACCCAGATTTCTATTGAGGAGGATTTGGGTCCAACACGCGAGGAGCAGCCACCTGCAGCGAGCGTTCGGGCGTGCCTCCACGGTACCGCGCAGTCAGAAGCAATGCAGGTGCAGGCAACCTTAGCGTTTAGCCAAGGAAACGGTTTTGAGGAACATGTATCCAAGTTTGGTCTACATGGTGTCCTGAGCATTTGGTTCATCCTGCCCCGTTCCCAACCCCCGCCCCGCGATCACTTCCTTACAGGACACAGTTTTGCCACGTCTCAGCAAATTTAGTTCTGATAAAAACAAAAAACGTCCTCCTTATAATGCTTTTTACCTTTGGTGAGTCCCAGGAGCTCTTAGTCATTTTGAACTCTCGACTCTGCAGCAGGACTAATGTCAACACGCTCAGAACTGTGCAAATATCAATTAATGCTCAGTCCTGCGTTAAGATAACCAGTTATGCTTCTGTACAAACAAAGACACGAATAAAACCCAGAGATAACATAGTTGTCACAATATACGTGTGGGGGTCGGGTGGAAATGTGATGGGGCAGATGGGGGAGGAAGAAAGACAAAAAGAAGAGCAATGACTGACAAATAGAGATGGACAAAAGTGAGAAGCGAGAGCAGTCCCTGGATTTTACAATCCTGGAACAATACAGTGAGTCACACGTGCTATCATTTTTACCCTCTTGAGTAGGAAGAAGTGCTATATCTATTTTAAAGATAAACTGAAGTGGGAAAGGTACAAGAGGTCACGCAACAACAAAGGCAGGGATGAAAGCTGGGGACTTTGCCGTCCCGCTATGGGAAATGAGTGACTTCTAAAGCAAACAGCAGCTAGCAGTAATCCGTGGCAGAACATGAAAACCAAGCCTTGTGAGCTCTGGCTAGAGCTGTGGTGTTATTTTAGCTTGGCCCAGAGTAGTACTTAGCTGGGAATGAACTTCAGACTGCCATTAGCAGCAGTTTGTTTGTTTTCACTATTGAGTGTCCACAGAAATGTTTCACGATGGCTAGACTCTAAGTGGGTATCAGGTATTCTCCTTCATAGTCAATAAAACTGATCGTTGTAATATAACCTCAACCAAAAATGCACTTTTTCCCAGGAAACTGATGTATTGGCAATCAGTTAAAATCTCGGTCAACTTTTTATGCTTTTTGAGGAAAAACAGAACGAAGGAGGTTTGTTTAGTGGTCAGTTTTCAGTAAAAGATAAAGCAGGGATAAGTGAAGAATAAAGTATTTTATTCAGAAGAGTTACTGAAAAGTGCAGGAATTGTGCACAGCTGAAGCATTCTTCCTGAGAACACCTGTGGGAAAATGTTAGGTAGCATCTCTGCCTCTTCTAGTGTCCCAGCAAAGGCTGATGCCCTTAGGAGAAGCAGAGATGCTGACTGATGTTTATCTTGTAGTTACTTTATAGATTTTAATCTTTATGTGACATTTCTGCATTGGAAACCTTTTCAATTTCTGATCAATTTTGACTGTCTGCGTAGTTTTGTCTTTGTTTATCAGTTTGCTTTTATAACAGATTTAAAGAAAAATCTTTCCCATGCCTTCTTTTCCCATGCAAATGACATGCTTTCCCTTTGGGAGGTTTCCTAGTTCTCCCTTTCTAAGAAAGAACATAATGTTGTTCAGTATCACCAGCACCAGGTAAGACGATGCCATCTCCCTCACCACCTCACCACACCTACAGCAAACTCGCACAAGACATTTCAGAAATGACCACTCCGTTGCACATTTGGGTGTAGCCCATAAGAAAATGAACACTTAACTCAGCTGTGATGTGTATCAGCCTACATTGTTTATTTTCAAAATGAACTCTTCAACCCATAGAAATAAAGGACAATGCATTTGTGTGATGGTTGTAAAGTTAATATTTTCATAGAAAAGTATGCATTTCCCTTTGCAGGGGGGTTCACTGCCTCTTCTGCTGTCAGCAGATGCCCAGGTGCAATTCAGAATAACTACCACGTAAACACCTAAACAACTTCGAAGCTCTGAGCTCCCAGTTATTAGCCTTGCCTTTTGCCTTACCTGCCAGGATTATACAGAACAGTATGCCCATGGCGAGAAAAGTTGGGCAAATTCAGGCTGCGTTAGAAGTTGAGAACCCCTTGTGCTCATGTGAACTAAGAACATGAGGTCTGTAATGCAGCAAAGGACCAACACACATACAGGGTTTGAAATTATTTAGACTAGGCATGCTTGATGTCAAGCATGTGCTTAAACCCAATTATTTTTATACACTAACTATGATGCTGGGCTGCACTTAACTCAGTCTGGAGAGCCTAGAGCTGGAAGCCTCCACTACCACACACACATAATACATGAACCATAATCATCCCCTCCTCCCCTCTCCAAATATGTATATACACACATATATATACGTATATTTACGTGCCTCTGATTCACCCACCCTTCTAATTTTTTCCCTTCAAAAATTGCTGAGGTTCTGAGAGTGCAGAAATTTGTGTGCCCATATACTGAAGGTGCTGGTGGCTTAATCTGTGACCTCCAGCAAGTCAGTGCAGCGCTGACTGAACGAAGGGATGGATGTTCTTCAGCTAGTCATGGGCATCTCCTCACCTACAGTGACAGCTGTCCAGACCAAACCCTTAATCAGTTTGGTCTCTAACTTCTGCATCTGTATCACTACTAATATACATGTCCAAAGCCTAACTGAAAGCCAGAAGTAAAAGATGTTAGGGTATCCACAACCATAACCATATTTTATCATTTATCATTTCTTGCCGTACAGATACCATAAAATGTCTGTACAGAAGAATTAACATCTTCACTTTTCTGCATCATACCATGTTTAAAATTATGGACAAAAATCATAATGAGATACCTAGTTGCCTGCATGCATCCTTCTCTTGGAACAGAAGACAGCAGAGATTTGTTAGGGACTGGCTTCAATTCTCTCCCCCTCTCTCTCACTCATTCTCACACGCACACATTCCTGCATAGCCTAAAGCAGCTTCAAACTCATTTAAATATATGTACTACTGACTCAAGCTATTTTAAAGCAAAAAAAGACATACTTTACTTCTTGAAATAGAATTAAATAACTATACTCCCACAGAGGGGTTTTTAAATTGTCATGTATTATTTCTCAGCTGTCACGGACAGCCAAAACAAATATATTCACAGAACTATCTCCATACATTATGCTCCTATATGATGAACTGATTTTATGGTTCTCTGCAATGCAGACAAACATTTCATTTCTCTTCTTTGTTTTTTTTTTCTTCTACTTTTCTTTGTAGCTAAGCACTATGATCTTCCTAAAAATATTCAAGGATCCTTTAGTGGAAAGCTCCACAATCTTCTCACAGTGTTACTGTTCTTGGTAGCTCAGTATGGTCTCTGAACTGAATTTAAGGTTATATAATTCCAAAAAAAGTGGTATTAGACAAATTTCAGACAATTAAAACATGAATAAATATTTCATAGCATTTTCTAACATTTGTGACAATATTAAGTGCATATTTTTTATACAGCTCACATGCATATCATGAACTACAACTAAATGCTGGCAGAATTAATGAAGATTTTTTTATCACCTTGCAAATCTTGTTTTCCTTAATCACTGTGAGACAAATATCATCCTTCTCTGTTTTCCGTTTCATAATTCAAGTTAATGGCAACTGCTTGAAATTTGGTTTTACAGTTAGATTTAAGGCACTATTCATCTTTTGAGAAGCACTGATTTGTAAAAAACAGCCATTGCTTCAGCTGGTCTTAAATCAAGGTAGGTCTGATTTATACAAACTGAAAGTCAGGTCCAACAAGAATAAACTTTTTAAAGTGAAAATTATTGCTGTCAACTCTGAAAATGGAAAAACCCAACAGTAAGGGACGCATCTACTGATCCGCATCTATCCTCCATAGAGTTTTACTCACTCAGCCATAATGACTAAAAATAATACTAACTCACAACACAATCTGAACTCAGGAAGCAGCTATTGCTATTCTGTTTTTAAAAGTATTTCCTAATCAGTGTATTCTAATGTTCCAGGAAGAATTAGAATGTGAAACATTCGAAAAGGGCCTCTCAGTGTGAAAAACCTACTAATTGTTGTGAGAAAGGGATCTCAGCTTTCTGTGTCCTCTGGCTGGGCTTTTGGACTATTGTCAAAATGTGCTTCGGTCAGCAACCTTGGTGATACCAGCTGCTGGAAAACTGGATGCCGAGATGCCTCTCTACCTTTACAGCTTGGATTTTGTTTCAGCATGGTGAAACACATGTGATTAGTAATTGTTTTGTTACATTATTGGGGGGGTGATGGTGGGTCTCCCAAAGTTTCATGGCTCTAAGATAACCAGCTCCCCACTCCTTGGGACCTCCACGCTGTACAGAGAACGACAGATGTCAGTGGCACCTGGACACGTGGATGGGGCAAAAGCTGCAGGACTTTCCACCAGAAACCCATCTGAATAAACAGACTTGGTGGGGAGCAGTTTGGATGTAATCTAGAGGGCAACAGCTTTGGAGACAATCGTGTGCAAGTGCTTAAATTGCCTGAGCATTAGCAGGCTTTTATGGTAGATAGTGGAAAACAACTGGCATCAAATCATGCTTCCCTTTGCCACTTAAAGCAAGAAAGTGGAAGAAGTTCTACCAAGACTTAGGTAGCTCTCCAAAGAATAAACAATAAACAGAATGAAAATATGAAAAAGGAACAAATAAAAGAAAGAATAAAAACGTAACACACCCAATTTGCTCTGTTACAAGACTTAAATGTCTTTCCAAGAAAAGGGCTGGAGGACAGCTCTGCTAGCATGAGTGGCAGACAACGGAAGCATTAGCAGTGGATTATCAGAGCAGATTTTAGTGGACTAGATTCTCAGCTGTGCTACGTCCAAGGCAGTTTTCCTCCAAGACCCAGAAGCTGGAGCAATCATTTTCTACTTCATGGGGTAACGACACGACAACAAAAGAGAGACGCCACATTACAGTCATCCTGCTGCCCGCGCTCCAATTCATAGCAACACGTAGCTGAGGACATGTCCATACTGCAGATGCGGTAGGACAGGACCTTCAAATAATTACCAGTAGCTGTTTAGCCACAGAAGCATGTAGCTTCATGCAATTGAGTTTTCAAAGGCCACTGGCCGCTTGACAGCTGATGGAAAAAGTCTGAGATCCTTCTCCCAGGATTAGCTGTACCTCAAGATTGGTGCCTAGGTCTTGACTTAATCTAGGAGCTACCAGTCCAACGAGAGCTTGAAGGAGACCACCAGATACAGAGAACCTTACTATGAGCTGCTAGAGATCCACTGTGAATTAATTATAGAATGTCTGGAATTTTGACCTGCTCATTATGTGAGTTCAAATCTTTTATCCCTTAAAGCAATGACTGGCTAAACGGCCCCTTGCATTTTCACATTTAGGGCCCTCCACTATTTTTAAGCTGTCTTTAAAACCCGAATGCCATGAGAAATACCTATTAATGTTTTAATTCTGATGAAAAGAAGAAACATTCAATTAAAAAATTAATTTAAATAGCTAAGTGTTTACCCTAAACCAAATACAACGGCATAAAATCAGATACAAGGATGTACTTCATGACAGCATATTTTAGCTCATCAAGTATAACAGCCTTCACTGTGCCAAGCCTCCTCATCATGTACACGATTAAAGAATGAGAATATGTAATTCTCGGCAGATGATTTAAGAAGGGAGGAGAGGCCTTACCTATAAATTAATTTGACTGTGAGTTTAAGGAATTATTTCACTGACTTCTTTATATTTCAGAATCTTAGCATCTCTTTAGTCTGAATGCATAGCTATGCAAGCCCAATCAGGCAGCAAACACTGGGTCTATGTATTATCATGATACACTACCTGGAGTTCCACCTGTCTTCATGCTAAACATTCTTAAGGCTCTTTATAGAAAAAAGTCTGATTTCTTGGTGCATTTTCTCTATTGCATACTGCAACATTCACCTTCATTCTATGCCAAATCTAACATAATTCAAATCTAATCTTAGGCAAGCCTAAACTCATTCTTGACTAAAAGGCATTCTAGGAAGAACACTTTGATTTTAGTAAATAATCAGTCAGACAAATGACAATTCTAGGATGACTTTTATCTTAAACAGTTCTGGAAGAAAGAAAAAGAGACTCAAATTACCTTCTACACAAGGGTCGTTCCACATTTGGTACCAGAACGTACCCACCTGTCTTATCTCCAAAAGTCTTACAGTTTTTGATCCTGTGTTGTGGTTTTGGAGTATACTACCTGTCAGCTTTTTGATAGTCACCATGGTTTTGAGTACCTATTGAGAGCTTTTTTCATATGAGCTTAAAACACCAATTCAAGACAGCAACGTGAGAATGGAGGAACTTACCATTAACGTAGCATTATAATATTTTGTTACTTACATTACAAACCACCCCACATTCAGGATGCAACCAGAAATAAGATCACTTTTTAATGGAAACACACAATATATGAAAAACTAGGTGAAAAACCATGCATATGTATAGGATGAAATGATGATCCTTGCATCAAAGACCTTACAGCCTGAGACTTTCCTTCTAGGTGCTACAGCCAAGATGACATCTGACACGCAACTGCAAAGGGAATGGCCACTCCTCAGTTGGGTGCCTGTTCTCAAAAATGTAATCTAAGTTTGGATCTCAAGTGGATGAGGATAAAGTGTGCAGGCAGCCACGTGAGCTCCAGCGAGGATGAGGAGCTCAGAAACCCCCCGAGCTCAGCTTTTCAGACCAGCCAGTTGTAGATTTCTGTGCCAGGACGGAGGCTGTACGGATGGCTCTCAAGTGCTCTATTTTCACCACTATAGGATGCTCAGGTGCCTACTACGGATGTTCACAATTTCTGAACTGGTGCCAGCGGATAATGGATGCAAGAAGAGGTGGTCTTTTTCCTGCCAGTAGTTCTGCCTCTAACGTTTGTAATTAAAAACTGAAACCTGCCATTTTGCAGACACAAGGAAATATGTATTTACAGGTGATTTCAATACAGCGCTAGTTTTCCAAGACACCCTGTTTCAGCAGCCGCTCTAGATCATAAAGCACAAGATTATGAAAAAATTTAAGAAAAAAATGAAATGAATTCCTGGCAAGTTTTAGATTCCCCTTTAAAAAAAATTGCATACGCCCTCCCTTCCTCCCTTCCCTCCAGCAAATACCATTCATGTTTAAGATTAGATTATTTTTCTCCTGATTCCTCTTTAGTTGCCGGAGAGTGACTCATTGTCAGATTGATTTAATTACAATTACAGATCTTGTTCTTCTGGTGTTACAAGTAAAAACTAGGAAACGTAAAGGAAAAGGTCAATACAGAAAGACTCTACAAGCCAGGAGATGTTTAACAGCACCACTAGTGATTACTGTCGATTTCAATTGGGTAGCTGTTGCCTAATCTAAGCTTTTTTTTACAATAACGCAACAGAAATCAGTTACATTTCTCAGATAGCTACCTGAAAGGTTGGGTTTGTTTCTGTGCCACATATTACAGTTTTTAGATCTTGGGCATAAAAGTGAAACAAAAATATAATAGTTTAATAAAAGAGACATTGCGTAGTTACTGTTAGCAGAATAATAAAGATCAGTTATCCATGTAACGCATGTGTTATTTTTAAACATTTACAAATTTGGTAAAAGAGAGAATTTAACATCAACTGCTCTTCTAAGACATTAGCAAAGTGGGAATGTTTCTTCAAAAGATTTTTGCAACATTAACTTTATAATATCTCCATAATAAAAATATTATAATGTAAGTGCCATGGTAACTTATAAAACAAGGCATATTGAACATACTGTGTAGTGTTTAAGCAATGGATATAGTTTATGACTTTAATTTATACACTTTGAAGGTAAAAGTATAGTTAGAAAGACTGAAACTCTTTTCCTGAGAAGACCTATCTGTTGTTTGCCTTTAAGTTGTTTCTAGGAGCCAAAAAGAAAGGTCAAGTCTAAGGTTCTTGTTTGTCAGAAAGCTTATTTCGCATTAATAACCAAGAGCATTACGCTTGTACCTTACTGTAATAACTGTAATAATTTTTGTATTTTTATATATTTCTCATTTTCAGAGAGAACCTAATTAGAGAGTAGGTATTTAACTGCACTATCCCCAACACTGTCTTTATCTCACAGCCTACATTATGCAGCTAAATATTTTACCCCTGAGAGTCTCCTCAATTTGTTTCGAGATGCTGACATGGTTGTAATAAAAAGCACAGCTACCTTAACGGTTTTGCAGGGGAAACAATTAGTAAACCTTACTGGTTTGGCATTTCAGAATCAATTAGCTCTGCCGGAGAAGTTCTACAAACACAATACTGATGCAGTAACACTTTGGAAGGTGTTATTAATGCCAGAGGAGAAATAAATATAATTGGAATTAACAGAACAGGTTAAGTTGTTAGGGCTATTTACCGATTAAATTTATTTTCTATGTTTCATTCTAGGAAAAAAAAAAGAAGTAAAGCTCATAATTGCAGATAATAAGATTTTGCCTTTTTTATTTTGGAGAAGAGATATTAGGTGAACAAGTAACATTGTTTGTGAGTGGTTAATTAAACAGATATCATTTTAAAGGGAGCCAGGAACTTAAAGTGCAGGTCACCTGAAAATCTGTACTGCAAAGGGACATCTCCTGGTATCCTGAACTTTTTTATCCACAGAGACATGCCTGTTACAGAACGTGAGTATCCTTAGCAGCAGCTAAGGAAGTTCTACAGAAAAGACTCAGTTCAAGAACAGAATAGGATAAATAAAAATGAGGAGTTGAGAGAAAACCAGAATTTCCATTGCAACATTTTTGCAATAAATAATGAAAAATCAAAATAATGTGAGGTATGAAAAAAAGAGCAAACCAATGTTGGAAATGTGTGATTAATTTTTATATTTAACTGAAAAGAAATGCTTTGATATTCCCAATCATCAAGATGCCAGATTTTGACACGTGGAACAAAACTAACTTTTAGTTAGTCTAACAATACGTTGCATGGGTGGGATTCATTTTGTCTAGTAATAGGTGTCTACAATGCAAACACAGCCGAGCCAGTCATTCTGTATGGGGTATCGGTCATCTCACAAAATAAACTTCTGAATAAAGCACGCTCTAGTTGTGGCTGTTTTGGCCTTTGACTGCGATGACCATCTCCTATTACAGGTAAAATATCAGAAAAATCAACACATGCATTTTTCAGAAACAGCATTTTCCAGAGAACGGTAGTTGTGCAGCATTTGCCCTGTCTAACCGAACAGTCCTGTGAATGCCTGCAGTGGTACTGCCTGACCTCTCTGCAGTACCAAGGTTTAGGGAAGGTATCTAATAAATGTGAAAAATCTGAACCAAGCAAAAAAATGTAACTTTTTTTAACGTCTCGTATGAGGTGCGAAGTCTCTAAAAGACTATTTGCAAGTAGATGCTAATAGGCAAAGCTGCTAATGCCAAGTTGCTTCCTTCAGCGTAAATACATCTCAGTGAAAAACATACGTTTGGTATCAAAGCTGCTTCCAAGGAGCCAGTAGATGTTTGCGTAAGTTTTTCAATACCCCTATATTTCCAATAGGCTGAAGCTTAGGATTTGATTTATATAGCAGAGCTAGCCCTTATAAACATATTTACTGAATGCTCAACAGGTGAATTACAGAAGAACCGACAGAATAGATGTTGGGAAATAAGAGGCGATGCCTTGTAATGCAAAATAACATGATACAGGCTGGTTAACGACCTATGTACGTTGACACGCATTCTCTGGTGGTTGTGATGTACCACCTGCAGGTCACTGGCCCCTGCTACTCAGATACTACCCCCCGAGACCCTGCCCTCCTCACACGTACCCCTACTCTTCCCCTCTGTCCCCCCAAGATTTGTTGTTGGAAGGGTTCTCACGGGCTCCTCCGTCGCCTCTTTGACTGAAAAGGCAGCGACTTACCCAAAACCTACCGTTAAAACCATTTCAGCTAACCCAGCTGAAACAGGTTACAGCATCTTAAATGAGCAGCTCCAAAACCAGACCTGGGGACGCAGTAACTGGCCAGGTGGTGAAATGCAGGAGGATATGGAAACATTCGCAGCTGGGATAGCTACAGCAAGAAGAGGGTGTGTTTATTTCCTAAAGAAATGGAGCAGCGTGCCACTATGATAGCTCAGTGATACTCTGCTCTCTGGCTCGCTCTAGCCAAAAGAAGCTGATAAGGTGTTAGGATACACACAGAGTGGAAAGGAGAATGGCACCAATGACATGGTGACGTCTGCCTGTGAATTAGCGTGCAGTGTCACGTGGGACACCGTGGAAGCATTGGTCATCTTCTCCCAAATGCAGAATCACAAACTTGGAGGGGATTCACAGAGGGACCGCTCACGAGTTGTCAAAAACTATGGAGACAGCATGAGAAGAAAGGGATGGTTGCTCCTAGGAAGGAAATTAACAGCATGGGAGATGTTCAAAAGTGCATAAACAATAAAAGGTGTATCAAGGACTTTGTCTTGTCTTAACTTGTAACTCCAGAACAAGGACATCCAAACACATGAACTTTAAAAATGGGAATAGGAAACAGATTTTTCCACAAAAGAGGAAATTATACTTCGGCATACATTTCTACAGGAGCTTTTAAGAGCAAGAGCTTAGCAATAGGCAAAAGAACTCAGACACCTTTTTGGATATCAGAAATATCCAGATTTACTATTTTTCAAGCCACTGCATTTTGGAAATGAAATGACTTGAATAAACCTATTTCCACATAGGAGCCAAGTTCTCAGGGTGGAAGGTGAGACCCATACTGTTAGCAGCATATTCTATGTAAGCCTACTCACCAGGCTATCTGAGTATTGATGCTCTTTGAAATTGCTGTTTCCAGCAACTCTGAAAAAAGACACTGTGGATCTCATCCATGACAGGTCCTATGACCCCCCCAAAACGTCTAGCAAACATTCAAAGAGGAGTTAAATGTAATACTAGAAGATACATTAAAGTTATCATTGATTATAATTATGTTTTAAAGTAATACGTAACAGCCATGAGTGAAATGTCTTAATTTTCTTTGCCTTCATTTTTCATTTCTTTACTTTCCTTAGTAGAAAACTCTAGATAATCTGGGCTGTGCAACACAATCCACTCATCAAACTAATTACAGTATAAATTTCTACTCAATTTGTTTAACTAAGCATTAGCTGGAAACTTCTTGGGAAACCCTTACCAACATAGCGAAAACCTTCCATTATATAAATCATTTGAAAGAATATAAGAAAGGGAAGAAATCCATTGAAATTTAGCTCTTAGAAAGCTGATGAATAAGCTAATCTGTTACTGAGTGGCTCAATGTTCAATTGTTTGAAAATGGCATAGGAACAAAACCCCAGGAGAATGCCATTGTTCTGAGCTATTTTCTTTTCTTAATTAGTCCTAATGCTTTTTTATAAAACTATTATTCTCTTTTTTGTGTATCTCTGATCCGAACACATAAATATGCAAAATATAGAAAATAAGTACCACAAATAACTTCAAAAGTTAAAACTTGCACCTTAAATTGGAATTGCAGTACTGAGTAAATTACTGAATTTAGTCTTCTTTTAGGATACAAATTGAATATGTTAATTTTATTCATCAAAAAACAATGGCACAGTTCACATACATACAAAATCCACCAGAAATAAGGGAAGGTCACTGGGCTAATCGCTTTGGCTTATTTCCCTTTTCTGTACTCCCATCTGCCTATTTTCTGTGCTCTTTGTATTTAAAAGGAACAACTTGAACATAGTTAGGCCAAAATTTGACCTACTTTTTTTTGTTCATTTTAATTAATTTCTTTTTTTGGCAACATCTCTGTTATTTCTATACCTTTTACTTTACACATGGTTTCTCTTTAAAGTAAGCTAAATAATGCCACATTTTTTACCACTGATGAGAAAACCTGTAACAGTACACTACTGAATCATCATCACCAGGGATGGATCTTTGCATTCAGACGGTGTCGTATGCAGGACGGGTGCCTGTACATTGAGAAACAGGTCACCTTAAAGCCTACATGAAATTAGAATTAGCAAGGCTGCAGAACAAGCTAATAAAGCAGAAGAGCATATT
Source organism: Buteo buteo (assembly GCF_964188355.1). Classification (NCBI taxonomy): domain Eukaryota; kingdom Metazoa; phylum Chordata; class Aves; order Accipitriformes; family Accipitridae; genus Buteo; species Buteo buteo. Next base: position 2,934,036 of record NC_134188.1, on the reverse strand, counting down.
TCAAGAACACGGTTACTTGGAAGTGTATTCTTTTCACATAATTTTGTGCATACAGATTCACTTCACTTCACGTTAAAATGCAGTACTTTGCTCTGAATCACCTCCTCCCAGGCCAGCACAGCCCACATTACTTATTAATCAAAGATTGCGGAAAAGGAATTTTATCAGTAGTTGAGTACAATCGTTTGAGAGGAAGGAAAACAACCTTAAGTACAGAAATCAAGTGCTACAAAAAGTACTCTGTTCTGGTATCAGCAATGCCAACTTTTGAAAAGGAATATTTAAAACTGCTCCAGGATGGAAACGGGAGCCAGAACTGACTGCAGAAACAGACAAACTTGCCAGCTCCTTATAACAGATCTCAAGACCTTGTAACATACCGATCTGCAAGCAAATTCCCGTAACTGCTCTCAGATCAGTTCAGGAGCAACCGGGACTCGCGGACCACAACAGCTGCCAGCTCACGAGGGCTCTGCATGCTGGGATGAGCAATGAGGAACCCAAGCTAGAGAATGAAATTGCAAGAGACCCTGAATTACTACTTTCTTCCCCAAAACTTATCTCCCCACCCCCTGTTTTATTTTTTTTGAGATGGGTAAAGTATAAATAAAAATCTACCAGAGCTTAAACAAGGATTGAATACAGGACAAAGTAGAGATTATGTAGGCAGACTTAACTCGAAAGGGAAAAGAAAAAAAATAAAACAAAGATTCTTTAAAAGAACTGCGTTTAGATTTATGGGCCCCACTCACAAATCATGTCCCAGCCCCGATGAAATTGTCTTTCCAGCCACTTTCCGTGCTTGGCAGATAAGATGCAGAGGGAAACAGTTTGGTTGCAGCTGCCAACCTGAATTTTATGGGATCATGCCAGGCTACCCTAATCGCATTCATACCGTCTTGCTTCAGCTTTCTGAGGTCTCTACGAAGAAGCAAGTTTGCAATGCAAACCGATGAAAACTGAAGGAACAGAGAGCCTGGAAACAGACTGGCTCTGGAGCAGAAGAGCTGGTATTCCATGTTACTTCTCATGGATCCAAAGCAAACTCAGGATGTCATCTTAGATTTTTCCACCAGTCTCCAGCTAGTCTGAGACAATTTAGCTCACCCGCTTACACATTCAGAGCTCTCGTGAGAGAATCTGATGGTGGCGAACTAAGTAGTTGGTGCTGGGTACAACTTTCAAACACATGCACTAGTGTCATTTCTACCATTACTGGGGTAAAAAAGAGCCCGGCAGGTACTTCGAAGGGCGTTTCACCGCACAGCTAAGTTCACATTTCCTCCAAGAAGACAACAACCAGCTTTCCCAAAGACTGTTGTGGTGGGTTCTGAAACCCCCCAGAAAAGAACTGCATGAGGGTTCTGGATAAAAGGGAAGGACTGGACAGGATCTCCATCCTTCTTCCTTGCTGGTGACTGAAACAGAAACTTAGACTTCCCCCCTTTAAAATTCTGAAATTACACAAGATCTATCCCATTCGGGCAGGACAATACCAGACATGGCAGAAGAGAACAGCCAGGCTCCTGCAGAAGAAGGGGAGAGGGAAGAAAGAAACTGCAAAGAAATGGATTCTTCATCTTTCCTGTGCACCTTCAAAGAGGCTAAGCTGGAGACTGTAAATGTGCTAAACAGACGTGGGCAGAAAGTTTGTGCAATGGTAGCTCTATTAGCGTCTCAGTCTTCTCCAGAAGACGAGAGTGTACTTCCCACACTAGAGAAAATTTGTATGATAAACTAAATCCCATAGAGCAGTCCTATCACTGTAGTCTTTCTTTAGGAAAAAAAGGAAAACATTAAACTACTGTGTTATAGTGTGTCACACATCCAGGACAAGTGGCAAGGCAAGTGTGAAAGACAAGCTTTTTATTCTTGGAGAGGTACTACCTTCCATCCTCTTCAGAGCCATACAGTTTCATAGGGTATGAATCCTGTCCCAGACAGTATCGTTTGGGAATTTGCTATTCTCTACTGGAGAAATGCTAATGAGCACAGCCTTTTATCCAAAACATCTAGATGTCTGGAGTTCTTGCCAATTTGTTTGTTTGTTTATTAAGAAATAAGATTGCTCCTCATGCTGAGAAGTTGCAGCAGCAGTTGGAGAGGCTGCTGTAGAGGGGAATGAAGAGAAAATGTGAGTCACATTTGGCAGCATCTGTCATTACACATAGCAGAAGCTGCACTTAAGCCAGTGCTTGCTAAAGCAAATGAACTAACAAATACAGTCTTATCCATCAGCATCACTGCATAGGTCAGAGCAGGCAGATGCAGCATATCAATTTGACCTGGGATGCTGTCCCAAAAGACCTCAGGAGGGCTTTCACAGAATGATTCCAGTAACTCTAGAAAGGCCCCAGGCTATTTGAACTGAACAGCAGATGTAGGGATAGATGATATTCCTCTCAGGTACAGGATGGATTGCCTTTGCTGGAAATGCCACCAGATACCAAAGGAGAGAACGAGAGAAATCAAGCTGTCCTTTCCCTTCTTCCTGAGGCTACAGCATGGGAGGTGGGGTGCAGGTCTGCATTCAGAAACATCTTCGCCTTGACCGTGAAGGATTCAGTCACAATCTGGATCAGAATTCAGCCTGTATCTAGTTATAGCCTGGGATCTGGGGAAGAAAAAAAGGATTGGGAGAAAACTGTAGTGCTCCCTCTGGCGCTGCTTTTCTTTCCCAGGTGCAAAGCCTGAACATTTGAAGAGGTTGTATATCTCACTCAATAAAAAGGTTCTTTCATAGAAAAAAGCATCAAACACATAAAAATACTGCAAAACTTAACCGCACGAAACTCGGCATAGAAAGACACAACAGTGACCAAAATCATGGCTTTCTTATAATAAGACAAAATAAATCTAAGATTGACAATCATCAACAGAAAAAGATAACGTAAATGAAGACAACTGGACCTGAAGACAGGTGAGATACGAAATACAAAGCAGAAAGCTCTTTGATTTTGGTAGTGCTATATGAGAGTTATAGCACTGAACTCTAATTTGGGGCTGAAAGTAGGATTCCTAACCTGAAGAGATGGGATCTGCAGCAGATAGGTGGTGAGGGGCAGGGCTTCTCTGTGGAAGGGCACATACTATAGGAAGAACAGAGGCAGGGAATACAGAGAGGGGTATTAATTTGGAAGGGATTCACTAATACATAAATATTTCTGCTTGGAAGTCCCTGGATAGAAATACTTATACAGGTGTTGTGTACGCTGTATCAGTAAAATAGGTAGCATCAATTGTACCGTACACACAGCAAATTTGACAGTCTTGGGGATGCATTAGAGTTGTGACTGAGCCGAGGCAGGCTGCAGAGCTGATCCAGGTAGTCACAGCAAGGCGCACTGCAGAAGAAGAGCGGTTGTGAAGCTCGCGTCCAGCATCGGGTCACAGGCACCCCGCAGTCAGCGCTGCTCCGCAGCGGCAGGATGGCACAGCCTGCCAGGAACGCCGGACAACTGCAGCCGACCTCGTTCTGCCTGGACTGAAGTCACGTACGGGAAAAACGTTGGACTTACGGCTGCTCTGTGGCTCGGGCAGCCTGGAGGGAGCGTTGCTGTTGCCACTGGTGGCATCTGTCACTGCTAATGGTCACAGAGAAAGCAAGTTTGGGACTTTCAGCTCAACACATTCAAGTCCTGCTCATATTTAGTTCACACTGGCTACTTGCAACAAAGCTATGTTTAACTTCACTACATAAAGCAAGTTTAGTTTTCTAGATGTCCGATTATCTGACTTATTTTTCCACACACATATTTATGTCATCAATGGCATGTTTGGCAACCATACTTTCTTTACATCTATATGCATATGTACATATGCACGTATAAATGAGAAACATTTACATCTTCTGGCCTTCCTTCCAGTTATGTAACTGTTAAGCTATGTATTCAGCTTTTACCCCACTAAAACTGTTCTTCTGATCCTAGCTCAGTTACAGTTTGCTGCATCTTGTTTTCATTACGCTGTAAAATTAAGGCAGTGAAGGAGGAGGGCTGTGAGAAAACCATTTGTTCAATGAAGAACCCCGCAAAAATGTTTCATTGAGCTCTTATGGTAGGAGCTATGCTCTTCTGATAAGATAACAAAGGAAGTTTTCTCTTTCTCCCGATGGAATGCAATTCCATTTTTACACACACACAAAAATATCAGAAATAGATGCTGGATTTCATATTAATATAAATGTATCCCAAACCAATTAGCCATTGCACTACGTCAAAAATATAGTTCTGCTTTTATGAGTGTCGTATCTTTTGCTGATTGAGTGCCAAAATCTCTTCTCAACCATTTCACTTCCAAGACAAATTGTCAGTATCCCCAGTGGCGTGTATTAATTTATAGATGAGCAGGATCCTCATGGGATTACCAGCTGCTCTTCACATTTACATCTTTTGCCAAGATAATCTTTCATAATGTTTTCTTGAACCACTTAGTTACATGGAAAAATCTCTGTAATGAGCAGGCCTTGGCTCACCTTGCTCTCCTGTGGAAATACTATTAAAGCGTAGTTCCATGCGTTGGAAAAAATACATGAGGATATAAGAATTATCTCTGAAATATTTGGCTCCTTGCACAAGGAACAGCAGGCTCTGCATAGGGCCATTATCTCTCTAGCACATTTATAAGTATTTTATTAGTATTGACATATTACCAATGGACCAATTTATCGTGTGAAGTACCTCTCATTTGACACATAAAAGATGTCCTATATTCCAAAAAGTTTCCCTTGCAAGTATAAAAGAGACACAAGACAACAGCACGTGAACAGGAGAGCACAAGGAATGACCACAACCGTGCGGGGTTGATGCACAACCGTGTACAGTGCACAAGTGGCCCAACTCCCACCAAGTTTTCAGAAACAGAGTTTTAAGAACTTTTAAAAAGAAAGATTGTCGCTGAGCCCTGTTTACAAAGAATTTTCCTAAAGCATGAGGCCCCATGTAAGAGAAATCACAAAGGAACTTCCTTAAATCTAGGAATTTGGGATTTGGGAATGGAGAGATGGAAGGTGTGGGAGTGTGCAAAGAAGAGAATATGGTAAGAAAGGAATAGGCTGCTAAGGAAGTTGCAAGTGAAAATAAAGATCTTATAATTGATACAGCAAAAAATGGAGGCACAGCTTGAGGAATGGAAAAAGAATATGGCTGAAGTGACGGATAAGGAAAATTATCTCTGCAGTAACGTTTGGCAGATCCGAGTGGCAGGACTGCACTCCTTCCTCACACTGAGAAGCATTTAGCTTGGTGGCCCTGCTGAATCCAGAGGGATTACTTTCGTGAGTTATCAGTCTCCAGCATCAGCTAGAGGTCCATAAACTTCAGCGTGATTCTTGTGGAACTGCATTCACCTGAAGCATTCAGTATTGGGCAATGCATGTCAAAACCAGCACGGACCGGAGGAGAGAAACAAAAAATGATCACAGATCTAGAAAATGTGAATTGCAAGGAAAATCTGATGGAAGTAGGATTGTTAATTTAGAAAAGAGTCGGCTGAAACATGAGAGCAGTTTTCAAACATATGCCATAAAGAGAAAGAAAATAATCTTTTTTCCACATCCGAGGAAGACAAGAGGAAATGAGTTTAACGTGCAAGAAAACTTCAGACTTTAAAGACTAAACTTTCTAATGTTAAAATATAGTGAAGCACTGGTTGCACAGTGAGATTGTGGGGTCTCCATCATTAGAGGTCTTCAAGAATAGAGTACACAAACATCTCTCAGAAGTGGCATACTACCTGATGCTATACTGTGGCCAAGGAAATGAAGTATATAGTTTACAGGAATCTCTTAAAGCCTTTTTTTCCTCTCTTATCCTATTAACCTCCAAATAACCCATTTTAAATAAACTTGTAATACAAAGTATTCTTTGTGACTTGATCAATACAATGACATTTATATAATCCTTGAATTTTACATCTGTAACCTCACTTAAAATACTGTTTCACAACTCCAAATACTGTGCTGTGTTTTTTCAAGGGTCTTTTGCTGACTGGAATAGGAGTCAGTTAGAGATCTGAGACCTGAAACGGATCATTACTCTTCAGGTCTTGTTTTACAACTGCTTCACACACTGACACTGGGAGATGTGGTACAGAAGTTTTCCTTGCAATAAGCTAGGCAGTAAAGGTATAGTCCCTGGAGCTGTGACAGAAAGGGACAGGCAAGGAAAAGATTGTTACCTGGGATCAGTCTTGTCCCAGAGAGTAAAATGAACAAAGTACCACAATAACTCTCCAGCAAGATGAACCGCTCTCATAGTAACTATTGCTGGTACAGAGCTATCACCCTTCCTATAAATTAAGCCAAAACACATACACGATCATATTTTAATTTAAAAAATAACTTTTAAAAAGCTTAAAGACTACCTGGTTCCCAGTTTGTTATGTTCCTATATAGTATGGCTACACTTAACACAGAAATTAGCTATTTCTTATAATCTTCAAATGCAGCTTTGCATTCAAATTCTGTGGGCACAGTAATATTTTCAAGCCTTATAATGAAGTTTCCTGGACAGTTGGAAGTGATTAACCTTTATGATACTTTGAGATTTTAGCGGGGTTGAGGGACTACAAAAAGCAAATACCAAAGGACTCAAATTTGGAAAACACTATTCCCATTCATGTCACCAAACTCACTACAGACACTTGAAAAGCAGTGATTAAAAATAGCTAGACTAGATGCATGTGTGTCAAGCTGCAAGTGTTCCCAGAGGATAATCGCACAGATGTCCAAGCTCACACAACGGAAATTACAAGGCAGGGTGCCTGCCACTAAAGAGACATTTTTCCTTCACACAGAAAATGGGAGACAGTCTTCAGAAAAATGCTGATGCCTTGTTCACACAGATTAAATGTTCAAGTCCCTAAGGGTCCTTATTCTAGCAAGAACTGTGAGATAAATAAAGACAGAGTATCTGAAAAGAAGCGATTCTTCCAAAAAACCAAAACAGCATTATTGCAAATCTAAATACAAACAAATCGCAGCTGAGGTCAGGATGCTGCTTTTAGTTCCCATGCCAAATCCTCCAAAATCAACATTGTGGTTTGGCTGTATGTTATCAATAACTGCTTGCCATGCATTCATACGACGTGACTCACTGACACTCAGCTTCCTTCCTGCACTTCCTTTGGCTCTCAAACATAGCTCTGTATTCGAACTTAATTAGTAATGATGTCACACGCCAGGCTCTCACAGCAGCACCCAGTCAAGCCCTGTGCCGAGGCAGTCAGAAGCCGACAAGTAGGTTCGGCCACTCGAGCTGGTAACGCGGTCGGCTTTTGAGAGTCTGCCAGGGAAACACAGAAGAGCATTAAGTTATTGAAATCTGAATTCTAAAATAAATGTTAATGCTGGCTCAATTTTTTTAAAGCATCTGAATGACTGAATCTCTCTGCCCCGTTTCCAAACGCACGGATGCAGCCGAGGAGTCTGTGTTAGCAGGCAACGCGGCTCAGGCACCTCGACATTCATACTGGTTATCTGCACAGTAAAAGTCTTTAGCTCTCAAACCTCCTCATTTTAATCAAGAGCACACGACACAGTTTTTTGTGGTTTTGAGAACCTCAGATCACGGCCCAAATAGAAGTTTTATGTCATTTCTTTGAAAAACCAGTGGATATCCAGGAAAGCTTGTTGGGACACCAAACAAAACAGGATGCACATTAGTAATGAGCTCTCTTTGCCAGTCTACAAGCCTCATTATTTTTGCAGGTGGGCAATACTAAGCTGTAGCTGCTTTCAAAAAATAAAAAAAAAAAAAAAAAGGCAAGTTATTGCTGAAGATGTCAATGCAAGGCAGTTGCTTTAAGAGGAAAGGTAGGCTACACGTTCTAAGTACTGGCTTCCAAGATACTTTGCTGAACGGATGTTGTTTGAAACAACTATTTATTACAGACATGTTTACCAGAGAAGCACAGCAAACATTAAATATAATATAAAAACAAACAAAAAAGCTGCATCACAATTTCTGTTTCTGGAGACAGCTTTGAACTGACTTTGCTGCTGCTAAATGTTTTACACCAAAAGCTTTTTAGGTTCATAGTTCTTCACAAACGCTAAGTAAAAATAGACGTCTGCCCTTGAGTCTTAAGCCAACATAAAATATTTACAGGGATGGCATGACAACCAGTACGCTTCAGTCTCTGTAAGAATTTGGAATTCCCCTGATAAGTGGAGCTTCTGTGAAGTATTATCATACTATTTATATCAAGTGTTATAAATGAAATTCTTATGCTAAGGTACATGTATCCAAAGAAAATGCAGCCTACTTAAACAATATCTTTACTGTCAATTTTTACACAAATTAACTTTTTTTTCCACCTGCCAGCAAATTCTTTCTAATCATTCTGCAATTATTTCTAATTTCTCTGAAACAGCACATTAACTACGTAGAAATAAATTATTTTCCACTATGAATAAACTGACTCCACATCTATAAAATCTTTTGCAATGGAGTTACAAAGTTAAAGGGCTCTTGTTCAAAGTTTTCTGACGGATGAGGTGGATCTCAGTCGTGACCCATGAGTATGTCACAGATAAAGCATAGCAAGGGAATCAACAAGCTCTGACAGATCCATACAGATCCATGCAAAGCCAACTCAGATGTCTATGTTACATATTCCTACATTAGAATCACATGTGAGCATGGTGCAGAGACACCCCAATGGCTCTGAGTGATGTTAGCCTGATAAAGTCAGGTTTGTAACCTCACTCTCAGTCCTGCATCTGTCAGGAAAGCTGGCAATGGAGAAGCAAGGGTGCAGGATGGATATGATGGCAATCACGGAGCAAGAAAGATGATAAAGAAGAGATATAGTAGGCCTGAGAGAGATTTTGGGGAGGAGCTGAAACAAGAAGACACAAAATATTACCAATATTCTCCAGTGACGGGTCAATTATCTAAAAGTTGGGAACAAATATTCTAGGTGTTTCTGGCACTGCTGAACCTTCCCCCAGGCGCTGTGCTCTGAGGGATTGAAGAAATTCCTGCAGAAGGACTCCTGCTGACCTCCATAGGAACAAATGTGTCCTCAGACCTGCAGGACTAGAACTACAGCTTTCCTTTGCACAGTGTCTTCTTGTGTTTGCAACACTGTTCTTAAATATTCAAGTAACCACAATTTTGCCTGCTTTCCCATTATGAACAAAGCAATTTTAAGTTGTAAGCATATGTCTTAAATTATTGGTCCCAACAGTGAGCCTATAATGGAGCAATGATTTGCAAAACACTTGCAGAGAGCCTTCAGAGAACCAGTTAATGATAAGATGTCATATAATGTCAAGATACTCACTCAGGAGCCATGAATCAAACAGAACAAACAAGCCATGACTCTAATCAACATCATCTTGGGAGGGGGGGGGAAAAAAAAAAAAAAAAAGGAAGACTGTTCAACAATAAAAGCCATTATGCCTGGAATTCCCTGCTCAATCTTTTGGCTTTCCATAGAAAAAGTTTATCAAGTGTTCCTTGCATAAGGTGGGCTAAACAGAGAAAATAGCTGCCTTCACCACAGGCATCAGTAGAGTTGCTGCATTCTTCAAAGCCCTTGCAATTTTGCACCAAACCTTGCTGGAGCTGCTCATGCTTGTGCAGGGACTGAACTGCCTCCAGTAAGTCACTGTGCCTTATGCTTTCTCTATCTATCCCCTAAGAGCTCACGTGCCTACTGCCTCGCTATCTCTATCCCCATATTTGACATTTTGGTCTACTATATACCTTGCTGAAGTGGGTTTTGATCTTCAAAATGTGAGATTCAGGGCATTACTTTTCAATATACAAAGCAGCATAATAGCACATTGGCAAAATGTCAGGTAAATACAGAGGAATAAAAGGCAGCCTGGGCTCATTCCCACACTGTGCAGCATTATCATCATCATAAGGCTGGGGAAAGGAAATGCTGAGAATGGAAACTCAGAACCAGAAGTCATTAGGGTCATAACTCATATGCAAGACAAAGTGTTTACTTTAAAAATTATTTAAAGTGAGATACGCCTGAACACATCATTTCCCCAAGGATAGCTGACAGTCTCTGGCAAGCACTTAAAACATCCATGCTCCTGGGATCAAGTTTTTTTGTAGACAAAATGCTACCAATATTGATTAGCATGAGAATCAGAATCTAATTAATTTTCAAAAGCACATGAACTCTGAAAGTTCAAGCTAGCAAAGAGAAGTGGTACCATGTGCCAAATGCTAAGATGGACACTGCTAGGGGATCTGGCCCGGTCTCTTAGGGTTCGGTTAGGATTTAACAGGAGTAGAATTAGTGAGAAAATACATTATTCTGAATTGTTTTCTGCAGGGAAAATAAAACAAAACCAGAAGACAGCAAACAAACCAACCCCTAAATCCCAAGCCATCTTTTCTTTTCTTGCTCTTTCCTCTTCTCTATTATGCATGAACTGCGCAACTCCAAAATGTTTAAAAAATTCAGAAATCAGAACCTGTCCTTCCCACCCTCAACTGCAACTCGGTCTTGTTCTGGATCCTCCCAGAAGGAAAGCCCACGAGGGGTCTTCTCACGTAACTCCCCTCAAGCCCGCTGCGAGTTTCAACGAAGGCAAATCTGCCAGGAATGTGGCACATGCCATGGGACAGGGCCACTTCATCATCCCTAGCAATCCACTGCCCTTACTTACACCTAAAGGTGTCTACGGCTCCTCCACAGTTATTTTCACCATATTGTTACCTCTAAGATCTCCAAGATTCCTGCACAGAGTCCAGCTCTTCCAGCTGTCCCTCTGAAACTCAACCTTTTTTTGCACCCAAGGAGTTGTGTAAATTGCTTTTCCCAGCCCATCTTCCACACGCACATCCTGCAGCGGATGTGGGAGCTGAACATCCCGACGATGATACAGTAAATCTAATTGCATAGTTATAGCCACCTTAAAGGGAAAGCCAAACTTTCATATGCCTAAGGGGAGTGGTTTAACAAATCTATACGGAGATGGAAGCATATTAAGAGCAAACAGCTAGTCATTGACAGAATAAATATTCCCGTAATAAGCGTATAACAAGGAGCGAAGGTATAGCACGCAAAGCAGATGGCTGATCTGTGCAACTAAATGTGCGGGTCCCAGCAGCCTCATTTAGGCTTGCACTTTCCCTTTTTTAGCCTCTGGAGAATGAAAATAACAAAAAAAGAAGAAAAAAAAAGGAAAAGAAAAGGGAAAGAACAGGCAATTCCAGCAGATTAACTGCTGATTGAACTGAATGAGAACTGCCAGATGACACAGACTGGAAATCAGGATGCCCCAGGATCTGCTGTGTTGAAATGCCTACCACAAATGTGTACCTTTCAGTCAAACCAGGGGAACTGTTACCCTTAACAGCCTCTGCGGTGTGCTCCAGCTGAGTGAGGCATCTTCTTAGTTGCCAGAGTCCTTGCTTTGCAAATGCAGCCTTTGCAGACAGAGCAGGGTGTAAACTGGGAGGCGACTGGATGTCAACCATGTTACTGGGATGCTGAGTCACTAAAAAGTGCAACTACACTGATTTTACTGGGACATCTGTCAACAGTACCTTGAATGCCTCAGGCGGCAGGGTTCAGGACTTGCCTTACTGTACTAAGTTTGAAGGAGTAAATAGGATTACAAAGAAAGTTATTTTGTATATTCTGGGCTAGGCAGGAAGGAGCAAAGCAAGCGCTGATGGGAGTATGCAAGAGAGTTCTGCACAGCAGGGAAGACAATCTTGTGACCGATGTTGCAGGACTGAAGATCAAAAGATTCCGTTGAGCCTTTCAGTACTGTGAGAGACCTCATGTGGGATGCTGGGCAATCATTTGCATTCTGCCCTTCTGCCTTTCAGCTGCAAAATGAAGATACTGAAGAACATGAAGTGTCCTTCTTGGATCCAAAAATCCATTTAGATTGCAATTCGCCTCTTTGCACATGGCCATTCTTCTCCTGACACAGAAAACAGGGGATGCAAAAATTCCAGAAGCAGATGAAATATATTATTACAGAAATGCCTGTCAGGAAACGCTGGATGTGAACTCAGTCATGTTTACAGAATGCTTTCAGGTCCCCACACTAAAGTGCTTATCATCATTAGAGTTCATAGCTGAAAAGGTCTGATGAATGCTTTTGTACAATGAAAAGAATACAATCATTCACTGATAAACCTACGTTCAAGAAGCAGGGCAGAGTATACATTTCAGTGTTTTGTCCTCTTATTTCTTTCATGGTGATTTTTCAAAGCTATAGAAAATTTACAGTGTGGTTTGCTGTGAAATTTGTTTTCAGCAAACACTCTCTTCAAATTATCGAATATTTTAGACCTGCCATATGGTACATAATTTTTGTTCCCACATTATGACCTTGATGTCTTCAGAGCTGGAGAATGTCTGATATCAGTAATTCATTCCAGAGCTAGGGGGACCTTTTTAACATAATTTTAATATTTTGGAGTAACACGTATCTTAGGGGTGAAAAAAACTCCCAGTTTGATAAATGCCAGACTCATAGTTGCTGTCAACCAGCTAACCTCACTGTCCAGTTATTAGTATTGCTAGATGAAACAAACTCACAGCAATGGTTCTTCTGTGTACTTACATAAATCTAAATCTTACCGGAAAAAATGAAGCACCTGTGACAGTACAATCAGAGGATGAATCTACCACAGACTTGTTTGATATAAGCATGTCTACCATGCACATGCACTTCATATCAATGCCTGCTCCTGCCAGACCGGCCCAGAGAATTTTATTGTCAGGGGAGTCTGGACCTCCTCTAGTCCTTATTGTGGGTTTTTAGTTTAGTCTGAGATCATGCAATAAACCATGGAATTCAATCCTACCATCGACTTTGTGAACCTCAGATGTGGTGGAAAAAAATCCTTTTGAACTTCAACAACTGTGGGCTGTAACTCAAATTTGCTGGGAATTATGGATATTTACTTCTCAGATAAGATCACATCATGCTTACACCTGCTGTGAATAAACCAGAAGTACTTCGTCTGAGACCACTGCCAGGAAGCCCACCCAAACCAGGGATGGACACTCCTTGGACATGACCACCACAGCCACTGTGAAAAAGGCCGAGTCAGTCCTTCCACAACCACCTTTGTAAGACTCCCCACTAAAGATCAATCTTGTCCCGTATGCAGTGACTGCCTTGGCCACACACTTCCAAAGCTACAACATTTAAAAAAAAACAAAACAAAACAAAACCAACATTGTCCCAATGTACTTTGTGTGAGACAATCAACAAACCCCACCACACTCTGCTTTGCCACATCCTAACTGAATGGCATTGCAGGAGGCTGCTGGACCGTAAGCGTGTGAAACACGTGCCAGCCAAGTGGAAGGGGGCCACAGATATGATGTAGACTAGCCAGGACTGTGGGGAGGAGGAAAACATTCTGATTTCCCAAGAGGCACAAGCTATTCTTGCTGATGAGATTTCAATCAGTTTTGGAATTCCACATCATAGAGGCATACACAGCTGGACAGTTCAGCACCAAAATCAGTGTCTCTCAGCATAAAAGAACAGGCCACCCAGTAGAGCGTGACAAGTATATTCAAGCTAAATGTCCTAAGGAGCACTCTCAAAGAGGTGTATATAAAAACCAGTGGTCAGCAGAAAAGGTAGCACTTCTGATAGACTTTAATAAAAAAATACCCTGTGGAGAGACATGTCAATAAATTGACTCAGAGCTACCTACCATGCAAAACTCCCAAAGAGATTATGACAAAAGGAGGCTCCTCAATTAAGCAAAGCCAACAACTGTGCAAGCTTCTGTCAACATAGCACCAGACAGTCCTGACTCTGGGTTGAATCCCTGCTGTGAAACAAGGACTCAAAGGCACGTACTTGGTGAAGCTCCAGATATGCCTTCAGAAAACAACACCCAAAGAAAGCAGGCAAGAAGTCCTTGAGGCTTTGGTATGAGTACAGCTTGGGGATTAAAACTCATTATAACCATTTATTGCCAAAATGTCTTTTTCTTTTCTTTATATCACCACAAGGGCTATGACTGGGTTGAACAGGCAGGTGCAGGGACGCCCTTAATCACCCACACCAGGTTCCCTGTTAAAAAGGGTTCATTAAAAAGATGGGGTGCATTCATACTGCGTCAGACTTCAGGTTTAGTTAGTTGTCTAAGCTCTCACTAAATTCACTCTGTAAACAGACTGAATGACTGGTTGAAAAGCCAGTGCAAGACAGAAGACATTCTGTAAGAATATGAGGATTTGCATCTCCAAATGCTCTGACTGTACAGACCAGAATCACCACTAGTCTAGAAAGACAGTTATGTCCGACATCAAAGCACAGTTGTGTTAGGATTGCACTGCCTGAACAAGGAGCAAAGAATAATTTACAGAGCCAAAGCTATAGACAGACATCTCATTAGGCAGATTATCTGAGCTGAAATTTCAAGAACCTTTGGTAAACTATTTTTTATACATTAATCAAGGCCAAATGTATAAAAAATCCCCCCAGTGATCAAAAGAGGTCCAGGCTTTGGATTTCACACTGCGTCCTGAACTGGTGTGTCAGCAGAGTGATGCTGAGCACAGATGTGAGCCGTTCCCTCACCTCACTGCTGATGCAGAGGGCTGAGAGCCACCTCCTGAGTCACTTGGTGTGCTTCCGTGCCTGTCCCCGCGTGTCTCTGTCCCGCCGACCACATCTCATCCTCCTCTGGCCGTGGGGTATTTCAGATTGCTCCCAGATACCACGCGCATGCCATCAACAAAGCTTCCTGCTGTGCTGTAATTACTGAAGGGAATGAGGAGGCATTCAGCCTGGGAAATTAAAGGAGAACAGGATTCCCTTCTCACCTGAATCAGGTTGCAGATCTCCTGGGAATCACTGTCTGGTAGTAACTGTGTTTTGATGAATTTTCTATTTATCTGCACAGAGATCCCACATACAGTAGGCACAACCACAGGTGAAGTTTGGCCAATTAACATGAACTACAACACATTTCTTAGGACAGTCTAGGACTAATGACATGCAGGCTACGGGAATTAATACCACTACTAGGAAAGATGTAACTTTTGCAACCATGACTGTGCAGAAGATGAAAGAGCATACTAAGGAAAAAGAGAGAGGTTCTCTGACTTTTTGACTGCCTGGTTATCTTCTTTGTTCTTCTTTTGTTCTTTCATTTCATCATTTTCATGAAGCCTTTGCCTTTGTGCTGAGAAACAAGTGGCGTCCTTTCAACAGAGAACGGTAATGATTTACTCAGTTCTTGGATTTCTGTACACTCAGAGTACTACACATTTCCTCAACATGGACCATCAAATTTGCAAGTCTACCTCCATCTGAAGTCCCTTTCAGTTATTCCTAGATGGGCCATCACCATCACTGTACAACCCTCCTCTGAGTTCCAAATTATTTTGTTTTTCTCTTTTGTTAGTACTGGCGATGGCTGGCTTATGCAGGATAGCACACCACTATCCGCTTCAGTATCTATGCAACTCACCAGTCAATGTGCATTACAAAGAGCCTTGCTATGGCCTCAACTGCTAAAACTCTCTCGTATTTTTTTCAAAGCTGTGAGACACTTAACTAGCTCAAATTAACATTTAGGGTGCAGGTCAAGACACTAGATGGAACAAGGAGTCTGGAAACCAGGGCCTACAAGAAAAAGCTAGATGAACCAAATTGACCTGAGGAAGGAAGGCAGAAGGGAAAGAATAAGAACATAACTTGTTCTGCGAATTTGTGATGAACAGAAGACAACATTTTGCAGCAAGAAAGCGGAGTAAAACTTGCTAATGGTAAGTGGGATACAGAAACATACCATCTGAACAGGCTCTGTAGCCTGTCAATGGGGGTATTAAAACAGAAGCCAGACAAACTTTTGTCAGGGTGACACAGGTATAGGTGATTCGGATTTGGTACAGGGGAATAGCCTAGAAGTCCTCCTGAGGTCTCTCAGACTACAGGTTGCTCCAGTTCCTCTCTGAGGCTGTGCTAACTCTGTTTCAGTCCAGATTCACAGTCCTAGATGCAAACTCCAATTTGTTAGCTCAAGTTTTAAGACACTCAAGTACCTCTGGAAATTTTTGGTTCAGTTTGCAGCATGCTGGCTAACCAACAATGTTCTCAAGCTCTACTTTAATGGCTCATCTGAAAATCTGCATTAGGACATTTTGGAATACAGAAGCTTCAGGCACTGCTATTTTCTGAGCACTTTGGTTTTGTATCAAATGCTTAGTCATTGTAATATTTAAACCATGTAATGCCAATTTAAAGAAGGTCATAATTACGACACTTGGCTGTTTCAAATAATGTGTGACCTTTCTCCTACTGTGGATTATCAGCAGGCCCCATCTAACAACTAGCAGTTCATCTCAAAATCACTACTTTATCACTCTGTGTTCAGTTCTGGGAATTTACTAAAATGCCATCTGAATGGTAGCTAGATAGAAACCTTCTGCAAATAATTTTTCTGAAGTTGTACTTCCCTCCATACACTAAGAAATGATAGCAGAGAATTTCTTTTCTGAAACTTTTGTATGTTTTCCCATGTGTACACCAGGCAATTACAGCAGCAAGGCTTCCACACCTGAACTTTCTCCTGCCCAGAACAGGAAAAACTGGCTTCTGTGAAAATGAATAAGAAAATGGAAACACTGGAGAATATCAACCTACTTTCTCTTTCTTGCTATGTGTTTTGTTGGTAAGACCTTTTTGTTTTGCTTAATTTTTTTTTCTTTCAGAAAAGTCACTGTGGGGAAAAAAAAAAAACAAACCCCAACCCTCAACTCACCTTAGATTCTCAGACGCACCAGCTCCAGGCTTGGATTTGCTATGCTCCCCCTTTGGAAGCTTCACCAGCAGCGCACTGATGTGGCCCAGGAGTTATTTCTCTATTCTGTAGGTAAGCCTCCAGACGTTCGGGAGAGGGAGGGGCAGCTCCCATCTGAGACTGGCTGAGGGACTCCAGAGCTCCACAAGAGCAATGACAAAGGCTGCTGAGGAGCTGAGCTCTCACACTATATCTAAGGCATGGGGTGTAGAATCATAGAACCGTTTGGGTTGGAAGGGACCTTTAAGGTCATCTAGTCCAACCCCCCTGCAATGAGCAGGGACATCTTCAACTAGATCAGGTTGCTCAGAGCCCCGTCCAACCTGACCTTGAACATTTCCAGGGATGGGGCATCTACCACCTCTCTGGGCAACCTGGGCCAGTGTTTCACCACCCTCATCGTAAAAAACTTCTTTATATCTAGTCCGAATCTACCCTCCTTTAGTTTAAAACCATTACCCCTTGTCCTATCACTAGAGGCCCTACTAAAAAGTCTGTCCCCATCTTTCTTATAAGTGCCCTTATAGAAGCCCTGCCCCTCATCGGGTTCTGGATGTGCTTCATGACACTGGGTCAACAGGAGACTCAGGCACATACCACTGCCCCGTACTCCCCAGTTCCCACGGGACACACGCACGGGCTCCACTCTGGATAAGAAAGTAAGTGCTGTGTAGCACTGATCCATCTCTAAAAGAGCTGAAGCTTCACAGAGGCTTCTGGAG
Organism: Buteo buteo; assembly: GCF_964188355.1. Classification (NCBI taxonomy): domain Eukaryota; kingdom Metazoa; phylum Chordata; class Aves; order Accipitriformes; family Accipitridae; genus Buteo; species Buteo buteo. The sequence continues at coordinate 2,916,548 of NC_134188.1, read as the reverse complement.
AAGCTAAACACAGTTCAGTGAGGCAGCAGTGCCCAGGGCACTGGCTGCTAGAACCATACAGCAAGCTACCTGTGTACAGAGAGTTACTGTTAAAAAACTAAAGTCCATCAAAACCATCTCTCTCTCATTCTCTCTCTAATGTATATATATGCGTATATACATGTATAGAGATAAAATATGCATATGTACCTATCTTTTTCTTCTTTTTCTCTTTTTTTTTTTCTTTTTTTGCGAAAAGAAAGCAGGAGTTACAGAAACCTGCAAGAAAAGTCCTGGGAAATGACTGGGTACACCTGAGAGGAAAAAAAAAAAAAAACCCAAACCACAGAGCTGTCTGAAAAAGCTGCTTAAGTCAAGCAGAATCTTGGGCCTTCCTGCACCTACCAGCTCTAGTGCACATCACTTACACAAAGGGCTGCATAATCCCATTTCAGTACTGTGAGATACCGTACATCCCAGGACAAGGGGGTGGCAGTTGGGCAAGAAGCACAGAGAAAGTTGTACCTTGAGAGGGATTATCTCTTTTAGAGACACGGGATGCACGATTTGCTGTATTCATTTGCATTAAAAATGCTCCCCCTATGCATTGTGCTGGCTTCTGTCTCTGGTGTGTTACAGATGGAAGTCCCTTCTTCCCTAGCGTGGGAAAGAGGAGAGAGCAGTCTACGAGCTCTCCAGAGCACAAAGAGCCTGGAGGCTTGTATTATGAGAGACCTTTGCACCACTGCATAAGTGGGACTAGGGGTCCGACTCTACCCAAGCTCTGAAGCACCACAAGAGCACTTGGGCAGTCCAGGCAGGACACATTTTTAACTATACATCTCCGGTAATATTTCAGTCTCTCCACTCTCCTCTTGCTGTGAGCAACTATTGTAAAAGTCAAAGGCTCCAGCTCAATGGTGTGCATCGTCTGATCAACATGCGAAGTAGCCGAGAAAACCCTGCCTGAATAGGAATGACATGAGTCCCAAAACAGAGACCAAGATGGTGAAAATGAGTAATGGCTACACTGGAAGAGAAATGACTTGGATAAAACTATGCACATAGAACATATTCACTCATTCTTTTCATGCTGTTGTAACAAATATACCACAGGGCCAGAAAAAGAGGAAGCAAAAACCTGACAGATAGGTAGACGGATAAAGTATGATTGTACATACCTCCCTGAAGAAAACTGTGCTCTACAAATCCCACAAACAAAACTACAACAGGCAGTCTGGTAGGGTCCAATCCAGCACATGCCTGCCAATCTCACCCGTGGGAGCCGGTGTACTCTATCGCCTGTTCTTTTCTGTGGCTGCTACAAAACGTAGTAGAAAATTGTACTGTCACCCAATTAAATAGACAGTGTGTTGCATCCAAAAGCATGAGCCCAGCTGCACGCAAACAGAAGAAAAGAGAGAGAGAAATTGTTTCCCTTTTGCACTCCATTGAGTATAAAGTTAACTGTATGGAAGTAAGGTTATCTCTCTTTATATTTGCATACACATGGTATAATTTACTGGTACAGTTCCCGATCACCTCTTGTTACGCATTTATAGAGATTCTTATTGTGACAGCTTGCATCCCACATCTGCTGAGAAAGAATCAGGACATTTGTCTGTCCTTGAAAAGCAATGCATTTCTGAGGCTGTGTACGAACGCTGCAATGTAAGTCAGCAATTTTAGTGTATATGATTAACAAGATTGCACTATTACAAAATGCAATTGTATTCCTGCAAATAGTCAGTGTGATCAGAAATATAACAGAAAAAACAAGCACTGAAGAGTACTGGTACCTTGCATTATAGTTTCTGCAAAAGAATTCAGCTAGAAGATCTGAAAATTACCATAACAACAAATGTCATTCTAGAATACTGAATACTTCAATTTACATGTGATAAGTATGTCTATAAAAGCCAAGTAGCATACGTAGGCTTAATTTGGGATGCATATACTAATTAATCCATGCCTGTCTGCAGCTCTCATTTCGTCACTACAGCTGGACCTAGATGGCAAATCTCAGAGAGTGAGCTTGAGACAGTTATTACCAGATGGGGCTGGGCTGGCTCAGAAAAGTGCTCGCTCAATGTATTTCACTGGCAGTCTCTGCTCACGGGGTTTTCGTGAAACCAGCAGGCCCAGCTGCTCTGCTGCTGTTGCCGTCCCTGGTGGACCCGCTGGCTGCCCCTGCAGAGGTGGGTCACCTCTATTTCCCAACTGCTCCCACAGTCACTTGCTTGTTCAAAGCTCTTCTTACAACATAAACAGACATTATCAGTTCGAACTACATAAATAGCCATGTAATGCCGAGCAATAAACACAACCAATTCTAGTCTCCTCCCAGTACAGATTTGGACTTCATACACCTTTTGAACTTTACTCCAAAATGAGCTGGAAATCAAATGAACTTTACTCCAAAATGAGTTGGAAACTTCAATTTTACTTTATATTGTACACAAAAAACCCACATATAAATGATCTTGTCCACATCCATCCAAGAATAATTAAATATTGTTAAATTATTTCTCAAAGCCATTTTATGAATAAGGATAAAGAAGCTCTTTCTTTTCTTACACAGATAACGAGTTTAAGAAAAATAAAAATGCACAAAGCATATCCCTTGCCTCCAAATAATCCTTATGAAAACTAAATTCAAATAATGAATCTGATGCAAAATACTGTGTAAAAAGGATACTGTTAGTGTAATTTTAAATTGAATAAATGTTTTCATAGACTGTGTGATTTAGCCATAACAGTTCAAGGTAATATTAATTGCTGTATAGCTACATTAGGATTATCATCTTCAGCTGACTTCAACATTTTTATCATAAAAAAATGGAACTGAGCTAAAAATTAAGAAAAAAGTATGTTAAATATTTTATTTAAGGAATGTTGTAAATTCTGCCAGACAAGCTATTCAATAAATACTTTTCGTTCAGTTCTGAAACACACCACAATTTGCTCCTAAATGAATCAGAATGATCTAAAAGATTTCATTTCCTTGGAACTGACACTAACATCTCAAGAGTCTTATCAATCAACAAGACAGGGGCTTTTCAGTCCATTTGGAGTTCAGGATTCCACCAAGAAACAAAACAACCCTTTCGCTATCCAACCACCTACATGCAGAGTAGCTATGGTGCAAGATATTGGAGTCTCCTCACTAAAGTACTCTGAGCAAAATTTAAAAGGTACATGGTAAATCAGAATAAATATGATGATCTATAAACGTGCATTTAGAAAAAGATTTTGGGCTGCATGTGTTTGGGACGACTTCTGTTTCTTTGGTCTGTTCTTGTGCTAGTGAAGACAGGACTGCTAAAACACAAAAGGAAGAAAGTAAACTCCAAACAAAACAACCCCATTTTAATTCTAATCAGATAAATGCAAAAGCAAAATTCCAAGGAGAAGCTGAAATAAAATTAACAGCTAACAATCCTGTCCTCCCTCAAAAAAAACATTTTATAATAATACGACAGCATTTCTTAATATTATATATGAACACTGCAATGCCAAGTTTCAGTTTAAAATTTCTAAGCATTGTTAAAAGGGACCCACAGCTCAAGATGTCATTTCTAAACTGAAAAGGCAGTGGCCTACCAACTGGCCCTGTGACCTCTTTATGGTAATTTTAGATATAAAGATCAGTAAGCATGTGTAATGAAACAGTTTGTTATTAGCCACTGCTGATCAACACAATAACTGTATACTATTCACCTACCTTTTCTAATTCAGGGCTTCCTTCTGCCACCATCAGAACTGAACCCCTGAGACACTCAGTCCTTGGCATCAACTCTGCAAAAGCTACTCAGATACTCAATCTGCTCAGTGAGACAGATTTAGTGTTTGCTCTTTTGGTATATTTACATCTTCCTGATTCACAAAGCCTGATCCTATTTCCAGTGAGGTTTCACTGATCTGCAAGACATGGGCCGACTGACAATTTAGACCTGGAATCTAGGACTGTTTAGAAGATGTATTACATGAGATTTTAATCTGCTAGTTTTCCTTTCAGAAGTTTTTGAAAGTTTATCCATTCATGTACAAAATATTTACATTGAGCAAAGCTAAAATTTATACTGAGCTTCCCCTGTTCTCTGAGACTTGACATGGCGTCATGATTTCAGCGTAATGTGTAAGCACAGTGTTGCCCGGTTCACAGACAGCTTTGTGTGAAGGAGCTGACTGACAGGAGGAGGGAATAAAGACAAAAGGGAAAAGAGAGGGGGCTATGCTGGGCTCTTATGTTAGCAACCACTCCTTGCTGGGAGCAGACTGTGGCCAGAGTGCCATCAGGTGCACTAGAAACAAAGTGGGTGAGAAAGCCTGGAGTATTAGTTATATATATCGGAATATATAGCTCTCGCTGTTAAAAATGGGAAGGAAGCCATCTGCCCTTCACTCCCTATTAGCCTGTTTTTTGCTAGAGCTAGTACAGGCTTTCCCTGGGACAATGAATTCCTCTCCTACCAAAAAACTAGTTCATCTTAAAGCAGGAAAGATTCTGTCTTTCAGGAGCACTCGATTGTCTCAGAAATGCCTGCAAGTCTAGAGTGCTCCCGGGCAAGAAGGGTCATCTCACTGTGCGGGCAGAGCAGGAGAAGAATGGAACGGCAGCCGTCCTGCTCAGAGGTGAGAAAGTCCACCGTGACGGGGTAGAGCTGGAAGCAGAGTGGGTCACGTTATCTGACTATTTCACCATGCCTCTGTCCCAGCGGGATACTGGTCGCATTAAGTACTGAAAGCAAGAAGAAAAATTCTGCAAAGATGATGTTTCAGGCTACCCGTGTCTATACTGGAGAGCTAATTTGCTGATACCATTAATATCAACGTTAATGATACATAGGAAAGCAATTCACATGACTAAAAGACACAGTTTGAAATTTGGTTTTGCAAGAATGGGAAAAACTGGAGTTAGTACTCTTTATGAGGAAGGATGATTTGGCAGCAAAACCACAGACTGTGTATACATTCTGCTCGACCACGCTGCAACCAACAAGTACAACTCTGAGAAAGTCAGTGAGGACCTCGTTTCTACAAAGATTTCTGCATCTCTTATCTGCATGAGCTATGCTACTTTTACAAGCACATTTAGCTGAAGTATTGACAGAAGTCTTCAGCTCCAACAAAGCCAAATAACTGTGTCTTCAAGCACCTCATCTCTGAGAAAACGCAGCATCAAATGCTATGTCTCCATCACTCAGGTCCAGGCTTGTTCATCTTCTTGCACTTCATGGGTCATATAAAGTGGCCGGGCAGAGAGCTCTCTGAGGCAGGAAATCTTTGCCCTGAGGTTGCACAAGTCTTCTCAGGGCTTTACTATCAACTTTGTCAATGGGGGCCAAGGTCAGAGTAAAGCATGATCTGCCTAACCTTCACCTAGGGAAACACACCCTACTAGATAATGGATGTAACCGCTGCTGTAAATTGTACCGTGAACTGATAAATTTACGACAACATCCAGCAGTGATAGTGCGTGGAACTTACTTCAGAGCCAGGTTATACACACTTATCTTCTAATCTCAGATGTAAATGAAGATTCTGCTTACATATTTCACGGAGAAATGAAGGATTAGCCTAAGGTTTGTAAATACCTTAAGAACCTCAAATTCCAAAAGAGTACTTAGAAATACAAACTGTTATGAGTACTCACATTGTAACTTTCTTCTGCGCTGGATGTTGGCAGCTATTTGATAAAAGGCTTGTCACACACGCTCACTAATGGAATAATCTCTGATCCCTGCTGGTCCAGGGGCAGCAATACTGAACAAGTAGTGCATGAGAAACACAGTGATTCTGATTTTCCTTCAGCTGTTTTTACTTTTGAATTTCTCTGGCCCCAAACAACGTCAGAAGGTCAGGCAGGCATCACACTGCCTACAGAGAGATAATGACTACTATAGTCATAGATTACGGTATTATTAGTTTTACATTTCTAAACAATGTCAAAAGATATCAGACTTCTCTGGAACCTGTGACCTAAACTCTGAGACATTGTTTATAGCATCAAATAACATTTCTCAGAAAAAAAAAAAAGAATAATATCCTCTTAAAAGAATCACAAACACTTTTCAGTCATGTGGGTTACAAGGCACTGTTTTGCTTCCCATTTTCTGAATCAAGTAGCTTAGCACAGATAAACTATAGTTCTGCAAACAATTTAAGCTATCAGAAGCTAGCACTGATGCTGAAAGAAGCAATTCACCCTGTCTCATCTTCAGCCACTCTGACCCTCTCTTGCACCAGCCTACATATTCATGTGGCTAAGCAGTGAACCAGACCGAGAATCCAGGTTAAAACAAGCCCAAAACCTATAAAATGATTAATTTTAGCCCCCTCAGTTTAATGAACTCAAGCTATCTGTGGAACTAAACCATGAGGAATTGAAACTGTGCTCATCAACTGTACTTAAAAAGAAAACATAAAAGCAGACTTACCACAGATAAAGGAAAAAGCCCACCTTGTTACCAATATATGAAGTTTTGCTTCCTTACTAATTCACAGAGGGCACACTGCAGAGGATATTGTGTTATCTGCAAGAGCTAGAGGGTTTTCACACCACCTGGTATTTGATGTGTTAAGTTAGACCAGCCGGGTCTCAAAGCTTCCTCTGCTCAGCGCATGGAGAGGTAGGCACTGCCCATCAAATGCCAGAGCGTAACTTACGCGCCATAGGAGAGACGTAACTCACCCAGCTCTATGCTCCTATGCCTCAGCCAGTCACTCCAGCCTCTTCAAATACTCAGCCAACCACCAGCAGCACTGTGGGGGCACAAAGCGCTTCAGCCAGGTGACCCACATTCCGGGCGAGACGGATCTTGCTGTAGAAGTGCTTTTTCTTCTCCATTAATGGAATCTCTGCGATGTAGGCACAGACTTACAAATGCCAGCATTTGTCAGGTGAAACTTTACCGTTTGTCCCTCAGGCACCTGACTCCCCTACCACCTTAGGTACGTATTTCCTTTAGTATCTCACCAATAATGTTCCAGTGAAGCAGCTTCTTTGGGGGGAAGGAGGGAAGGGAGACATGACATGACACATCATTGCCCTAAACCCATGATTTTCGCTATTATTCTATCAAAATGTTGTAACAAGTGTGAGTCATATTTTAAAGGCATATAAACAGAATACCTACTGTGACACAAGTTTGCCAGAGAAACCTTCACTGCACCTTTTAAGCCACCAGCTTAGTTGGGATCCATGAAAGCGTGCAGCTAACATCACCGCCTTCTATTGAGAATTGAACAGCTGTGTCCTGCATAATTCTCTGCATATTATTCTTTAATTACAGCATCTCTGCTATATCTGACATTGGTCTTCTCTGCTATATTTGCTAATCTCAATAAGTTATGGAGTATTTGGTTCTCTAAACGCCTGGGTATATGAGCTCCTGGGGAGTGGAGACAGATAAGCTCTTTTTGACCTCCTGACTCATAAAAAATTGGAAGAGAAGAAAAACTAGCTCATCAAAATACAACGGATCTGATTTATCTCTGTGTTACTCCCAAGTTATGTATTATACCACTTGGATCATGGGAGTTAAACAGATGCAACCTGGGTGTGACACAGAAGGAATGAGGCCTTTTGTCATTTGGATCCATCCTCTTTACTGTTACAAGAGTAACTTTGGCATGCCCTTTAAAAAAAAATATGGAAAAGTCTGTATCTTAAAGAACAAGTGGTGAAAATTCAGGTATTGGAGAGACATGACAGACTCAGGCAGACTGAATGCCTGGAGCTAGACATGGCATTATTTGTATTTGCCTGAAATATAGCACATACACCAAAAGCAGCACTTTGAAGGAAGTAAAATGATCTACTCTCCCAAATTAAATTTGCAAACACCCAGTTTCAACATTTATCCCTAATTTAAAGCACTGGCCAATTCAAAAAATAGCCCATTAATTTCTAAAGAAATTCTGTGTCTCCAGTAGGTTTCTAGAGTAGACAGTGCCCTAAGCAATAGTAGTACTTTCTCATTACACTGTTGTTACTACAGTATTACAAAAACGTTTGATACGATACATGGACTGTACTGATGAAGATTCACGGAACTGCTATTTATTGTACTAGTATTTCCTGAATTTCAACAAAAAAGAGAAATGTAGACTTCAGAAAAGAAAAAAAACTCCCAAACTTACTTTCTGTGCCTTCTCTCCCACATACTTCTAGCCAACCAACAGTATTACTGCAACATCACTTTACAGAGTGTTAGCGGGAAGGCAGTTAAGCAACCACACTTGTACATGCCTAAACATTCGGCTGAGGTAAAAAACAAATAAAGTTGTCAAGTATCTTTTTACTGAATTCTACCATCTATTCCAACTCGAACAAGCAACAAATCAGAACAAATGTTTGTGCTTTTGCAGAAATGGAAAACAGCAAACTTATTTTCTAAGGAAAGAAAATAGCTAGTAGGAAGACAGTAATTTTTTCAATTAGTAAGCAAGTGGAGCCCACCTTCAAACTTCCATTTCAGTGAACAGGAGTAGCATCATTTAATGAAATACAGAATTTGTATGGTGGCATGCATATCATTCTTTGGTAGATGAACAGTATGACAGTTTTAAAGATACCTTTATAATAGATTTTGCTTTAATCAAAATTACATAGATAACTTGAAATAAGCACCTCACCAGGAGAAAGAGAGCTGCTGAGCTATTGCCTTAATGTGTAATTAATGCTAAAACCTATTGGCTTTGGGATCGGAGGAATGGAGGGTGGCATATGTGATGCCAGTATCTGAAAATGCCTCTGAAGCTGTTTGTGGAAGAGATGCTAGTAGGACTGATACTCATGGCAGAACATTACCAGAAAGTATGCTTAAGAACAGAATAAACACACAGGCTAACAGGGAAGTGTAAGTATGGCTTTTGGAGGCCAAGTTCTTTGAATGATCATGCAGATATGGGTGATTTGGCTGACACAATGTACTTCCATTTCAAAAACCTTCTGATGAAGTTCTCTATCAGACTCAAACTATGCTGTCAAGGACGAACAACAAAAAAGAGGCCAAGAAATAAAAATGTCTTTTCATTGCTAACTAAAAATGAAAAAAAAGGTTAGGAATAATTGGTTGTTTTCTTTTACAGTGGATGGATATTACCTGACAGTCTCACAGATATATGTTCAATACACTCATAAATGAACTGGAAAAATGCAGGAATAAAAAGAGACAGAGTCTTCTGATGATATTAAATTACAGAGGTTAATAAAAACAAAAACTGACTACCAATTGCTGCAAAAGGACCTCATGATGCTGAATGAGCGTAAGATAAGCAGGCAGATAAAATTCAATACCAATAAATACAGTCAGACACACCGAAAAAAACCCCCAGTCTCAGGTGTTCACTAGTTCCTACAAGATTCCCAAGACACAGTTTTTCACAGTACAAGCATTACAGCCAAATTAATAATCCTGTAGCAAACTTACAACAAGAAAGAAGTGGTTTTTCACATACTCCACAATTAAACTTTGGAACTTACTGCTACAAGATGCTTTGAATATCAAAAACCAAATAAATACAAATGAATACAAAAGACAACTATTGGCAAAAAAGACCCTTGGGGGCTATTAATTACAAAACTGCAATATAGCGTCTGGCTTCAATGTATCTGCACAATAAATACCTCAAAGAAAGCTGGGATGGCTTACTATCTGCTTATCCTGTTCTTACATTTCTTTCCTGAACATCCAATGTTGGCCACTGCCAAAGAAAGGATACTGGACTATAAGTACCTATGATTCAATCCAGTGCAGCCATTTTTACGTTGTGTGATGATCATAGAAACTGCTGGCGCCCAAGTAATTTAAAACTGAGAGGCAAAACCCATCTGCATTTTGGAACCAAGGCACTGATCCTAAAATAGCTTACATTTAGCCATCGAGAAAGTGAATCAAAGCCTTTTGAGAAAACCCTCTGATAGATTTTAACAGACTTTCATTGCAGACTACAGCATCACATTGTTAAAAAAAAAAAAAAATAAAAATATTGCTATTATTGGTTAGAAATAGGGCTTAACTAGGCCTCCAGAGCTGAACACCTCTGCTTACAGAGAATGCTGGGTGGAATGCACCCTGAATTGGGCATAACCAACAGCCAGATTAAAAATCCTAAGAGTCTAATTCTAAAATAAGCAATGAAGAAAAAGGTGTAGTAGTGGCTCTGATGCCTGGACTCCATCACATGTAACGTCAGGATGAGATGAATTACTCTTTAGAAGTGCCTCTTTCTTTCGATTGACTATGAAGGCAATCCAAGTGACTAGTCCAGATGTAGAGGTCTTCCATTAGTGTTGTCTAAAATCAGATTAGATGAATCCCACAGCCCCGGAGCCTCATTAACTCAAGACTGACTTAACTTTTATCTGTACCTGTTTTGCAAACCAAACTCCTCCTTGTAGTGGAATATTTGCAGAACAAATTACTTCAAAGGAACACAAGGACCAATTTTAACGACAAATAGTAAATTTTGAGGTTACTGAACCTGAGAATCAGAGAATGTTGTAAATATGCTGTAGCTACTTACATCAGTTTTAGGTCGTGCTCCAGTTGACACTGGGTAAGGTAAACAGTCTAGATCCTGGTAGTCTGTTCTTCTATTTTTCCATGATCCCCTTCCTTGATGATCTCCATAAAAGCCTGTCTCCACTTGAACAGGGCACTGCAAGAGAATTTTAAAAACCCTGTAAATAAAGGCAAGTCATAAATATTTTTAATGTGAACTGCAAGATAAAAACACTGGAATTTTATCTTTTTAAAGCTTTTTTTCTCCAATGTAAGGTAAACATTTGGCCTCAATCTTTTTTCTTAAAACCACTGCTGCATAATTTTTACATTTTGCTAGCGTAGACATCCAGATATTATGTGGTTTCCTTAACACAACTGGAGAACTAATAAATATCAAGGAACTGAATCACCTCTACCTTAGAAAGAGAAATGGTTTTATTCAACTTATTTAAAACAATCTTTTAGCTTTATTTCATATTCATTTTTTCTAACTTAAGAGACCCAACAAATTCCCATTTTCAAATTACAGACTCTGAACTTTCCAAATCAACTTTTCCTTGTCCCCCAAACCCAGGGCGATCTCACTCAACTGCTCTACTCCCACACCATTTTTTAAAAGATGTATGTCCTAACTCTGAGCCCATGTGTACGTGGCCACACTGAACACAATGGCAGGAAGAGACCAACTGCACAACATTCCCCCACATATCCCCGTTTGCCTCAAAAGAACAACAAGGTGTGCAAGCAAGGAGCAAGCTATGCTGCAGTCCAGCAGGATCCATGCTGGAAACAATCAGGGAACCAGAATCATGGGTGCACTGCAGACCAGTCCCAAGCTGTTGGGTACACTCAATCAAAATCAGCTCATTTTCTGGCTGCTCCCCTTCACTAGAGGACAAATTTGCTGCTGGTCCTTAACAGGAACTGCCTAGTTCCCAGTTAGTATATTTCTACAGATGTAAAATGAGGAGGATTTGAAAAGCTGACAAAAGAATCGGTACGTGGCCCCAAAAAGTTTGAAGATAATATACTACTGCAAAAGAATTAAGAGAATGTGCAAGTTAAACACAAAGTTTTGTTCAATGAAAGTCATACCTCTAATATAAGACAGGGTAATTATAATCAAACAGGATTTCTCTGTCACTAACCATGAATGATAAAGGACTAAAACTGAAAAATGTGATTCTCATTCTTCACATCTGCTCTTTTTTCTGTACTGAATCTGAGTACTAGACATCAAATGGCAATGAAGCAGAAACATTAAACAACAGGGAAACACAGTGTTTACAGCAAGAGTGTTTTATCTCTGCTGCCTCATTTATGAAATACCTCCTTCTATATTGCTAAGAAAGACATTTTTCATAGGAAATGTACAGGTTTTAGAGGAGCAGTGCTATTAATGGCAGTTTTCCAAAGCCAGCAGCTTTGCTGTTAGTACATTCAGATAGCCCAGCTTTTTGTACTTAAACCATATACTTCTAACATTGGTGACAGAATGGTTCAGAAAATAATTTGATGACAGATAAGTATTTTTAATATCTTTTCTGGATCAGATACTGAGTCATCCAGCCAGCGTTACTGCCCCATACTATTTCCCTATAAAAAACTGACCAGCAGGAACTTGCAGTTTACACAGACGTAAAGACAGACCACCTCTTACCATTCATCTAGAAGTTATTATGTTTTGGAAAACACCTTAAATTTGTTCACCAAAATACCGCAAGACCCCCTACTCTCACCCAGTCCCATAACATTTATTCACACAGACTATTTTCATTACCAAATATTTACACTTCCTCCTGCAAAAATTGTGTTCAGTCAAGTATTATTAATAACAGATACCCTCACAATAGGAAAACTTAAAGAATAATAAAATATTGAAGAGTTACTTCCACGAACAGATGAAAAATCCTTCAGTAGAAAACCAACTGGCTCAACTTAGCGATTAAATTACAAAACATATTTCTGAGGCACAGCATTTGCCATAAGAAATAAATACTGTCATCTGTTAAAACTTGCCCACACCCTCAAGAGACGAATTTTCTGAGCAGCAGCTCCAACAAACATGCTGCCACTCATACAGTAGTCACCTACTTCAGAGACCTCAGGTCTACATGTTGGCCTCGCATCTGTGAGCACTTCAACCAAAATAATTTTCAATCATAATTTCTTGCATGAGTTCCCAGTTTATATAATCAAAGTAGGATAAAAAAAATGAAGAACCCGTAAGTGGTTCATCATTTTATAGAAGTCAAATCTACAATGTTACTAGTAAACATATGTTTGAGATTGGTCTTCTTCCTATTCAAGTTTCGTTATGAGTGACAAGAATAAAACATTTGATACGTGTGGAACAAATTACAAGCGGTAATAAGAAATATGGATAAAATGGGATGAATTGATAGAAGATAAATTACTCATACAACTTTTATGAAAACAAGAGTTTGTTCTTTTTTTCCACTGCAACTGTCATTTTGCAACTTGCAAAATCTGGTTCTTCACAGTAAATTCACTGAGAGATTTAGGAGGATGTATTTCTTTTCTTTGACTATATGGGAAGACTAAGGTGAACCCATTCTGAGGCAAATTACTCTTAAATTTAAATGAGGGCAGATGATTCCCTTGTCCTACAAATACGTTTGCAGGAGACAGCAAACAGAATCCTATCATCAGTTCCACAACAGATTGTCCCTGACTCTTTTCTTGCTCTGATCTTGCTGGTCCCATCAGGAAGACCTTTGTGTTAAATGACCTCTCCAGCTCCTGTAGTGAAATTGGCTCTTGGAGGTTTAAAAGACATTTCCAGTCTGCCAAATAAGGCCACAATAAAAATAAGCCTGATTCACATGTTTGGCTGTCTGTAGACAATTAAAATGAAGCAAGCTCTCTCGCTTCGGAGTGGGAAGAAGACATGACCTGATGAAGAGGAGTGTAACTGCTCAAATATCACATTCAGGAAAATGGTAATTTTGGCATTGATGTTAGAAACATCCTTAAAATCTTTTTGGACTTATCCAGACAGATGCAACTATTGGTAAGGGAAACAAGTGTGCCAAGACCAGTGAGACTGGCTCGGAGGTAGGTTTTATCAGCATAGCAAGCAAGACCAGCTCTTTATCACTAGCGCAGGCTTTTGGTGGGGGGATATGCCCCAGGAAGAAGGCTGTGCCCAAGGTCCTGGCCTCTGTACTCAGAAGCTGTCTTGCCACTAGGTTTCAGTAAGAGAAGCACAAGCATCTGGGATGCTGGTGTTGGCATCTTCTATGCAACCACTTTTGATGACTTTGTTCTTATGTATCAAATGGCATTTGAAAACATTGTCTGTTTGGATTTGTTTTTCTGCTGTCTACACACTACATGCTGTTTATTGAATGCTCCAGCAATGGATTTGAAGTCCAGTGTCCTATGATGTTCAAGTCATCATGGAAAAAGAATGATGCCTAACCAAACCATGGCTTTTGCTTTAAGAGAACAGGCACAGCCATAAAATCACAGGTGTTTGGATCACTGGTTACCAAAACCAGATCGCCTCACAACTGGAAGTGCTTCAACTCTGATGGCTTGGATTTCACTTTCAGGCAGAAAAGCAGACTACACTGCCACCGTATTTTGACAGAAGACACTGAGCAGTATCCTACAAGACGACAGAACACTGTCCATTAATAGACAACTTAATGATGAAATTGATTCAGTTGGACAGAGCTGGTTCTGACTTGCTGACATGTACAATAAGAAAGAAATGAGACAGTCATGGCCGCTCTGTTACTAACACTCTCTCTGCAGAATATGAAAATGCATACTGCAAAGCGCAACACCGAGATGCAAGATTCTGAATGTCCCACCTTGAGAGACTTGAACATTTACACTGTGATCCACACAGACATTTACTTAAAGAATTTACTTTTGCAAAATGAAGCAGCATTGAAACAGCAGCGACTGCAAAAGCATTCAGACAAGCTCACCTTCCAGGAATTTCAAGCCAGCACTAACATTCAGAGCTGCAAATCCAAACAACTCCATCTTAAGAACTTTAATCATAGCCTAAAGCAGAGGAAAAAACACTCCTACTTCTCATGCTGTTCACTCTCCAGTTACTTGCTTCTATAAAAAACCTTGCTTATTCAAAAATTGCTAATAATATCATTGCTCCTTAATCCCATTTGCCCTCAAAATAAAAGCTTGGGAAACTATGTGTCGTCAACTGATGAAACCTGCCATCACAAAATATTCTTAACTAGAGGAACGCAACTCTAAATCAAATATTCAGATAAAGAAACAAAAATATTAATTCAGCTCTTAATGAAGACACATAGTGTCTCTCTTGCTATTATGTCTTTAAATAAATACAACAAGTGTAAATAGGCTAGCACTGGAACTTTAATTTAACAACATTCTATCCTGAAAAACTATCAAATGCAATCATCTGGATTCAAATTCCCCTCTAAAAAAGCATGTTTAATGATTTTAAGCCATACTAACAGAAAACTTGTAAGTTTCATCCTATCGCATTTCTGGTTATTTTGCCGTTAGCTGTCTAATGAAATCAGAGATTTCGTGATTATTTAGTGAAAACTGTAACTTACTTCATCCTTGAACCTGAGCTCCTCAGCCTATTCGGAAACACAACCAGATCTGAAAACCATGGCTTGATGAGCATCTGATAGCTAAACATTAGAAAACGTATCATATGACACACTTTATTCTTACCAGTTGCTTGTGCCTTTTGGTAGAAGGAGTACTGGAGGGAGAAGAGCCAGCACTCAGAGCTTCTTCAATATCTAAATTCAACTGTTCCAGTTTCTTCATAAGACATGACATAGAGTCTGACCATTCAGATCCTTTTTCTGGTTGGGTCTAGAAGAGATCAAACATATGTGAAGTCTTAAAACATTCAAGCTTTTTGTAACTTGAATACTCATTTTCCTTCTAGCCCTCAAGCAAAAAGCCGACCAGTTCTTTCCCTGTCCTTCAGTAACTTTTCTCCATTTAGAAAGCTTCAATTATCACTCCAATCCTGATGACAAACATTCATAGCTGTTCTTCAGACTCAAATGATCACGCTCCACTTCTGTATATCTGAATGGCTTTCTAACACTTCATCTTGGGTGAACCACTGCCAGCTCAAGCTAAGCACAACCAAGACCAAAACCACAGTAACTTTAATGTCTCCTCCTTAAGCCACTTCTATTTTAGCATCTCTCCACTGATTGCTTGTTGTCAATAAGAATCAGAACATTGAAGGTCATCACATGCACTGTATTTTATTCCTTACTATAATTCCAGGCTTCATCAAGTCTTGCAGCATTCTTCTGCCCATCCATTGGGAATACTTTATTGGTCTCAGACACTTTCTCTTTTCATGGATGCACCTTCCCCTTTTAACTGAACCGCTTCACTGTATAATGAAAACATTAATCCATTGCAGTGTAACTGCAAAAAATACTTTTCCTGTTCCTTAGTTTCCTCAAAGTCCTTTCCAGTGACTCCCCTTAAGCATCTTTCCATGGCAGTCCCTGTGCATGTTGCTGCATTATGCCTCATTTTCCTTATTCAGATCACTTCTAATAATCCACAAGAAAAATACAGTCACGCTGACCTCCCTGTCATCACGGGCAGCTACCGCTCCCCAGATTAGTCTCTGTCCTGAAGCTACTTCAGTTCTTTCATCTTTCTTACTTTCACAAACAGTAAGTATCTTTGCACAGAGGATAATTTCATAGCAAACAATTCTAACAGACTGAGTATACAAACAGTAATACTGCGTTGCCATCCTACCAAAATCCTAAGAGCATCATACCAACACTCCACAATACCTAGGGGAGCTAGATGAATATTGTTATTATTCTCACCTGATAAATCTTTATGGTGATTTGTTTCCTTATGAGGGTTTCGCAAGTAGGACAGAGAGATAATTGTAATTTGCTCACTATTGTAGAAAAAAGCTTTACAAATAGAATCCAGGAGGCTCACTCCAGTATTAACACTGACATATATTATTACTAATGGAATTGCTCAGCTTCACCACAGTAGCTAAGGCCCCAGCTTGTCAGACACCTGGTCCTGTATTACCAACATACACGTTCCCTTCAGAGGGGCTAGTATTATCTAGGGATTGATTTGAAGCACAGAAAATTAAATACTCAATCTTTAGTTTTCCAAATCTTTATTCGGAATTTCCCAAATTTTTACAACCTCTGAGTATTTTTCCTGAAATGCTGTTAAAAGTGCTAAGCTATATTTCAACTCTGTAACTATTAGAATTATTTAAACAGATACAATGATTTCTTCCCATTGTCTTCCCAACCATTTTAAAGTAAAATATAGGATGTCCCACAGAAAGAGAGTATCAAAAGACACTCCTCATGTTGAATCCATTTGGAGTGAGATGATCTTACACAGGAAATGTGCATGCTGACATATGTCTACAACACTCATTTGTAAACAAAGTAAAGATTCTACATTTTCCTGTAGTTATGCTTCCTCACGTACTGATCTTTCCAATACTAACGAATGCTCAAAAAAACCTCAACAAAGACAAAACATCCAAGCCAACCCAAACTCCAGCAACAATGAATGTAGAAAGACTGTCAAAATCTAATATGAAGGTTCTATTTCACAACACATTTAAACTGTAATTTAAGAAAAAGTAGGTGTAAGAATGTGCTTTCTTACTTATCAGTGGTAAACAATTCTGAGGCAACAATTACACAGGAAAATGAGTAAAATGTGTCTGATTTCCGTGAGCTATGCAAAAATTACTTCCTAGGTGACAAACGCTGAAGGTTACATTGGAAGTTTGGATTTCTGAGTTCAATAAAAGGTAGAAGTGATTTACACAAGGGCAAACAGTCCATTTTCTGTTCCATGACAGAAAAAGAGTATTTTAGGGAGCTGGAGAGGTGTCTCGAATTTAGCATTTTCCATAGAAAACACAAAGATGAAAATTCATGAAGACTTTAAGAAAGGCTTCCAAATATTTCTAAGACACTCCAAATGCACGTAACAATACACATGGTACCGCATTACAACAAAAAATACAGCTCCTTGTGTAGGTGTCATGGTTTAAGCCCAGCTGGCAACACAGCACCACGAGGCCGCTCACTCCTCTCCCTGCGGTGGGATGGGGAGGAGAAAACAGAACAAAAAGCTCGTGGGTCGAGACAAGGACAGGGAGGGATCACTCACCAATTATGGTCACAGGTGAAAAACACTCAACTTGGGTGAAAAAAACCAAAATCGATTTGTTACAAATCAAATCAAAACAAGGATAATGAGAAGTAAACCCAAATCTTAAAACACTTTCCCCCCAGCCCTCCCTCCTTCCCAGCTCAACTCCGCTCCCAGTTCTGTCTACCTCCTCGCCGCAGCGGTGCAGGAGGACGGGGAATGGGGGTCGGGGTTGGTTCCTCACAGCTTGTCTCTGCCGCTCCTTCCTCCTCAGGGGGAGGAGGACTCCTCACTCGTCCCCTGCTCCGCTGTGGGGTCCCTCCCACAGGAGACAGTCCTCCATGAACTTCTCCAACATGAGTCCTTCCCACAGGCTGCAGTTCTTCATGAACTGCTCCAGCATGGGTCCCTCCCACGGGCTGCAGTCCTTCAGGCACAGACTGCTCCAGCACGGGCTTTCCCACGGAGTCCCGGCCATCCTGGGGGGCATCCATCCCCCTGCTCCGGCATGGGCTCCTCTCTCCCCGGGCTGCAGGTGGGCATCTGCTCCCCTGCTCCCCTCCATGGGCTGGGGGGGACAGCCTGCCACCTCACTGCGGGCTGTGGGGGCATCCCCTCCTCCTTCCCTGACCTCGGTATCTGCACAGGGGTTCCTCTCCCATCCCAATCCCCCTGCTCTCTGCAGGTTTCCCCTCTTAAATCTGCTCTCCCACAGGTGTTACCACCGTCACTGATGGGCTCAGCCTGGGCCAGAGGCGGGTCCGACTTGGAGCCAGGGAAGCTTCTAGAAGCTTCTCACAGGAGCCGCCCCTGCAGCCCCCTCCCCTGCTACCAAACCCCCACCACACAAACCCAAAACAGCAGGGAATCACACTCTGCCTTTATCTCTACAAATATTTGCCTCCTGGAATATACTTCCAGGATTCGCTAATACTCTGCAATACCTCTGTATGAGCCAAACCCCCTGATTTTTATAAATTTCTTTTTTTTACTGTAACCTAACTCAAACCACAGTCGTTTCTTAAAAATGCAAGTCCTAAGGAGTTTCCCCAAACTACAACTCTCCTAGCTTTCTCCATTCAGTTCTGCCTTTTTTAGTTCAGTAAGACTCTATATTGTGTCTATTAAGGGGATGAGGAAAAAGATGGGTTTTCATTATCCCTCAAGATAAAGCCAAATGGGCCTAGTTAACAAACGCCATTCACTAATTGGAAATTTGGCACAAAAGCACCATTTGAAACAAATGCTCATTGGCGATGTGTTTCAAAGGTTGCCTGAAATTCCTGCTGAACGGCAAAAACATGATGCTACTTACATTCAAAAATATACAGCCTGCACAGTAGGACTTCTAACGACTGAATAAATTCTGCCTAATCCATTCAGGAGGAACACAGCTCCCCAGTGTTCAGCCCTAGTCACTAGGTTGGACACTATCAAAGTGCTCAGAAGAGCTGAGTACCAGTGTATCCTGCCCATAGCAACTGCAAAGGCAGGAGGGTCAGAGTATCTTTGGAAGCTTTTGTGTCTTGCCCTTCAAGAGGAAAAAAAAAAAAAAATCTCACTCTAAATTATCTTAGAATCATGGTCCGCTTTATTCACTGTTTTTCCCCTAAAAAGGTGTCCAGGGAGAACACTCCCTTCCACATACTCTCAAGGTCTCCTTTCTTTGTTGGAGCCATAGTCATTCAGCAATGCATAGGAATGCTGTTATCTTTTGAAGAACCTGAAAAGCTTAGAGACAGAAGTGCATTACAAGAACACTTTTTGTATGTCATGTCATAACACAATCATAGAATCATTTAGGTTGGAAAAGACCATTAAGATCATCGAGTCCAACCGTTAACCTAAAACTGCCAACTCCACCATTAAACCATGTCCCTAAGCGCCACATCTCCACCTCTTTTAAATACCTCCAGGGACGCTGACTCAACCACTTCCCTGGGCAGCCTGGTCCAGTGCTTGACAGCCCTTTTGGTGAAGAAATTTTTCCTAATAGCCAATCTAAACCTCCCCCGGCCCAATTTGAGGCCATTTCCTCTCATCCTATCCTAGACAGATGAGCAGTAGTAGAGAGACCCTCATCAAACAAATCTTTCAAGGTGGATCTATGAAGATATGTCATACATTAGGCAGAGAACGACATACTGGCCATGAAAGTGAACTCCTTTGCCATATGGATTTCTCAAGTCTCATATACTCAGGTTAGACAAAAAAAGAATAAAAATATCGTAAAACAGAAGTATCCTCTGTGCTAAATATAAAATTAAGTGAAATGCACTTCCTTAAAGCAGTTACAAATGCAGCTCTTATGCCTCAGATAGTTATTGTAAGTGAAGAATTTACCCAACTGTTTAATATTTACTAAGGCACATTCAGCAATCAGCCAAGCATAAAATTTACTTGTAGATTGCTACTTCCTACAGCAACCAAAGTTTGTTTTAGAACAGCAAGCTTAATGTTTTTGTTGCATATACATGTATATCCAGATTTTGTGTTCAATAGCTGAAATTTCATTACTACCAATAACAAATTAGAGAGGTAAAAGAGGGCACAAGATTATGGTCCATCACCTAAACAATTACTTGCTCTTTCCTTAGATTGAGAAGTAAATACATTCCAGACATTTAACTATATGTGCCTTTTCGACCAAAGGCTTCTGCACCCTTTTCTTTAGCTTTCAAGTGTTCTTCACTAATCTTATTCAGCAAAAACATCTGTGATAAAAGGCATATTTATTTCAATGGTTTGCCCATGAAGCTTACTGCAATAGGCATAATAGCTGCCAGCAAATCTAAATTTAGACTGAAAGAATGTGGCAGAAATTAACAAGTCCATATAGAACACTCAGGGGTCAGGGTTAACCTCTCTGCCAGACCTCATCCTATACTGGAAGCAGAAAGGCTTCCAAGTGAAGGGTTATGAGAAAATTACACAACTCTAAATTTATCTGATAACTTGTGGCTTTCACTTCAGAAACCTTCAATAGGTCCAATTGTTCTGATAAATAATGTATTGTACAACTTTGAGTGATAAATTACTAACCTCCGAATAAAAAAAATACCAATGCTATTTAACCCTCCTTGCTAATATTAAATCAGTTTAAATAAAATTCTCTCTGATGTACAGCCTAGATGCGCAAAGAATGATTTTGTGTAAGTATTTCAGCGACCAAATACTGTATTTTGGTCTTGCTGCACTGATGGGGCTCCTCTGTTCTCAAAAGCAGCTCTGTGTAAAAGGTCTCTCAGCCACTGCTGGCTTTGCCTACAGAGGCTGGGGGAGGAAGCCAGATCGGTTCCCTAAACAAAATCCTTCCGAAAAAAAAGTATTTAGAATATAAAGGACTTTTTTATTCTCAATATAGATTTATCTGTGCCTTCTATATTGAAGATAAAATATTGCAAAGGGCATTTTTCCTCATATCCCACTATAATGTTGCTTAAATATTTACAGAGCTTTTAGATGGACAACTACCTTGTGGTACTTTTGTCCCAGAAAGCAGGTAAAGTAAACTCTGCAGTTCGCACTTTGCACTTCCAAGAACTGTACTGCTATCCCTCTGAAATGATCAAGGAAAGTCTCTTCAGTCTCTCAAGTCGGCAGGCAACCAGGCTAGGTTGCTCAGAAAATGAAAGCTCTTCAGTGACATTGCATAAAATTCAGAGCAATCTGGATCCTTCTGAAATGCTAACTTCAAGACAGAACAATAAGGATATACACTTGGGTTTTTTTAATGATTAAAAGGTGCACAACATGGGAGAAAAGGGAACCCCAAGAGGTAGTACCATGAGAACATAATGTAACACAACCCTTACCTCATTTCATGTATTTGACTTTTTAAAGGCAAACTCATAACAGCTCAGAAATAGACTCAATTACTTTTTATAACAGCTTTCAATCTCTCATGCAGTGAATTGGTAAATTGGCCTTTAATTTGCAATCAACACATTGATTTTGCACAGTGATAATGTCCATTGTATAAAAGAAAATAAAATTCTGAAGTCCCACCTCTCTTTCAAGGGTTCCTGCATCAGTTCTTAAGGACTATTGCTCTAAGCTAGGCAGGACAGGAGCCCTGGTACCAACAGAGTCTTCCAAATATTAATTTATGGAAATATTTCCCAGATGAAGAAACCTGAGCCAATCTCTGGGACTGAAGGCCATAAGCCGTATCAGCATGGTGCTTCAATCCAGACAAGAGAGAGAGATTGGAAAGGGAAAAGAAAGGAATGAAGTTAGGAAAAGGCATGGGGCAAAATGCTTTGGAAAACAACTGCACAATTCTGCAGAAGTTTTAAAGTGCAGTAGCTCGTTGTCCCAGACGGCCTAGTATGAAAAATCTGTTGCAGGTTTGTTTTGTTTCTAGTAAACGTAAGTAGTTTCATATTGGACTTCTCATTTAAAAAAATGACAACTTAAAATAGCATGTAGTTGGTTTTAACATCTAATCATAACTGGGTTTGCTCCAATGATTAAAAAAACCCCTTTTTTATTTTCCCAGTTCACAATACCTACAATTCTCCACCTTCTAACAAATCATGATGTCAAACAACACTGAATTTCAGAAACAGGCTGTCTGACAAGCCTGTACTGCTGGCACATGCTGCAGAACTGGCACCTGAATGGCCAGAGAAGCTGTCTTAATTGACATCTGCTCCTATTTCAGCACATGAATTATCCTCTTGGGTTATCCCATCTTCAGCTGCTTCAGAGCGGATGCCAGCTCCTCATTTATCTACTCCACCATTTCCTCCACCTTGTGAGGTGGAGGAAGTGAACTGCGCTTCTTGTATCCCTAACACCTGCTCTAGGCAGTAGTCAAATTCCTGAGGCCGCCCGTTTGCATTTGGCTTGGCATCATCTGCAACAGTGGTTGTATCTGCACATCGCAATTAGTGACCATGAGCATCAAAACAGTTTACACACATAGGTACGAAGACACATTTAACTGCTTCTTCATCAAAAACTACCAACTTCAAAATATGGTTACTCTTACCATGACTACGCTGGAAAGTGTAACTAACCTGTGTCCGTTTACAGAAGGGTATCTTCCTGCGGTGCTTGTTGACTAAGCGATGGTGTGTTTCAGACTGGGTTTCACACCAGTAAATCCACAAAAAGTTACATACCACAATAGGTAACTTGCAGCTCCTTCTCACCAGTGTGCACCTATAGAATACCTTTTGAGACTGGAGAGTGCTTAGTCTGTTTTCTTAAAAAAGGGTTCTCTCTTTAGAAAATGTTGTGGTCAGAGCTACCCAGGATGTAGAAGATCTGGGCTCAGCCTCATCTTAGGCCTAATGCATTTTATATCAGCTCTCCCATCATTTTAAAAACTGGCAGGAAGAAGAAAAATAGTATCACTTTAGTGCCAGGTACAAATAGCTGTGCAGTTCCTCCTCTCCTTCTTGCCAAAGAGGAACCAAGCATGAAAATCTACTTTACCAGTTGTGGCACCTACCTCAAGGGGAACAGATCAGAGGAGTTCTGCGAGTTTTAGCGAGCAACTACGCTGAACATAAGATAAGACTTTGATAAGTCTTTGATAAGACTAGTGTATTGGCTTTCTAGTGCTACAAACAGGACTTCATCCCCAGGCTACACATTTGAGTTGCTTCCATCATGTGTAGCTTCTCTTATCTGTCCAACAAATCTTGAATTATTTTTGCATAGCGAAAGCTACAAGAGGAGAACCTATGCCCATAAAAAACTTACTATCAGAAATTCTTCTGGAAGGTAGAAAACACAGGCTCATATCTTTCAAACAGTTGAGAACACTGAATCCTCTTTTGGGGAAGACGAACCACTAAATTATGGAAAATGTAAATACAGCACCTCCTTCTTTTACAAAGAAAGCAGCAGCTGCCATTGCGTTTTGTGGAAACCTTCACCCTCATGATATACATGTAGGTTCTATGTCCAAAGTGACTCCGAGTAACCAGTCTCACCTATGTGCTGTCTCCCAGTCAAGGTTAGCCTCACACTAAGCATCAAGCTTTGTCTTAGAATGAGTTGTACGATTTTGACACATGCAGGAAAAAAGCAAGCAAGAGATCTTAAATTGAGAAAACAGCCCAGAAAATAATCAAACCCCCCTACTTTATCAGTGCCTGACTAGCCAATAGCCAGTCCCAGACAGTGGTCAGCAGCTGAAGCCTAAAGAAAGGGGATAACAACTGGACAATAATAACCTGGTATTTCACACGGGATGCTCTCCCTCCCAGTTTTCAGTACCATAAGCTGCAAGTTGTACTGCAACAGTGGCCATTAGTCAGCAAACTGAACAGGACTTTCATGTCAAGCAACCAAATTCTGCCTGTGTCCTAGATTACTCTGGATTTAATCCAAATATTAATAATTCAGGTCTGGATGAATTCTCAGATCATAGTCAACAAAAGCATGACAAGGGCAGCTCCCTCTGAAACCTCCGTCTTCTATTAAAGATGTGCATAGCCTGATGAAGGTCCCACTTAGAAACAGCATATTCTGAATTCTTCTGTGACAACGTTTTAGGTCTTTGGTAAATAAATGGTCTAGTCTAGATATTAGACCATTATAGCAAATACTCTAGTCTGATCTAGGTCTTCCAAGACATAAATGCAAACCAGGTCACGTTGCATCTTAATACAATGAGTAAGGGAAGGGAAAAAATTTCTTCCCCAAAGAGTGAATGATTGCTACCTTAGTAGCTTTTAAATGCTAACAAGATTTAAAATGCTGATGCTGTGCTTGCATGCTACATATAGCCCTCCTTATAGTATACTAATAAAATAAGAAAATCTGCATGCGTACTTCGGTATTACGGAACTTCAACTATTTGCTGTTTTCTAGGTCATACAGTGCTTCTTTGGTGCCTACATTACATACAAAAACGTAACTCACAAAACGCTACTGATAAATATCAAACTCATAAATATGAAGATAGTATTACAGTCATTTTATGACAAACTATTAAAAAAACCCCAAACCCTACTGAACAGGATAAAAAAAAAAAAATCAATACTCTAAGATTTGCAAGCATTCACAGAGTTCTGTCAAATTTGACATTGTTCCCTGCCCAAAAGTTGTTGCAATCTACTACCAAGAAGAAATATTAACATTAGCAATCCACTTCTAAACAGAAATCAGAAAATAATGGAGAAAATAAAGAGTGAAAGGCACCTTCTAGAATTAGAGTACTGAAGGACAAAGAAGAGAAAGCTTGGCAGAAAGGAAGATATTCTTGGTGGCTATGAATAGGTGGCGATGGGCAAAAGGATGGAACATGAATTATGAGAGAAAAAAAGAAGAGCAGATAATCGAAATAATGTAAACCTTCTAAATTAAATCCCGAACAGATTTTCATCAAGCTAA
Source organism: Buteo buteo (assembly GCF_964188355.1). NCBI lineage: Eukaryota > Metazoa > Chordata > Aves > Accipitriformes > Accipitridae > Buteo > Buteo buteo. The sequence continues at coordinate 2,891,535 of NC_134188.1, read as the reverse complement.
CAGTAAAGAGAAGGCATTAATCCTAGGCCCAGAGAAGTAATTAGGCACGATTCCCAGATCTTCACTGGAAGTTTGACACCTAAGTATCCAGGTTTAACTACTAGGCTTTGGTATTATTAAAAAACAAGTTAAATGCCATCTATGGATTTGCTGCGAGTTAAGTATTTATTGATATATTTAAATGCATTTTTTAAAAATCCATGACTCTATTAACCACTCCTGAAACTCTTGAAACTTTTAGAGCAACAAAAATAATAAAAGTTGCTTCACTCATATTGCCAACATTATTTCAAAAACTTACATAATATAAAAATCATGTCTGCTTTCCTTAAATAAATGCAACTGTAATTGTTAAAACATCCCTATATTATTTCACATTACTTAGCTTCATATCAGGTTATGCTTATCTGTTAAACTAAAATAACAAAAAAATTTATGAAAAGTTACGGTTTGTGTATAACACGTACAAGAGCCTGGGCCAAGTCTCCCCATATTCTACTAATATTATTCCACAAAAGTCCCTGTGTTTGTCTCAATATAACACAGACCTGCAAGTCTTAGAACACCTGGGTATAACCCCACCAAATAAAGGGTGGCATTTGTTTTAATTTATGCTTATTTTATGACAGGCACACTCCTAACATCACACCGGAGTCAGAGAAACCTAATTTTGAAACGGCAGCTCTCACAGCAGCAGAGAACCTCCCGGGGATTTTGGATACGAGACAGTAGAACCAGCCAGTGAAAGGCACTACAAAGGCTTTTCCTCCAAAAAATCATACAGCAGAGAAAGAACAAAGACAGCTTTTCTCCACTTCAGCCTAAACCCCAATTTGTTAACATTACGACCCCCAGGCCACCACGATTCGCCCAGACCCCTCCAGCGTCTAACCCCAAGTCATTTGTTTCCCAGTAGCATATAAAAAGCGTTGCTTTTCCCCCTCCTTCACTTCGGGAAGCTTTTATTTCACCACCAGGTCGTGCCGTCTCCACACCCTTGCGCTCAAGGGCACAGCACAACGCCACCCCCGCCGCTGAGGAGCGCCAAGGCCCGGCCCGGCCCCACCACCGCCCTACGGCCCGGCCCGGCCCGGGGGCCGAGGCCAGCGCTTCCCCGCCGAGCGGCTCTGAGGAAAAGCGCCGGCAGCTCCCGCTTCCCCTCCCCCGGCACGGCTGGGTTCGGGACACGTTTCGAAGCAGACGCGCCCCTCCACGCCGCAACGGCGGCGAGCTTCTCCCTCAGCCGGGAGGCGCGGGCGGCCGTGAGGCGGCCGCCGACCGCCCCGCCCAGCCGCCATGCTCGGAGCGGCCCTACCGCCCGGGAAAGAGGAGGAGGAGGAGGAGCAGCAGCCCTGGCGGCGGCTGCCCGAGAGGAGCCGGCGCCTCGCCTTGAAGAGGGAGGCGAAGGCGGCGGCTGACGGGGCGCGGATCCCGCCGCGGGGCTTCCCGCCCTCCCCGCCAACAATGGCGGCGCCCTCTCCCCCCCCCCCCCCGCCTCCTTCCCGGCCAGCGCCCCGAGGTGCGCGCGCAGCGCCGCCGTCACGTGGCGGAGGCCTCCGGCTTGGCCGGGGCTGCGGCGCCACCTGGCGGGCGGCGGCGGGCGGCGGCACCCGCGGCCCGAGAGCGCGCCCTAACGGCCCGGCAGGGAAGAGCGGGCTCCCGCCGCCCGCTGAGGGGGAGAAGAAGGGGCCCGTCCCGCCGGGGCGGGGGGGACCTCAGCGGCGGCTGGGAGACGCTGAGGAGCCGGTTGTGTCTCGCCCGTTGTCCCCCCCTTCGCGCCCCGCAGCGGTAGCCGTTAGGCGGGAAGGGAGGGGGCCGCCCTCACGGGTTCTGTGAGGAGAAACCGCCGTGCGCGGCGGCCAGCGGGGAGCCGTTCCTGCAGAGGGCGAGGCTGAGCACCGGAGCCGCCTCCCGCCGGTCTGTGGGGAGCGGTCGGGCCGTCCCCGTTGTCTTCAAGGGACCGTGGCCTCGAGGACCCCAACCCCTCGCCGGGGACGGGCGTGAGGAGCCGCCGGGCTGCCCGGGCCGTGAGGGGGACGCCGAGGTGCCCGCTGCTTCGGTCCTTCCCCGGCAGCAGCCCCCCCCCGCCCCCAACCCCGTGCTTTGTCTTGGTGTAAAAAACTGTCACGACTGGGGCTGGCTTTGCTCCCTCATAAAATGACTTTTCCGTAGGGCTGTGCCTCAGTTTCCCCAAGATGAAAGAGCGCTTCGGCTGGGACGACCAGACCTGCTTCGTGGAGAGCTGGGCGCGCGGAGCCTACTACCGATGCCTTGCTCGCACACCTGAGCAGAGCCGGACAAGGCTTAAAAGTCATCCAGAGAGAATCGGTTTTTCAGAAGTATTTCTGCAATTGTGCACATGGGTGGGAAGCTGCTGCTTTTACGTTCAAAGCTGCAGTTACTGCCGTGCAAGCGTTCCACTTAAAACCAGCTAACTGCACGTCTAAACAGTTACATGTATTTGTACGTTATGTCATAATACAGAATCATGGAATCAGTTAAATCTGTAATGTTCTACGTGGACTATCTGCCCCTCTGTCGTACCTGACAGATGTCAGAATAAATCGCACTGACTCAGTCGAGACTGGTTCTGTGCAACTTCAGAAAAATAATTGTCACATCTGAGATCTGATCAAATTCCCTTGATTTCAACAGTCTTATGAGTAACAGGAACTGCATGGATAATGTCAGACAGTTATAAATGTAAAATTTACCCAAATTCGCAAACCTAGGCAACACTGGCTGTCAGAAGCACACGACTGTGAAATCGTAACAGTGTTTGAACCGTTGGATTGTACTGCAGTTTGCCTTGGGACAGTTGATTACTTTTGTTAGTGGTGAGGCAGCCTGAGCTCAGCTCTGATATCTGAACACAAAACGAGACTTCAGACAAGAGAGAAAATTCTTCAAACTCCTAGATTTCAGCACAGCTCAAGAGAAGGATGTCTAAAATCAAGCATTTCCGAAAGCATTTAAGATTTGCTTATCTGGTTTGACATATTAAAATGAGCCTGGGTGGGCAGATTTGGACAGTCTCATTTTTTATCTTTCTGGTGATATCAAAAGGTTTTTCTTCAAAGTCCATGACACTTTGGGGCATGAAAGGGAAGGTTATGGGGAAGGAGGGAGGAAGAATAGAAATCCTGGCTGCTGGAAGCCAAAGTCAGGCTGTAATCACAGTTCCTTTAATTACCAAGAGTGAAGTCTGGCAAAGCATCAGATCCAGGTTTGGAGGCTTAGCCTCCTATCATGACATCGTGACACTCAGGAGAAACTGGTAGAACAGAGAATCAAGGCTTTGAAGCCTGAATTTGAATCATGTTACAGTACAGCTCCTAGTGCCAGGGGAACTTAATTTTAATTGTGGTCCTTTGTCATTTGGTTCAATACAAATGCTAATAAATCAAACTCCAATTTCTATTCTTCCTTAATAAATAAAACTCAAACCTATTGGACCACATCAATCAAAATATTTTTAAATACCTTTTAAAAATCAGTTCTCTTGATTTTTCCTTCAGGATGGTCTAGTTTTCTAGTTTCATTTACTTTTTGTAATAGACCTTTCCTAAGTGTTCATTATCAGAATTTATAGGTTTAATTAAAATGCTAAATGTATTTTTTCCTCCAAGTTTCTTCCATTATATTTTTATGGTACTTATGTGTAAAGTAATTATACTTTAAGTAATTATTTTATATTTTCTCTCTTTTTTTTTTGCTTAGTGTCTTAAGAGAACAAAGTCATACTGTTCTGCCTTGGTGTTGCTCAACTGCTGTGACATTTTGCCCACAACTTTTGAGTATTTTAGATAGTTTCAAGCCAGTTTGAAAGATGGGAAGAAATATTAGATCAAAATTTGTGGCTGGAGAGACACAAAAGATTCAAATGATGGCCCACTATAAGCCAAGGGTGAAGTATCAGCCTGTATTGCTTCTGAGCAGCTGCTGCTGAGCATTTATGTGCTAACTGGCCAGGCAGTGAAAAGATACCTATAGCTAAGGCACCTCTTGTCTCTTGCCAGAATCAGGGGGGGGGGGTGGGGGGGTGGGGGGGTGGTATTCTGGGGAAAGGGAAATAGAGGAGACATGGGCAGGTGTGGAGAAAATAGTGGGAGGTGGAAACTGGAGATAATGCAAGGATGCTGGGAGAGGACTGAAGTATGGTGGGAAAACAGTGAGATGTGGGGAACGGATCGGGGAGCAGCTGAGGTGCTGAAAGGGGTGAGCCAGGAGGCCATGGGAAAGCAGGATGGTTTTGTTCGGCAGGATACCGGTGTGGTAATCTTAAATCGGAAAAACACTTTGGAACAATTCTTTACTTTTCGGAGATAATCATCATGGGGCGATTAGGTGAATTCTGTAGAAACAGCAGGACAATAAGTTTTCACTTCCTGCCCTGAGACACTTGATTTTATAAATGACATTTTTTTCTCTCATGAAGGGCAATTAGTCCCTGATCGAGAAATTGAAGAAAAACACATTGTGAGGGAGGGTGATGGGTTGTTCAGTTCTTATTCGATGATTTTATAGGATTTGTGTCACTCATCCCACATGCTGTTATATTTTTCGTAAGGAGGAAAGGGGTTTCTCAACAGCTTCTGTTCAGGTGTCAGCCCTGCCAAGTTGCTCCTTGCAGAGCCTCGATGAATTCAGTGAACTTCATTAGAAGGCCAAGGATCAAGACAGGGAAGTAGTTAGTTCCTTTCTGAATGTCAGCCAGCGGGAAGAGTAGTAGGTTAAGAACAGTCACATAAAAGAAAATCATTATTTTATGTGGCAAAATTGCAGCAGATAAGTACATCATTGAAAATCTTTTCTGGAAAAAAAATCATTAGGAGTGAGGAAGTAAACTAAAGATATCTGTAACTAAAGATACGGTTTAACACAAACAGTAATTTTTTTTTTTATTTTTTTTTTTTAAGTTTTGAATAGGCTGAAGTTAAAAAGAGGTGGGAGTTAGTCCGAGTATGCTGTTGAAATCAGAAATATCATTATACTTGGTGACTGGATAAAACTAGCTCCAGGTATTATTTATAGTGCATGTACATTGTTCAGTTTTAATGTTTTGTATCCCCTGTTTTGAAAGGGCTTATGAGTTGCAGCCTTTCAATTATAAGAAGCTTGTCAAAATGACATAAGGACACTGATCATAGCAACAAATAAATCTCCTTGTGTAAATTTTTGGAAGTGAGAGAGATGAGTGAAGAGGCACATTTTTCTTCTCATTGTCTAAGTCTCTTAAATGCCTGCACTTAATCAGATGGGATCTCCCTCTGGAGCTCTTCAAAGACACCAATGTCTTTTCGTCTGACTGTATAAGGAATTTATGTGCTTCACTTGACAGACTGCTTTCTCTATAATGTGGAAACTGGATACGTTCCCTAACACCCAGATCCAGATAATATTCTGCTGATGTCTTAACTCTGTGTTGAGGCAAGACCTGGTGTGCACTGTCTCCGCTCCCACTCCCTCTCGTCTTCCTCCCACATCCCTAGTTTCTCTGGGAAGAAAATTAAACTATGAGAGCACCAAGCCTACCCCACCAGGTCCCCTGGATGATCAGGAACCATAGATATTTCAACATCTAAATTTTAGGTGAAGATTCATTGCCTAAATTATAGAGATCAGATTTCACTCCTCCCTCCCTGATAAAATCCGCAAAAGCTTTCAGCCTGGAGAACCATATAGTCTTACAGATAAAGTTTGGAACAGGCCACAGGCTCTACAATGACACTTCTCGCAGGTCACCTCTCTGTGTTTCTGGATTGCGTTTTTTCACCATCCCTCGTTTGGTAAAGTGAGATACACGTTCCTGCTACCTGCCTGTGCTAAAAGCCACAGTGTGTGCTACTGTAATAATCTGCTGTAGTTCATGCTCTTGCTTTTTCCTCTAAATGGCAAGAATACCCATGGCAAATGTAGAAACTAAGAAACTGAAGGAATTAGGTAGAGTTTAAATGCTGAGTTTAAGATCATCACTGAATGCACAAGAACAGTCATCTGTCTGTGCATGCATGTGTTCCTTAATCCCTTATTAATTTACATAGTATGTATTTTGTCTTACATTTTTAATTGCTAACGCTAGTTACCTACTTAAAATTCTCAGAATTTTAACTACATTTCTTCTTTCAGAGACCAGAAACAGACATAAATACCATGTGAGTGATCAAAACAACTTTCAGAAACTTAACTATTCATAATATTTGTAACTATTAATGGTATTTGTAAATGGCTGAAGCCTTGTCTTGCTAGAATAAAAAAAGTAATGGTGAATTATGTGGAAATGTTGTATTATTACTGCATAATATTGACTTGTGTATTTTGCTCCCCTTGGACATCTTACTTTATGAAGACTCTTTCGTGGCTTTTTTAATCATAAACAGAAACATAATAGTGATTATAGTTTTTAGCATGTCCTTTTTAGCTTGGGAAAAAGATCACTCTGTTAAAACCATAAAACGCATTCTGTTAAACAAATCAATTTGATCTCAATTTTGAGGAAAAGTTGCTTTCATAAAGTAGCCTTAGGCATCATTCTTTGAGGAAAAGAATAATTTCTGTATCTCCAGAGCATGTAAACATATTGCTTATACCATATAAATATTTTTGTATGACGCAAAGGTTGGAAAAATGTGGCGTAGAGCTCAAAAAAAATCTGTCTTACTGTAAGAGTATGATGGTCACCAAGTAGCACCGGCTACGGTCGCCAGAACCTTAAGGTTCAGGCATGCTCCCTGTTCCTTGCTTCAGACATCTGCTGCTGGAATGAGAGGGGCAGAGAGAGAGGAGTGATCTGTAGCAGCTACTTTTATAAACCTACAGGGGTTTTCCAAAATCTTCAAGACACAAATGCACTACAGATGTTCTGAGGCAGGTGAAGCTCTAAGCATGAGCCTGTCCCAGGGTTTCACTTATTAAGCAGAGGTTTAGCCTAACCTTTATTGACTTGCAGTTCTAATATACATTGTATTTTGAGTACTTCAGTGTTATTTGCACTTGCCTGGCTGTTTGTGAAGTACCATAACTGAAAGGATCCAAAAATTCTGTTTATCTATGTTACGGTATTTCGTGAGCTTTATTTATATTTAGAAAAGTAATGGTTATTAAAAAGAACAGGAAAACATTATTGTTTAGAACTACGAAAAGAATTCTACGAAAGAGAAAAAAAACCCCTGCGGTGGGATGATTATCAGCAGTGATATTTTCTATTCACAAATATTTCAGTTCCATGTGATATGAAATATTTTAGCAAAACCTATCAACCACAATAATCCAAATAAAAAGTTGTATTGACATAACTCTGGTAAATAACTGAAAACAAACAATTTCTAGCCTAATTCAATGTGGCTAGGATTTCAGCTAGTTCCTCCAATTATGTACCTCAAAAAAGGTTTAAAAAGAGTATTTTGAAATGCAAGAGACCTAACAATAGCAATAATAAGCAAAATCTTCCTAGCAAAATGCAGTATAATGTAGAATTGCAAGATTTGCAGGTTTAAGGGTCATATGTAGATATTGCAGAGAAGGCTTTATGTGCTGCATTAGAACTTGGGCTATATCCAAACATGCTGGGATAAAAGTTGGAAGGATCATAGTGTGTATTTTCATGGTGTGTCTTAATGTAACACTTGAGGAACTTAAAAAAGTGACAAGTTCTCCCAATTACTCTCCAATCCTGCTCACCTCTGCATAGTCCTGTTGTGATATTGCCACCTTTAAAAAAACAAAAAACCAACAAAAAAAACCAAGGTAAAATGGGCTAGAGCACGCTTAGAGTGAGAATGTGTATAACGTGATCAATATATAATTTAGCCCTGCTGGAAAAAAACCTGGGTAGACAATGCAGAAACCAGCTTAGTTGCAACCCACCCAATATATGTTTTAATTTAAAGTTTCAAATGCCAAAGTGATAGCAATTTCATTTGGAATCTAAGTGATGTATTTATTTTCTTTTAATTTAATTGATATTTGTCAATTCATCAAACTTGAATTACTTTTCAAAGACAGCTTAACTTTGACAACCTTCCTCTGGGGAAAATACCTTTATCTGCCAGTTAAGCTATACAAGCTCCTTAGTAGCCCACCTAGCAAGCTGCTGGAGGCTCCTGACATATCACACCCAGGCTAAGGAATCATTCACTGTCATGGAGAATTTTGAATCTTTGGGGAGTTTTTTTCTGAACTGGAGTAACCCCAAATTTAAAAATAAGTACTTCCTTTGCAAAACTGAATGCTTTTGTTTGCTATGCTGTACATAGAAGGTTTTTGGGGGTATATACTGCCAATTTTAAATTGGATGCATAAACTAAATTTTCCTTCTTAATTTTGCCCAGTTTTCAACCTCATACTTGCTGCTTTTGCACATTCATTTTAATTCGCATTGGAATTAAATGCTGTGTGTCCTGAGCTGCTTGTGTGACCACTCCTTAGCATTTGCAATAATTTGAACACAATTTCCAAATAAGAAAAGAGCACCCATCAAGAGGGTCTAGTCTTTTTTTAGCTTAGATATCTGCATTCCATTTAATGCAACTTAAACTCATCTTCTTAAGAACTTTATACAAAACTGGAAACATTGTGCAGAAGAGAAGGTGATAAAAACTGTAAATGTATACGTTCCAACTTACAGCAATTCTTACTATTTTAGAGTTTGCTGTTATTTATTGTTTGTATTCATGGTAAATTCTTCTATTTAAAGAAGCTTTATATGAGAACACTGAAGTGGCAACTTCAGACTTTGCTGTCTGTCATTCACATGCAAAATGCAAGCTTTGTCATGTCTGAAGTTTGGTTTCAAAAGCATTTTCTGAACCTGTATAATGCACTTTTGCCTTTATTTCAGAAAGAACTGAGTTGGTCCCTGCTTGCTTGGAATACTGGGGGTTTCCCGCTAAGGCTTTTTAAACCTGTTTCTCTCTTTTAGCATTCCTTTTCTTTTTTCTTTTTTTTTTTTTTTCAGTTTACCTCAGTGCCATTATGTGTCCCCCAAGATAAGACTAAAACTGCTAAGTGCTTACAAGGCTTGGACAAATCAAGATAGCACGGGTTCTATACTATACAAAACACAAAATAGAAGGCTATCTTGATAGCTCTCTTTCATATAAGAGACACATGATAATACTGCAACTTTTATTTAAAAAAACCCAGGGTCTGTGGAATATTTTTGTCTTCCATGGGTAATCTTTTTTAGTTTAATTATCTTTCATCTCCCAAACATGATCTTTTTGCATATATCTATATCTACAGTTATTTGTAATACCTTAGTAAAGTCTGATAACACAGCAGATAAAAGTACAGCTGGAGGTGAACTCTCAGAGTCTAGACCCTTAGTTGCACAAATACTTGGTCCTCCACTTTCTCTCAGTACAGGCACTGATCTTGGTCAGGCATGCTGTTAATAAAAAGTAGTCTGTATATTCTTTCTTCTAGCTATTGGCTTTGCGTACTTTTTTCTTGGTCTTGATATATGATGTACGTATTATAGAATGAAATACATACAAGTTGCAGTGTTATATTCTGTTGTTTCTTGGCAGGTTTGGCAGCTTTTTTTGACATTTTAATTTAGGTAAATCAGTCCCCAGACTAACTGCAAAGGCTTTTGCCACAGTGCAAAATTGTCATTATATAGCTACTGAAATTTCACCATTATACTGTTTGAATAGGGGCAATAAATACTAACTGCAAAACTTACAGTAGGTTATATACCATATCACTAACTACTTCATCACCAAGATTAGATTAAGGCCAGACAATGTTTCTCTGAATATACAGTATAAATAAGCTGTTAAATCTTTGACACTAAAACATTACCTATTTTAGACCCAATTTTTGAAACATTGGATTGAAAGTCTAAATGCCAGAGAATTTCAGAATCCATAGAAAGCACAGATAAAGAGAGCCCAGTAATACAATCCAAAAGTCTGGTGAGATTTTGCTGAAGTTAATTTCTGGAAAACAAATGTTTCAAATGCAGGCGCTGGCCTCAATGTCCTGTCTGTTTTATTTTTGGAGAACTCCAAGCTAATTCAGAGGAGGTTTCCCTTCAGTGCACTGCAAAAGCCGTAGCTCTGAGATAATTCAGCACTGGGCGAGAATTTTAGTTTGGACAAAAAGTTGGATAGGTAAGAGCAGCCTATTTCCATTTTTATTACTGTTTAAAATACTCCACAGTTGGAGTGATTGTTGAGAAAAGTCTTGAGGGTGACGACATTTTTTCCTACAGAAAATAACGACACAAGTATGTCCTAAAATGAAATCTCAGATCCGTCATCCTAAAACGTCTCTGATGTCCACTACCTTTTAAAAAAGTTTTTAAGTTTCTCTGAATTTGTTTCAACCATGGACATCAGCGTTTGCACAGATCGCTGCTTATATCATAGCTGGTGATGTGGCAGTACCAAAATGATCACAGATCCCTGGGCATGTCAAATCATGATAGCCTGTAGTCCCATGGTACTCCTGAGGAAATATGTCCATTACAATATCAGGCTAACATTATTATATTGGAATTTCACGCAAAGAAGGACAGAGAGATCCTAAGTATATCACTAGAATCTGATTTTATTAACTGGGCATATGCTACCCAGGAAGAATTTTCAAAAGCACCTAAATGCCTTATAGGAAGCGTCACAAACTTTCAGTGGGACTTTTGGGCGTGTGAGGAAATTTGTAACTCATTTTTCTTACTCCCACTCAAGAACTTTGCCATATTATGAAATGTACTTTGCAAGGTTGTTAATTTGGTAACATTCTGTTTCTTTTTTTTTTTTTTTTTTTCCTGTACTGCAGTTCTATTGCTGCACTTGAAAAACATACCAAATTCTCACCTATCAGCCAAAGCAGCTTGAAAATGCAACCCAACCCAGTCCTCCTCATCTTTTGCACAAGTTTCCAGTCTCTCAAGTTCTGCTTACTGCCCATCCCACAGTTTATCCAGAATCTCCATCTGCACCTTGAAGGAATATCTTAATTTCAATGGTAAGCAGATTAACAGATTTCTACGTGTTTCTTCTGGTTCCCCCCACCTAAGACCCAGGCTGTAATTCTTGCAGGTGCCTATTCCCGTGCTCTGACAGAGGAATGTAGTTCATCAGAGCCTTGACTTAGACAGGGCTTATTTTCTGTTGACTTTTGCTCTACTTCTGTAGAGATATGTGAAACACTTGAATGGTCTCACATTGCACAGGTTCCAGATATTTTCAAATATTTGTAAAGAAGAATGTTGATATACCTCTTTTATTTTATGGGCTTAGTGCGACCACAAACACGTAATCTTTTTTACGTTTTCTGGCAAGAGTAATAGTAATATTGCTGTTTCCTGAGGTGGCCGTACAATTCTGAAGTATTCAAACACACAACAAATAAAGGAGTCAACATCTGAAAAAATCATAAGCCAAGTTACATATGAGGAATACTCTCCCCTTTTAATATAATACACCAACTGTGTTAACTATTTATTCTCCTGAAGCTTTAAAGATAAATATAAACCACGCTCTAATACTTATGAACGGGCTAAAGCAGGAGTTCCCAAAATTTTGTTTGTGGGGCCTCTTAATGTGCGCACGTGGGACCACGATGAGGCTGTGCAACAAAATTCATCGGCAGCCCAGGAACTTCTCAGTAGGATAGCTACAGCTAGGATGGGAAGCATGAAACCTTTGCCAGACGCTAGTAGCAGATAGTTGCACTTTGGAAGCTGCTAGCCTGAAGATCTTTCACAATGTTATGAAAACTTAAGGGCCAAAGTTTACACATTAACTTGAACAGCCTGAGGATTTCACACTGCAACGTAACTCAATAATCTCACCTTCTGTAATTTCATATTGCCTAATCGAGCACCAAGCTGAAATGTGCTTTGTAAATTTTCTGAAGAAGTTTGAAACTCAAGGTGAGTTGTCTTTTTGACTAATTATCTGATTTTCTTCATTATTTTGTCCCAGAATTATAATTTTCTCAGAATCTCACTATATAGGTAGTATATATCATATACTATACATTTTTAGAAAGTGATGGTATTCTGCACCACAAATTATTTCAAACTGCATGAAGGGTCAACTGCAAAAAAAATCCTCTGAATGTTTTCAGTGCTAGTCCACCCATCACATGGGGGTTTGTTTATCAGCTTTGCTTTTGAAAAAGGACAGATTTTGTCCCCTCATATTGCAAATTTTCTTCACGAGGATTTTGGCAGAGCCCAAGCTGGCACTGCTGAAAACAGTTTATAGGATATTTTTTACAAAACCAGAGGGCATATGTTTTCTCCAATCTCAACCTAGCAGCCAATGATCCCTGCTGAAGACAATCTCGTGATTTGAAAGACAAGTATCTGCTGATGGCAAGAAAGTGCATCTTTTCTGGGGGGCGTGTACATTTTTATTTTTTAATCCTCTATTAATGAACAATGAATCATGCATGTTTATTAAAACATGCAAGCAGCATGCAAGTATACTGAAGAGAAGGACAGTCATTTTGATAGTATCTACGTTTTCCTACATGATTCCAGTATACCAATTCTCTTCAATATGATCTTTCAGCATATCCTTAAGTTACTATTCCTGTTATAACTTTACTGTTATTTTCCAGAGTTTCTATAGTTTTGCAGTAGAAACAGCCATGCAGCTAATTTCCACTGAAGATGCAAATTCAAACTTACTGCTCCCTCCATTCACAATAAGTAGGACACAACAAATACCATATCCCAATGAGAAATGGTTACATTACTAGGAATAGTGAGATTAGAGAAAAACATACCTTATACAAAATGCTATGTTCATCATTAGTCCTTCAGATTTGTGAAATTAATAAAAGATTCTTTCTTTTAACTTAATAATGAAAGTCCCTAAGCCAGCATTTATCTGACTTTATTATTAAGAGCTGATTGTGGTTATTTATTGACTAATAATAATGCATTATTGCTAAAGTAATCAGCAGTTCTCCAACTCCTTTTCCAAGCAGGCAGAAAACAAACATAAACACTTGAAGCTCTGCACAGTTCAACTCACCGTGTCTCTACCTATCAGCTCTAGAGAATGTATAATTGAAATACAGAAAGTGCAAATCTTACAGGCACACAAAGGAAATTAGAATGTACAAAGCTCAGTGCATCACTCCTGTCTTAGACAAGTCATTTCCCATTTTCCTCCCCTTAACTTCCTACTCTGTTCTCCCTGGGTATTGTTATTTCAGCACTCAGCTTTCCTACCTGGGTAGGCATCCCATGTCTGCAGAAGATGAACAAAAAGGAGATAATAATAACTGTATTATTTCTCATGAAGAAGTCATCACAAGTTTGCAACCATTCTCCTCCTCTAGTTTTGGAGTCTCAGTTTCATAAAGAGAAGAACAAACTTCCAAAGTATGGGAGGAATGGGAGAAGGAATTTGTGCTTCACTCTAATATGTTCTTTACTAGCTTTTGCTCTTGTACAGCTGAATTAGAGAAGAAGCAACTATTGCGGGGCAATTTTCAGATAGCTTAAATTCCACCTAAGTTCCAGTGCCTCATTAATGAAAACAGCAAAGTACCTCTTGGGAAAGTGCTTCACGGTGGCTAAGCAAGGCACTGAGCAGGAATACAAGAGGTACAAGGACTTAGCAGAGTTTAAGCCATCCAAAGGGTAAGAAGCTTACTTTGGCAGGCCCAGTTATTGGTCATAGTTGTAGGCTGGACTGCTGCTCTGTTTCAATCATTTAAATTGAATTAACTCAATCTAATCTGAATAAATCAAATTCATTGTCAAAGACTTAAAACTTTCTGATTCCTTTCTCATTGGGTATGATTACTTGATTAAAATATTTACAAGCCACACAGAAGAATATGTATCTTTTAAGGAATCATAATTAATTTCAAAGACTATGTCTTTCATTAAATTTTTGTGGATTTATCTCCTCCTGCATGTCTTGTCTCTTTATCTTGTCTTGCTCCTTTGGTGAACTTCTGGTGGTTGTGAAAAGAAGAATGAAAACACACGCCAGAAGCAGACAAAATGTAGGACAGATGCTATGGAAACTTCCATATTACATCTCAGCAAATTATTCCAGCCTGAATCTGAACTGTCGTTGTCTAAGCTGATACGATGATTATCAAACTTGTCACTCAGTAATGATTGTATAATGAGAATAAAATTCACCGAACTGTAGTACAAGGATGGAATAAAGAAATTAATGAAAATAAGTGGATAATCAAGGAAAGAGAATCTGGAAAGCCAGATCATCCATCTTCCTGCCAGTAAAAGACTATTTTCTGTAACCATTTCCAGAGTTCAGCTGCCTTAGCTTTCAATGTCAAAAGCAATGGAGCTTTCACAAATCTCCTTTAGAACACTACAGTTTTACTTAAAGCAAAGATTTACTCATGGTGAGAGGTGATGGCACAGCTACCTCGTTAACACTATCCAGTGCTGGACCCAGAGACTGGCTCTCCCGACATGGTACTGGCTACTCCCATGATTGTGCAGCCTCCTCCAAAAGTCTTTCAGTTTACAGTCTGAAGGCCAAATCCTGGCAAAAATATTCATTGTGAATACTACCTTAATTGCCTAAATTATCCGTTTGGGTCATCTTGTCTCCGTTACCCCTAGGGAGTGGAATCTCACTCTTCGTTTGACCCAGCTGAACAAGGTAACATTCAATGCAAATACTAGACCATCAGCATCCTGCTTTAAACCAACAAGCAGGTTTGGTTTAGATCTTTCTAAATGTGTTGAAAGAGGCGTGATGTAAATATGTGTGCAACTCCAGCCCCTGAAAGGTCTCCCAGGTTCCTGTGTAAGGGCTGGCAGGTTTGATGCTCTGGGCCTGAACATGCTGCGCAGCAGCTTCCACAGCAGAGATGGCAGAGCGCCGGGGAAAAGAGTATGACAGAGGCTCACTCCCTTAGTGGATTCCTTCTGAATTAGGAAGGACTCTTGTTTCTTTAAGAAACAATTATTTTTCCAGGATTCTCCTGGAAGTTACACCTATATGCAATACTTGCCAACAGTTAATTCTTCAACCTTAGAATCATAGAATCATAGAATCACTTAGGTTAGAAAAGACCTTCAAGATCATTGAGTCCAACCATCAACCATGCCCACTAAACCATTTCCTGGAGTACCCCATCTACGCGCTTTTTGAATACCTCCAGGGATGGTGACCCAACCACTTCCCTTAGCAGCCTATTCCAATGTCTGACAACCCTCTCAGTAAAGAAATTTTTCCTAATATCCAATCTAAACCTCCCCTGGTGCAACTTGAGGCCATTTCCTCTCGTCCTGTCTCCAGCCACCTGACAGAAGAGACCAGCACCCACCTCACTACACCCTCCTTCCAGGGGGTTGTAGAGAGCGATAAGGTCTCCCCTCAGCCTCCTTTTCTCCAGGCTAAACAGCCCCAGTTCCCTCAGCCGCTCCTCATAAGACTTGTGCTCCAGACCCCTCACCAGCTCGGTTGCCCTTCTCTGGACACGCTCCAGCACCTCCATGTCTTTCCTGCAGTGAGGGGCCCAAAACTGAACACAGGACTCGAGGTGCGGCCTCACCAGTGCCCAGTACCGGGGGACGATCCCTGCCCTGCTCCTGCTGGCCACACCGTTTCTGATACAGGCCAGGATGCCGTTGGCCTTCTTGGCCACCTGGGCACACTGCTGGCTCATACTCAGCCGGCTGTCGACCAGCACCCCCAGGTCCTTTTCCGCCGGGCAGCTTTCCAGCCGCTCTTCCCCAGCCTGTAGCGCTGCGTGGGGTTGTTGCGACCCAAGTGCAGGACCCGGCACTTGGCCTTGTTGAACCTCATACAACTGGCCTCAGCCCATCGATCCAGCATGTCCAGATCCCTCTGTAGAGCCTTCCTGCCCTCCAGCAGATCATCAGTGTCATCTGCAAACTTACTGAGGGTGCACTCGATCCCCTCGTCCAGGTCATTGATAAAGATATTAAACAGAACTGGCCCCAATACCGAGCCCTGGGGAACACCACTTGTGACCCGCCGCCAACTGGATTTAACTCCATTCACCACAGCTCTCTGGGCCTGGCCATCCAGCCAGATTTTACCCACCGAAGAATACACCCATCCGAGCAGCCAGTTTCTCCAGGAGAATCCTGTGGGAAACAGTGTCAAAGGCTTTGCTAAAGTCCAGGTGAACAACATCCACAGCCTTTCCCTCATCCACCCAGTGGGTCACCTTGTCATAGAAAGCAGATCAGGTTAGTCAAGCAGGACCTGAATATTGGAATGACATGAGTGATGTGAAAAAATTCATATTCAAGACAGAGAGGGAGTTTTGCAAGGAAGATGGGCAGAGAAGACAAATCTATAATGCAGGTACAGAAACTCACTGGTGTGTTTAAGGAAGCGCTGTCTTAGCAATGATGTTACCTAGATCACCATCCCAAAATGAGAAGTAACATGAACGATATTTCAGACTTGTATACAGACTTAGTTTTGAATCTTCAAAATTTTGCTTCCCTAGTTGAAATAAGTGTTATTTTTAATTTCAGAACTCTGTTTGGGCATTAAATGCACCACTGATTACAGACTCCTGACAAGGAAAAAAAGGTTGCCAAATTTAGATTTGATGAGAAAGCACAGGAAATATATATGGGCTATGGGTGGAAACTCAGGGACCATACTGAATTCATAAATTGAACAGAAGTATCATTTATCTTGTACCACTCAGAACAGGCAGATGCTGTATGCCTTTGGAAAAAAAGAAAGAGCTTTTTTTTAAATGGGCACCATTGTACGAATTGTTTTCAGCAGAGTTTCTTCTGCTTGTAACAGAGTTGGCAGCATACACAAGTTGTATTTTTTCCATCTTCCCTCTGCTTCTTTACTGTGCAGTGTACTTGGAGATTTGTCTCTGCTAACTAATTAGACTGAAAGAAGTTCAACAATTATCACTGAACAGTTGAACTCGATTATCACTTTAAAGTGTGTAACAACTATTTAAGAGGAGATTTGGACACTGGCTTTGCTGGTGGTGACTGCTTGCAAGGGCCAGTGCTCCCCAGCCTGGTGAAGGTGTCAGCCTTTCCTACTTTCTGTACATAAAATAGGAGATTTGCACTCAGTAACAAGTACATTTACTTAGGAATGCCCCTGCAGGGTAGATCTTAATCGCTATTTCACTGTGAACTCTAGTAGCCAGGATCTCGGTCAGGGTGCTATGTGTGATAGCCTGTATCTGTATGGCTGAGGTGATTTGTTTGTTATACTATTTTTAAGTCTAAGTATTAGCAGTAATGGTTGCTTTTGACAACATTTTTACACCACGCCGTCTTTATTTAGTTAATTTCTTTCCACTAGAAAGGCATTTTTCCACAGCCCCATTTTTAAGTAACAGAAATAAGTAACTTGACAGTGACAGATACTTGCTTGAACCACAGTCATGGGGGGAGTTTTTTAGTCTAAATAGTAATGCATGACTGCTGCTAAAATTTCAGAGACAAGATAATCCTTTTTTTTTCATTATTGGAGGCTTTCCTAGAATGATACATACTTATTTACATAGAAAAAAAAATCAAAACTAGGACTGCATCATTGCATCTGTACAGTTTTTGAAATGTTTTGACACATTCTCTGAGATTTACTAGGTAATTTCACATGCTTGTCTGGCAATTTATAATCCATTATTTTGCAGTACAAGCTGCATCCTTGAGTTTATTTTCAGGCATAGACATAAAGTAAACTAAATGACAACAGCCCCTGTCCTCTCCCTTTTATCTATGGGAATGACCTTCAGTAAACAGAATCCAAGGGATGTTGTGCATGCATTTTGATATATATTTATATTAATGGGAATGTTTCTCAGTAAATGAGGAAGTAAGCCTTGGCTTCAGGTAGAGTAACAATGTGATTATTTAATAAACCATGTGTCAGAAGAATCTCTTGGGGTCAGCATTGCCTCAAAAAGTGCACTGTTTTGGAACCACCTTTGGGCCTTGGTTTTCTCACATTAACTGCTGAGAAAAACTTATAAAAATGTGGCTTATTTCTCTGTGAGGTGATGTGTGTCTGCAGTAAAGTTGAGATATGTGTGAAATACAACCACACTGTTAAGGGCAGAATTAGTGCCCCCAAATTGGAGATAGATTAGTATTAAAGAAGAGAAGTAATTAATTTTTATTATAATATGGACATTATAGTCCAAATTCTACTTTCTTTCTTTTAATCAGAAATCAGTGAAGCATCTCTGTGTATAAGCACTGGAAGGGACAACTGCAGACAGAGGAAAAGAAAACACGCTGGGTAAAAGACTAGGGCTCCACTCTGATTTTCAAGGCATAGAGCAAATTTACATGGAAAATAACTTTTGAAAGCTGGAGGAGGAGAAGAGAGAGGAAGGAAAGGTATGCCTGACCTGCAGTTTAAGATTAATTTGTGCTGCAAGGTCAGGAACGTTGGAATTTTAAGGGTTTGTTTTGCCCACTATTTGGAGTCACTTCATATTTTTGTACTAGAGCTGAACTTCTCCAATGATAAACATGTTTAGCTCCAGGCATTCAGTTTGTCACCAGCTGGGAGCAGGGGGAAAGCCTTGCTTATTCTCCAGACTGTGAAAACTCACTTGGAAAGCTGCTGTTCCTCCAGTTCCAAAAAACACAGCTAATTTACTCAACCCTTTTTTTTTCTGGAAAGGTTATAGTTGGATGATTCTTATTACAGAGTGTTTTTCATTTTGTCCAAAATCTTCTTATGTTTTCATTTTGGACTTTGGTCTATAGAACATCATGATGTGTACCAGTACAGATACAAAAAAAACTATTTTTTTTTTTTTTTTATTATAGACCAGATATTGTAACCTGTCCTCCATACTATTTTAATGAAATAAGAATACAGAAAACACTGTTATTTAGCAGAAGCAGTGCTGTGGGTTAGGTGGTGCAGTGCTACAGTGCCACTACACTAAAAAAGGCCATTTTTCAGCATGAAGAAATATACTCTGCTCTCAGAGTAAACCTGAGCTCTATCCCTTTGGAACAGTCCACAGACTCAGGGAATACATGCTGTACGTGGCATGATACATGATCTTGTAGGAGCAGGGGAAACTGAGCCAATGTTTCCATTTTAAAAAGCAAGGGAAAACAGAAAACCAAAATTTGAAGTTCAGGCTAATAGAAATGTGGCCAATATGAAGGAACAGATTTGTCTAATGTAAAAACCTAGTATACTTTTACCGTATGTTTATATTCTTAGTTATGTAATTCACATTAATTATCACTATAACAATTTGCACAATTCCTTCTCCTCCTATAACCAACCTTAAATGATACCACTTATTTAAAACACATTTGGAACAAAAGAGTAGCTTGTATTACCTCCAGCTCCATGTGTTTTTCTTCCTTGTCATGGTCCTTTGATTCCTTTTCAGAATGATCATTGCGGTCTTCTAAATGACAGATGTGTTGATATTTAGTAAGTTCATGTTTAGCTTGCTTTCTTTGAGAAACATTCCTTCTATGAACACCATTGAAAAACACCTCATACAGTGGCAGTTCTGTAAAAACATCATCATCATCATCATCATCATTTCTACCATCTGCTTCTTCCTCTTCAGATGAAAATTCATCTGCTTCTCCCGTCTCGCAAATATGGAGTTTAGTATTAGCTTCATGTGATACAAATTTGAAATCAGAAAATGTGATAGCACTTGGTTTGTGTTTTATGACTCTGATCTCGTGACTCCTTTCTTGCTTCTTGTCTGAATTTTTTCCTGTAAGGACTGGCCATTCTGTGTGCAAGGGAAGGTTTAAAGGATCTTCCTTTGGCTTGTGCCTTGCGGAACAGAGTAATTCTTCACCAAGGTGCTTTGTCTCAGGCTGATGGGTGACACTGACAGACCCTGCAGCCGTGCCAGGTTGCAAGGATGTCTCCTTGTGGTCTAATAAGGATGATGCAGACAGCAAACTCAACTCAGGTTCCAGTAAAACATTCTGAAATTCAGACGGACTTGCCTGTTTTTCTATCTTTTTTTGGTATTCTTCATACTTTGCTTCCTTTGGAGTCCCCAGGCACTTGGCAGATGTAAGATAAGGTGAGCCCTGTTCTTCTTCATAGATGTTAGTTTCCATTCCAGTGAGTTTCATCCATCAGAGATCAAAATGACTTCATTCTTGGTTTTCTTAAGGAACATAACTCCGCATACATAGCCAGGAAATATCTTCTTATTTTTCCAAAACCATGATCACAGAATCATTATTAATGCCTGGATTCTCATAGTAAACATCTGAATCCTCTGTGCTCCTGAAAAAAAAAACAAACCCCAAACTAATTATTCATGGTAACATGCTTGCATTGGAGTGCCTCAGCAAAAGTAGTCCTGAAATGTGAAATTCCCATATCAAATTTACTTATAGGTCTCTTCAAAAATATTTGATGTATGCAGATTAAATGAACTTAAAACATGAGGACCTTGACTTGTTTACCTTAGAGACTAGGAAAGAACTGGCAAATGCAGAAATGGTTTTTAAATATTGACTTTATGTTGATTATTGACACAGTGGTTCAGAATAATTTAGTGATGTTAGCTATATGCTTGTTACTGAAATATGCCTCTGTTTGCTGTATTTTTATTGTCTGTTAAACCACTGAAAACTTTTACACTGTTCTGGCAAAGCTACTAAAATGTCATAGGAAAGAGCAAGGACCCAAAGTAATTGACACAAGATTTCAATATAGGTAGAATTTTCTGTCTCTTGGCTTCTGTGAATTGCTGATGCAGTGCAGCACCTGTCCATTTCCAATAAATTTGCAAAGCAAAAAAAGGAGGCTAAAAATAATGGAGAGCTTCAGTACTACATCAGAGTTGGCCACATCTGATTTAAATCAGTCTTAACTTCTGTGCTCACATCCAGGCTGTGCACCTCCAACGCATGGGAGGAAGGGAGCAGCTCAAGAACTGATCCTGCATCACTGAATGGCTTGCTTTCACCCATATATGTAATTTACTTCTTGTGACAGATTGAATATTGATAGTATTTATTTTAATGATTGTTTCAGTACTCCATCTGTGAGAGAGCAAAGCAGAACAGAAGCTTTTCAAAATAAAAAAGAGAAGCTTAATCCTTTGATGTATGTGGCAAACCTGTCAGGGATGAGGAAGACTTGTCAGAAGGCAGCACTGTGATCGTCAAAGTGGGAAGCAAAGCAAGATGCTCTCACTGCGTGTGCCATAAACCAAGCAATGCACACCAGGTAGGCATATTTTAGTGCTCGTTAGCCTATATTTTAGTTACATACATTGTGTAATAGAAAGAATACTGTTACACATACAGAAAATTTGGATTTATTAATTACATTACTTTCGTCATTTGAACTGCAGCTGTAAAAGGTGTGAGCATACAGGTACACACTGTTTAGGTAGACTTCTCAGCTATTGCTAGCTATTTAAAAGTCAGACATTATTGTAAGCTGTCTAGCCTCCTGCTGGAGTCAGTGGAGAGAGAAAAATGCTTCCAGAAGGTAAATGCTCTCACTTATCTTGAGACTCATCCCATGAGTCTCCCTCCTGGCATGACTGCCTTATCCAAAACTATGGAGGGTGTCTAGACAAAAAGCTTACCCCGGTCACCCAGATTTTGGAGGGACAAATAAAGGCAAGAAGAATCCCAGCCCCTATCTTTGTTACACAATATAGTAGATTACATTGTCTACGTGTGAGTGAGGAACCTACTTTTGAAGCCCTCATTTTCTCAGAAGCTTTAAGTTAGCCGTCTGCTTAGAAGTGACTTCACTTTCAGAAGCACTGAACACTCTCGGTTCTCCCTAACATTATATGAACTAATTGAGCACAATGCCTTTGAAAAAGAAAACACATCCCCCCATTTGTAGGGGATGATTGGAATAACTAACATGTCACATAAGATTTTGTACATCGCGGGCACAGTGAAAAAGCCTGCTGCCTTTTCAGGTGAATAATATTATCTGTGCTTCGCTGTGAGCCATCACCTTTGTTTTTCAGTCCCTGGCACCCAGTAGCCCACAAGAAGGCGTGCTGCTAGCACCCAAGCAGGCTCTGCTGTGAAGACATCTGCAGGAATACACTGCTGTGTTCGTAGGAACATCTTTGCTGTAACAAATCCAAAATACAGCAAAAAATGCTCCAGAAGAAGCTACAGAAATTCTGCAGTGGGCAAGCATGGGATAAGTGAATTACATATTTTTTATTTCTGGTATTTTAGGATGATGCTTTAGACTCCAAAACATGAATTATCATCCCTGCAAAAATTTGCATTTTTCCTTATCTCTGGATGTTCCTAGCATCTAAAATCAATACCCAGCTTCTCTAAAATTTTCCCAAGTTCTTTCTCTCAAATGAATTTTGTTTTTTACAGGATGTGGTACAAAGCTGTGATTTTCACAGTTTAATTACAAAAAGCATGAAAGAGTTTTTCTGTTTATTAGATTTGCTTACTCCATTGGACTCTTTTATTTTTCCTGGGATGAGACTGGAACAAAGAAAGTATGCAAAAGCAGCCTGGTTTTGTGCAAGTATGGCAAGAAATCTCTGAAGAGGAAGTGGTAAGAAGAGAGAGTGTGAGTTTACCCTTATTCATCCTGTGGAACATATCTCTTTACTCAATCTAGCAGTGACTGGAAAAAATCCCTACACTCTTATACAAAATATCAAATTCCATATTTTATAAAGAGTTACACACAGACATTTATAGCTCCTAAAAATGGAGCATTTTTGGCAGAGTTGTGGATTTGGAAATCCTGCCCATAGCAAAATGTGTAACTCGGAGAGTTCTGAACATTCAGAGCTAAATCTGTACATGTCATAAAAGGCCTGTAACACAGCCCTGCAAAATAATATAATTCTCAACACAATTCTGAATGTATGCACTTACAAGTTCTGAAACAATAATATTTCTGGAAAAGGTCTTCAAGGCTTTATGAATAGGGAAATTACTTTCATATGCATACGTAATTCTAAATACATACTGTAGCATTAGCTCTACTGGTAGGCACTAGTTTAGGTAAAGATGTCAAATAATAAAAGTCTCTTGGGCGTATATGTGTTTTTTCCAACTAAAAAGGGAAATGTAGGGCTACCACAGCTAACTGTCCAACCAAAACTGACTCCAAAACAGCTTAAGGAAGAGCACAAAAAAAATCAACACAGGATTTTTTTTTAAACTAAAATGTGGAATGCATAACTGGGTGTAGCAACTTCAGCTTTTTACACACACGAGTTTAAAACTTACAACCCAAATTTCATTTATTAAGGAAAGGTCCTTACAAATCAGCAATAAATTAATACAGAGTTGTGACACAGCTAATGAAATGCTGTGGAAGGAAAGTTCTCCTATGGTCTGGCACAAGCAAATGTGTATGTGCAGACTCACAGATAAGTTTTTGTGTATCATGCTCTATTGACTTGATTTCCCTTTGCCCAGACAACCAAAATTTGTATTAAAACTCACCAAGGTTTGCATACAAATCACACAAAAAGCACATATTAGGCTTAACCGTTAAATAGGAGGATTTTACAGAGACTTTAATATTCATAGACTCATTTCTATTTTCTTGAGTCAATACAAGGAGAATTGTTTTCTGGGGCAAATAATTATGCTTTATTTCATAGGGTTACTATAGCAGCAAGTCACCTAAACTAACTTTCCAAACATTGCTTAAATTAGTGCATTTCGATACCCATTATGTATTTTGGCATTACAGAACATGTGAATGTGTGGAATTTTCTTACTTTAAATTCAATTTAAACTTGAACTGACAGAGTAAACCAGCAAATCAAGTCCTGATCTTGGCTGGAACAGTACACCACTCATCTAAAATAACGAGTTTTTACCCCTCAGCCCCTAATGCATTTGTTTCCCTTTTACAATGACTTTGCTTAATATTTCCCATTGACTTAAACGATCTTCCCCTGAAAAATTAAGCAAACAAGCCAAGAGAATGTGAGACACATAGACTAAGAGCAAATTAGGAGATTAGGATTTTTTTTTCCTGATGATAATTTTACCTGTTTTGCAAGGTAACCTCATATTTTTCAATTCAGTTAATTTCCATAAGCGTAACAACAGGAACTCAGTTAGTAGCCAAAAGATCCTCCAAGCGTTGGGGCAGAACAGAAAAAGAAGTGAGCAGATCCTCAACAAAAGGCATTTCAGCTTGCTTGCTGCACAAGAACTCTGTCAACAGAAGTATGTGTGAGAATCCCTGGGGCAAAAACAGCCTTCTGCAAGCACTGGCCAAATTACTCACAGAAAAAGACAGAAAAAAAGGAGAGGGAAGGAAAAAAATAAAAAGAGAGGGAGAGCATGCTTCACAGGAACACCAGGCACTTCTAAAAATACAGTGTGACCTCATTCTTCACATTATGCCAGACCTTAACATTGTGCTTTGCTTTATCACCTGGAGCACCTGGAGTCAGGTTCCCACTGCACACACTCGAGTTTGGATGCTGTCAGGTTTTGAAAAGGTAGGCTGTGAAATGCCTTTTGATGTAGTATAAAGCCAGTATAAAGGAATACCAAAATTAGCTTTCCATGTCACTTGCAAATTCTAATTATTGTTTGCATATGTTTCTTCAAGACATACGTTTGCTGCCAAAGCTTCACAAGTCTTCCCTTTTATATATATATGAATAGGATCATAGCTTGCAGACAGACTTCTGCATATACTGTAGGTTACTGGACATGTAAGTTTCTGAGTGCGATTATAAATCAATTATTTGCAAATCTAGCCCAGAAAGGACAAGGATGAATTGTCACTGGAAATATGGGGTGAGAAGACTCTGAGTTATAGTTTAATTTTGGAAGTGTTTTTCTATATTGCTTTTGATTAGGGCAAACAGCAAAAACAGAAAAGCTGCAATACCCTTCCACTCATGTAATGGATCCTCCATGCTAGTAGTAGTAGATTACCTTGAGATATCCAGGCACAGGTATTTGGCACAGATGCTGCCAAATCTACATCCCTCCTGACTCGTTTCAGTGAGTGCAGGAGGTGGCACTCAGATGCCGATTTCTTTCACACCTCACGCACCTGATTGCCTTCACTGATGTGAAACAGTATTTTAGTCAGCAAAGAATTTGGCATATTTATGAATGAGTCACTCAGCAAATGAAGCCACATCTTGAGGCAACCATTTTACAGGAATTACTTGATATGACAGTTTAGTGAGGCTTGTCTCAACTTAGAAGTGTTTATTATCCCAGGACAGCTGTACTAAAAGCTGTACTAAAGCCTTCCTTTAGCTTTGCCATGTCCATCCCCACCTCCGCCGTGGCAGAAGATCATTTTACATTGCCAATGAAAGTAAAATATCTTCTTAATCGCAATAAATCACAATGATGAAGAGACACTTTGCTAATTTAACTGTGCTTACATTCATGTTTGTCTTAGGTGCAACTGTTGGTCGCAGATGTGCTGTTTAACAACCACCATCTTAACTACCGCAGCTATGTCAGCAATTTTTTTAGAGCTGGACTGATTTGCAATATATAGGAGGGAAAGACTCTGGTCCAGGAGGAATCACTGACACATTTCATGCTATTAGCTGAACCTGAGGTTGAGTTTAATCCAGCCGAGGTGCTAACGTCCTGCTGGCCTGCTGACTCAATTGTGTTTCGGTCTAAACCAGCATTCTCAACAGCACTTTCATTGTCATCTCACCACCATGTGGGAACAGTGGTTTAATTGCACATAAGGTGAGAAAATACCCTCTCTAATACAACTATTGCCATTTCTAAGAACTTAGAACCAGGGGCAATGTTTAGTCCTAGTTATTTTATATAAAATGGGCCTTGACTTTGCCAATGTGCGGCCCATGAATCGTGTGGTTACGATCCTGAGTAAAACCAAACAGCAGCAATGTGGGAGCACCAGCAAAGCAAAGGACTAGACATGGTTCTTCATGCTTGGAAAAGTCTCATACCTCTTGCATACCTGATTACATCCTCTAAAAAGAAGGTATCGAGAAGGAGTCAGGTATGAGTGGGGAACTGAGGGCATGTGTCTTTCAGCATGTCTCTGAGAACAGAAATGAATCATCTTTAAAGAATAAGATGTGGCTTTCCTTTTCCCATTAGGCTTCTTTTAGCATTGCATTCAATGTGTTGCTTTTGTATACCCTGTTCGGCCTCACGTATTTTGTCTTGCACCTATGAAATGCAGCATCCAGTTCCTGATGAGATATTGGCTGGAGGTTGTTTGACCACATGCTTTTGGAAGGCAATTTTGAGTGATTTAAGATTATACTCTGAACTACTTGAGAAACTAAAACTGATGTGAAGTTGCTGAAAATCCTAGTACTCACAGGAAAGAAGGGGTGAAAGGAGTGTGTGTGTGCATATGGGTTTATCTAAAATCTGTGGTATTAAAGGAAAACCAGAATTTTTTTATACATTGCCCTGAAATACTTTGGCTTTGTTTTTACATGAACAGTGCAATCTACATGGAACAGGAAGAGCAGCCAGTCATACACAGGCACTGTTCATAAACACAGGCCCCATAATGAACCAACACCTAATAAATATTTTTAAAATAACACTGGATAAACCACATAGGAAAAAAAAAAGTCTGTCTCCCTTTAGGTTGAGGATCTTGGCATTGGTAAGATCTCAGCTCTTCATCTAAGCAGCCAGTCCAAACCAAAGTCAGGAAACAGCCTTTCTGCAAGCAGAGACACACAGGTATGAGCTGCTTCTCCCTCCAGTTTAAATACTACCCCTGTTTCTTCAGCCTGTAAAGTGAATTCCATTACATATGTTCATGGGATGCTCAGTGGACTGGTTGGAAATTAATCTTCATTTTGCACAAGAGTAAAGAGGCTGGTAAAACTAATTTCTCATATTGGAGGATATCTATGTTAATATGGATGGCTTAAGGGTCATATTCATGTCTTTACTTTTCACTTTTTTTTGTTGAGCTCATGAAAGAGAAATGACATAAGACAACCACTTCTCACTGTACAAGTTAGGTAAATAGCAAGCAGCTTGGTTTTCTTTTTTGTATTTAGCTCTTGTCTATTGAAATTTGTATATCAGCACAAAATTGTTCTTCACAACAGCCTGCAAGTGGCTTCCAAAACTGCGTGCATCCCTCTGAGACATCTCTGCTGAACCTGTGACACCCACCAGCGGCCAAAGACACTGGACAAAAGCAGTTATTTTGGCACTTCACAGGGGCAGAGACTGGTATGGTCTGTATCATTTGTAATTCCTTAAAATGAAAGAAATTAAGTTCCTTAAAGTTATTTCCCTCTCTGAAGAAGGAAAACATATCACTGCCTTGGGTGCTTTCATAAGAAAGTATCAGTTCATATTAATTTCTCTTATAATCATTATAATCATTATATAAGGAATTGGACGCTTGCATCTACTGTGACCACACAGCCAGTAGAAGAGATGTAAATAGGAACTAAAGTTTCTTTATCACTAAAGCCATGTCTTCTTAATCACATCTCATCTTCCATCCATAAAAATTGTTTTGTTTGATTTACTAATTGTCATGATTGAATTTACGTAAACAATGTAAGAGACGGAGGCTTCAACAGGCATCATAACTGAAGATAAGCACCTGTTTTAATAGGCTGAACTCTTCTTGCTAATTCTATTTATAAAGGAGAGTTGCATTTCATTGGAAATGTCTGCCCTTTTTCCCTTGAACTGCGTTCTCTTAAATAGGGATAAACCAATGATCTTAACCAAACCCCTGCCCCCCCCCCCCCCAAGCCCTTGATTTTCCCAGTGTCTATTAAATGTCCCCAAGACCTCCAACAACTTTCCATAACTCTTTAGTGCCCGGCTTTTTCTTCAAGCTTCCCTCACACCAGCAAGTTAGATTTCAAGTTCTGATCCTCCTCTTCAAAGTCATTTCGTTGCCTTAACTCTTGCTGCAGCTCTGTCTGTCCTTGCAGTCTGCGGCCGTGCCCACCGCGGGGGTGAAAGTCTGGCGCGGGGGGAGAGACTTCCCAGCAGCTGCCAAGATCTACTGCGCTCAGCTCATGAGAAACCACAATAAAAATAAATCTCTCTTGCTGTTTTCTGAGCAAAGTCTAAACAGAAAAATAACTCACAAGGCGCTGGTGTTTGGGATAAGATTTCTGCAGAAATTCCCAGCTAGTCCGAAACCTGCCAGCCTGGGGAGCTGGAAGCAGCTGGACCGTGGTAGCTACTGAACCCTGCACAAGTTTATTAATCCTGCTTACAGGACGAGGCTGTTTCTGATACTTAAGCAACTCACTAAATACCTGAAGGAAAAATAGGGAAAAATTCAATTGCTTAATCATAGGCTTTTAGTGCCCTTTGAGACATCCTAGACTATCCCACCCGGCCTTCAGCTGCCAGCTCAGGGAGGTGCGAATCTCCTCCAACTCCTTTGACATACCTACTGAGCGGATGTTGTAGGACAGCAGGGTATCTCAAAGGGCACTCCTAGGCACCTGCAGGTAGGCACTTGTTTAGGCAAATGAATTGTACCTTCAGTTTACTTAGTAGGCTATTCAAAGAATTTAACTTCAGGCACCTAATTTTGGTGACTAACTTAGGATTCTTAAGTAAGAGACTCAACCTCTCCCTTGCCTATACAAAAAGCCTACATTCTTAATGTATGCACCTAAATTCAGCTGGCATAAGTACTGTATTGATTCCAGAAAAAAAAGTGCATACGCGTTTCCTTGTTAAGCAAAGAAGTTCCTATGGGAAGCCAAATTGATCTGAATTACCAGCAGTTCTCTGCTGCGTAAGGACCTGCACCTGTGCTGCAGTACATTATTATGGAAAGTTTCAAGGCTAAATCAGAACATATTCAGAAAACAAACAAGAACAAGCACTTTAGTGCCATGTGTATTAAATCAGTTTGTGGCATTTTGGCTTGCCAGGTTTGTACTCCTATCAGTCTTACAAAGTTTCTGCAGTGTTTTGGCAACACGCTACATTTCTCAGTTGAAATACGCTGCTTAATGCAAGACTGGTAAACATCTTGAATAGGCAGGGCTTTGATTTATGAACTGCATCAATATGGTAATGAGGATGTTGGCTGGGCAATTAGTTTTAAATTGTATAAGCTCACACTAGCTCTTATTATTATGAGTACAAAGGTTTGTCAGAACACCTCTGAGTTCAGTATTTCAGAATCCTCTGGTGTTTTATACCTATTAGACCAGAACTGCAGCAAATTAAAGCTTCTGCTACACCTTCTGAATCTCATATCACCAAACCATTTGTATGAAAATATCAGCAGTAAATAGATGCATCCATTTAAAATGCTACTTTGCATGCTTTTCTTTTTTTTTTTCTTTTCAGTCCAAGATGGGCTTTGGACTTCAGCAATGTCTTTATCACCCTCTCTAATCAGTGTCTGTAATGAATGCTAAAGAAATGGTGACCCCTGCAATAAATGCCTATTACTACAAAGGCCATGCCGGAGGGCAGACTCCTCCTCTCAAGACCTGCTGGGCACATGAGATATAAATGGCAGCAAGGAAGGACTGTGTCAGCCTCAATGAAGATAAGTTATTTCAGAAGGAGCAAAAGTTATTTTGGAGGAACCTCTTGTGATTCCTATCTCTATGAGCAATAAGGCCAAGGTGAATCCTGCTCAATCAGTTTTGGTCAAGTAGTATTTTTTGGTAAAAGAACTTTTCCTTCAAAGCCAACATATTTTTGATGGATGACACAATGCATTTTTGTTTCATCTGAAAAAAAAAATTATGTCGGGGGATATTTATTCCTTTTGATTAATCTATTTAATTTTTCAGAGATTTCAGAAGAAAGAAGTGTTCACATATAAAGTGCTCAGATGGGTACTTCGGTATTTTCAACCTTTCTATCCCTTGCTTCCCCATGTAATTTTTTTTTTTTAATATTATTAAGTATTCAGTTAACTTGACAGCAACTCACCGTTCTTTTGGGGGGGGGGGTGTTAAGTTTATGGGGATTTTTGCCCAGATATACCAGGCAAAGTCAAAACACCCAGCAATACTTAATGACAACTGCTTTAGAGGTGTCCAAAGTTTTATTTATGCACAGAAGGAAGTGTCTCTTAAGCCAAGGTGCATATCTGAGGCCTGAATAGCTATTTTGAACAAATTCCCTGTTTGCCTTTCTGCTTTTTGGTTACTTCTTCTGCTCCCTTTTGAGATCTTCCACTAATTAGTTACACTCACCTGTTTTCTAGTTTCAGTTCTTAAATTCCATATTTCTACTTAGTGAGATTTCCTGTTGTGTTTGCTAAATTAAGGAGGCTTATGTTACCAGTTTTCTTTTCCCCATAGAAGGGGTCATTCTAGACTTTTTATCAAATAACAGCTCTCCTTTTGAACAAACTCAAACAACTGAACATTTCAAATGGGGCAATGAATGTAGTCTCAAAATATCTAAACTAGCTTTAAGCTTACTAGCTTAGGTCTCACAAATAATAAAGCAGTGGTGCTGAGGCATGCTGCTGTGATACACCTTTTTTAGGGTATCCAAAGAGATACTCAGAGATCTTTACATGGCAACTGCATTAACGGTATGCCAAGTTCAGAGGTCATTTTTGAAGCTTTTCTCTGGACCCTCTGTAAGTTTGGTTTCTTATAGTATAGGTTTCTCCTGTGAGACTTCCTCGGATTTTCTCCACCCATGACATCTTTCCTCCATGGAGAATAAAACTGCTTTGTGCATTTCCACATGACTTTGTGTAATGAAGCAGCAAATAACCACCCCATTACGAACAACTGTGCAATCCACAAGTGGATGCTGCTAGAAATTTTAAAGGGTCTACTACACCTGAAGTGTAATCCACAAATAAAGAATAAGCTGGATATTTTTCTCCAGAAAGAAATTTGGAGTAGAAAAAATATCTGAAACTGTCACTTTATATCCAGACTAAAAGGTATATGAAGCAAAAGTGCAGGAAATTTATTTCTCAACTTTTTCTAGTTTTCCTTTCCTTTCCTACGTAAGCCATTTCTTTCCAACTTTTAATAAATAAAACCAAAAGATAAGTAGAAAGTTTAATCAAAGGGGATGTCCATTGCCTGGCAGGATGAAGCTCACACAGAACATGAAATTCAACTAATCTAATTCCCATGGAAACAGAGTACAAATGCAAACTCCATTACAGAGCCCTTTAAACAAGCAGAATGGTTATTTCTAGGTTCTACGCAGTATACAAGCATTCAGCCAAATGGTCAACTCCCTCCTCTCACTAGGCAAGGGCCTCTGCAACTCTATTCAAATATATTAACCTCTGAGATAGATGGTGTCTTTCATCCTCTCTTTTACAAGTACAAAGTGTGTTGTGTTAACAGAGAGATTTTCTTTCCTTCAGAGTGCTGTAGATAAGTCTTTAATTCAGATATCAGAGAGGAGCAAAATTAGTCAGTTTTTTTCCCTTGAGACAAGAAAAAAGCTAGTTGCCTTGACTGAGTTTCTGAAGTGCCAGAAATTCAGTTTCAATCTTCATTCATTAAAAATGCCAGCGTGTTCATTTGTGCATATTGCACGTACTTTTATAGAGACTTTGTTATGGTTCAGGCTGCCTGTACCGTCATAGTATGAGTTAAAGATCTGTCAGCAAATCAGTTTTTCATGGGTATGAAACTTAGTCACTGTTAATCATACCAGGCTGAAGTGTTGGCGCACATTTGTCATGCTAGATATAGAATTTTTTTAACAATGAGGAATAATCACCACATTGGTAATTTTTAGTTAAAAAGCAAAAAAACATATTTGACACTTTCATTAGTTTTCTGGTCAAAAAATGGTACAACAAATGCTTCTCAGTTTATGCTCTCAGTGCATATAGTTTAAGGCCAAGGTTTTTGATATTTTCAGCACAAAATATCTTAAGAGGGCTTGATCTTCAAAAAGCCATGGGCCTCTCCTTTTGAAAAATATCAGCCACGTCTTCTAAAGTGTGCCTCTCCAAAGGGATCATTTGTGTAATGATAAACACTCTGATTTCAAAACATCAAGCTCTCTTTGGCTGGTTTTTAAAACACGTTGCAGTTCCCACTGTTCTTAAGAGAAGCTTAAAAATTGTAAGAGACTGTAACTAATGCAACCTTAGCTCCCCGAGCCAAAGTGATGACAGGGCGAAGCAGCCGTATGAAATATGGACTTCGCTGTACACCTCAGCCAGGCATAAATTGCAAACCACCCACGCCGGGAAGAGTGGCCATGACAAGAAAGGAGCAACGTCACCGCCTCCGCCCACCCACACCAGGGCACTTAGTGCTGACAGGTTTCTTGCTGCCACCTCTCTCTTTCTATAAATTGCAGTAAATGAACATTTTTTTGTGGCTTTGGGAGGTGGGGGAACATGGAATTGGTCTTGTTCATCTTTCATCACCCCAAGTTGTGTGAACATGTGGCAGTGCCTACAGCCACAAAGGCACTGTGTATTATTAGCCACAGGGCTGCATTGCTTTAGTCAAGCCCTGCTCTGCAAGGTGATGCCCAAAAGCGGTGAAAAGCTGAGTTACTCTCAGGCTTTCTTGGGAAAAATAGAGCCTCATGTAGGAAAAAAAGCAAAGGACATGCGGTAAGCGGGAAATTAGCTGTGCCACTTCCCCAAAAATTATATCCTCAGGGCTTCAACAAGCCCTGGAACAACCATGCTCCGAGCTTGGAAAATAGGTTGCACAATAAGAAATAAATGGGCAAATGAGGATTTGTGTTTATTTAAAATTTCTGTTGCTGCAGCAGATTAACAACTTTGGTCAGGGTCAGATTCTGTACAAGTATACAGAAAATTATAACACCTTCCTTAAATTGCTTATATTCACAACGTAACATACTTATTAGCCTTTTTCTATTGCATTTTAACCTATTATTTTTATGTTCTAAAACCCTAAAATCTCACAGGCTAATGGAATATTGGCACATATGCAAATATTCATGCAAGGACTCTGCTTATTAGAGAGTCTGGGATGTACTCCGCATGTGTTTGTTATAATGCACTACTGTCATCATCCCCTTGAATCACCAGGAGAGCTGTCGTGATCTTAGATTCCTAGGAGTTCCCACCACAGTGAGAGATTGACAAGTATCAGACCAAGAGCTGCATCTTGTTCCCATTGAAAATGTATATTACAATACAGTTTTTAATTACACAATCCTACAGTTTTGTAGCCTGTGGTTTCCTGCGTCACCCTCCACATGAGACAGGTGACCGAGAAGGTGTCAATATAGGAAGGGCTATGGTAAAACAAGACGTGCCAATTTTTGACTGCGTGCTGTGATAAGTAATTAGTGTTGGTTTAGCATGCTTCTCTGTGAGTTATTTACACGTATTTGTGTAATTGTGCAAAAGGCTAAGTTTCCCTTTAATTTTAATATGGTACCTACCTGGCAGCATGACATTTTTAGTAAATTCTTGTCATAGATAACCTTCAGTTAAGTAAAGAAATGTTAACTTACATAAACAATTCCAAAGCTATTTGAAAGTATCCTAAACAAACACCATACCAGTGAGGGTACAGGCAAGTAGAAGGTTTTTACGAGCTTCTACCTGCGATATTGTTGAGTTTCTTTTTCTCAGAGCAAGATGTGGAGTGCCAGTGAGTTTACCTGCTATGGGTTTACAGCTACAAAGCCCCTTCACCACTCCCCTTTTCCCTATACAATGTAGATATATGGGAGAACAGCAATGTCCACCATTCATTTGCACCAACCGACCTCCAAGCTGAAGACAGTGCCAGTATTCTGGGTGCCCCAAATAACTCTTTCAGTTATGAACCTCAACCTGTGCAAGTAAAATAAAATGCTGGCCTACTAACTTCCAGGATTGGCTTTGGGAGAGTTTTTACGTAGTGCTGTCAGTCAAATACTGCATATGGAAGAAATACTTCAGAGATGGTTTAAATGCTACTGTAGAAATGCCCACCATACTGTGACAGTTGTATTTTAAGGGGGAACTAATATTAAAAAGACAACTGGGAAAGTTCCCCCAAATGTGTGTACTCCCTTCATAGATGGCAGTGGCAACTAGTTACATACTGCCCAGTCTAAATGCTCTTTATCAAATACAAGTTATCTCAAATTAACATTTGTGTGGCAAGATTTCTGTTTACTCTAATAGACACTTATTTAAAGAAATAAAATCATGCCATTTTCAAAATTTTGAAATTCCCCCTTTTCACTTGCTTCAAGAAAATTTTATAGCTTTAGTTTGTGCAGCCTCTTCCATATAGGGCATGTTCCATTAGCGCACATTTGAGGAGCTTACACTAAACAGAAGTAAGACAACTGAAGACAAGCAGTCACACATTTGCATGCCTGTTATTACAAATTCAGCAATGCTGTGAGTGCCTCTTACTCTGTAACAGCTAGGACAACACTTAGGAATTTCTAAACACAAGGTACATTTAACCAGGAACAGTGGCTGAGGCTGAATTAAATGCATTACATTTTTTTCCTCTCCCAAAAGATATGTGACAAATCACTCCCCATAGAAGTGCAGAGGAGCTTAGAAGTCCCTTGCAGGAGCACCTGACAGGCAGAAGTGTCTCTGGCCTGGGGAACTGGCAGGGACAGCAGAGATAAACTCACCACTGGTGATGCAGAGAGAGAAGGTGAACACCTTCAGAAGCCGAACACCTTCAGAAGCTGAATTATGGGTGAAAAATGAGGCATTATGTGCTAGGTGTACTGTAAAACTGAGTGTTCTTTGGAGTTAAAACAACTGGAGATTTTCCAATGTGCTGTTTTTGAAGCCGCCTCTTTGGCTCCTATGCATCTCCCTTGATATTCTTCACCTTCTCACCCAGGCTAAAAAGCTTTCAAATTGAAAACATTGCCTCCAGAAATTCAGAAAAATCTAAAAATATTGATCTTCAGAATAAGTTCAAATAGCCTGCTACACTGAAATGAACATCTGGCTTTAGAGCCTAATTTATGCTGTCATTTCTTCTGATATTTGCTAAACATTAGCTTTCCTTCTCTTGCAGTGTCGTTTTTCTACAAGCTAGAGCACTGTAGACATTACAAGTAGGCATGTACTGAATACTGGAAGGGACTGAGATCTATAAACATTATTGGGCTGAAGATACCACAACTTAGTATCTAACAAAGTTAGCTGAAGCGGGAATTGCAACTGTCTTCCTGCTATCAATTTCACATCCTGAGAATAAAAAAGAGACTTTTAAAGGGACCGTCTAGGGAGGAAGAGAATAAATGCAGCCATTATTCAGTAACACCTCTGTTAACTTACCAAAACCTTCTGTTTCATAGGCTAGTAAAAGATATTGAGCCTTAGGATTTGTATACCTTTTCTATCAGTCCTTTCCAGACTCTGGGAAGTTTTTTCTGTATGATCACCACAATGAAGCTATAGTTTTCTACCCCACCTCTGCCTACCAGTTAGCAATAATGGTCTCTGCTCAAAGGAAGGTTAAGGGCCAGAGAGGTGAAGCTACTAGGGCAGAAAGGGTTACGGCAGTAAGAGATATAACCAGATGTCTGTCTGCTACAGGGCTATGAAAAATCATGGAGTCAGAATAAAAGAGAAAGAGAGGTTGAAACACAGAAAAAACTAATTCCAAGTTCTTCCCGAAGTCACCCTCAAAAAAATCTAGCTGTTCAGCTCCACCTGCCCAACGCTTGTCCTCTGCCAGAGACTTCTCTGCCAGTCCTTAGCACCCCATTCCCACTCATTCCCCCCTTCACGTTCCCCGCCTGCCCGTTTGTCCGACCTATGCCAAAGACGCCGGCAGTCCTGATGCTCCCTTTCTCTTGATGGATGCCCTGCAGTGAACGATACCTTGCAAGAAGGGACACGACTGTCTTCGTAGCCTTGGTTGGGCAGGCAAGAGGGCTCTAGAAGCACCTCTTTGGGGGCAGTCAGCAGGCAGGGAGCAGGCAGCGCAGGCAGCTCTGCCTTCTGGCAAGCCAAGCTCTCTGACTCTGGTGGTGCCTGGAGCATGCATTTGTAAGCTTGTTGTACCTGAACAACCCACTAGGTGTTAGGCATTTGTGTCTCTATCCTGACTTGTAAAGTGAGGATAAAGATTAAAGGAAAGGACCTGAGGAGCAGGATTGTCTAGGACGGGGAAAGAGGGATTTGGGGAAGGCTCACATGGACTGAAATGAAGGCTCGCTTTCCCAGAGAGCTCGAAATGCTTTAGATTTAGGGTGAAGGTTGGTATTTTTGAGCTATACGTTACTTTGAGTGATCTGACACCTTACTGGCACTGGTCAGAGAATGGGTGAGCTCATACTCCGTAGTTACATGTAGAGCCATAACTCAGCCCAGCTTAGAAAGACTTTGAGTCTCAGTGTCACAAATAAGCTGCAAAAAAAAAAAAATAAGTGGGAGAAAAGAGCAGGGCCTGTGACTCTCCCTTTCCAGGGAGGTTCCTCTTGCAACAGGCCCAAGACCCCAATACCATCTTGCTCGCTAGCTTTTGCCCTGTAAATCTCACCTCCCTTTCAGCAGAGTGTTTGGTGCTGGCAGGAGAACTGTGCCATGCCAGACTGTGTTGTAGCGTGGCAGCTGATGGACTTTCCTGAATAGTGCGAGCAGTGTTTCAGATTGAGGGTCTAGAAGGCAAATGTCCCAGCTCCTGGGCAATTAATGAGAAGCCTCTTCTGCTTCTGCCATTAGAGCATCATCTTTTCTGGATTAATGGATCCAACTACCATAAATGCCATTAAGCACAAAATCTGTTCCCAGGAAAGAGGGTCCTGCTTTGCAGCCTGGGGTGCCAAGCACAGGTCACTGTGTGGGTCTTGCCATGGGATGGGGACAGGAGGCTGTGCAACACCCCAAGCTCCCACACTTTTATGGGACTGCAAGCAGGCCAAAGTGCCGATTGCTGCTGGCCTCAAGTCTTTTTGCTAACAAGGCCTGAGTTTCCGTACCTGGCAAGACAGCAGGTCTGTTTTTAAACTTAAACAGGAATAGAAGCCAACGTATAGGCAGCACTCATAAACCTGGGGGTCAGAAGTGAGGCCATGTAGAAGCTGAGTTAATCAGTGCTTAAAGTACTTAAAGTAAAAATTCAGAAATGAAGAAGATATGATGCAAAGATGACTCAGAAGCAGCCCTTTGGATTTAGCTGGCATGCATAGGGAGCTTCCCTATTAAAGGGAGCTAAAAATTTGTCAATGCCAGAGGGCTATTACAGCAGAAGAGTTGCTTTAGCCCCAAAATGGTGTTTTCTAACAATGCTCTGCCTCCTGATAAGGGAACACCAAGGCTGACTCAGAGAACTCTGAGCTGGGACTCTGCCCAGAGGAATAATATGAATCGTTTAAACCACTCTTACAGCTACCTCTGTCAATTTACTAAAAACATCATATCTGCAGTTGGATCTGTGGTTTAGAAAATGTGGCCTAAGGCAGGCAGGGTGGTTTTTTGCCACTATGTCAATACCTTAAAAGTTCCAGCATGTGTTTAATAGTAGGTTGATGGGGATTAAAAAATATCACTAGAATTCTCAAAGTACAATTCTTGCTTTCTCTGGATAACATCTTACAGAAAGACATGCTTCAAAACCCATGATTTTAAAGTGATGAAATCTCTGCTTCTTCACTGCCTCTTTCCATGACTCCTCCTTTGACTCAAAGGAGTTGTGCCAATATAAAAAACCGTTATTTATATTGTGGTAGAGCCAGGGCACAGAATAAAGAATCAGTTCTTTACTGTGCGAAGTGCAGTAAATTCACAGGAATGAGTCCCCGTTCAAGGAACTCACAGCCTATACCTCTGAACGTGACACGACACAAATAACTATGGAAAGCACAAACAACCGTACAGAAGGCGGATCGTGATGAGCATATATAAACACAAATATTGGCCAGCAAGCCCCTAGAGGCTCATGAGGCTAGTTGAAGGCTGTAGAAATACTGATACATCACAGAATGCTAATTTTACAGTCACATTAGGGATCATTTTTAAAAAGCATTTTTAAAAAGCATAAAAGCATTACCGAGCTGTGCCTACTAAAAAGACATTAGGATGTTGTGGGGTTTTTGGCCACCCCAATTCAGGTGGAATCAAGAAGTGAAGAATGATTAAAAAATATAGGTGGAAATATTTTCAGTGATCTTGTTGGAAGACCACCGAGCTGGTTGCTGGCCTTACGCTTTCTTTATACGGGGAGATTTGAATTATTTTAGCCATCTAAAGTAAGTATTTTTAAAGTGTTCATAGGTCAATGCAACCCCACAGTTTTCTGTTTTGTGTTTAGTATCATTCTTTCTTCTAAGTGGATTTTCAGTCTATTTTGAAGATTAATGAACCATTTATTCTCAGCCAGAAATTAATTAACCACCATTCATTCAAATGATGATAATTCCAGCTACTCAAGGCCATTTTCCATGTTTGTGTGTCTTTTCCAAGATTCCATAAAGTATTAAAAAAAAACCCCTCTAGCACAATTATGGGGGAAAGACCATGTAGGAAACAAGAGAAGAGAGATATGCATATAATTTTTAGAACATTTTGCACCTTACAACTTCTGGAATTACTTTTTACATCAAATTTAAAGACAAAAGCCTGTGCATTTTACACTTCATCTTAAGTAATGTGTTACTAGAAACAGGATTGATTGTTACCCTCAGAGCATTTTGTGAAGTAATTCTCAGTCTGTCACCATGTTTACTCTTAAAAAAAAATAATAATCCTGGAAAACTGCTCTCCAGAGAGATGCAACTAGTTTTGGCAAAATAAGTCCTCAACAAACTTCTTTTGCTAGCATGACATAAAGCAATTTCCTGAGTGAAATAAGCTATATGGGCAAAGGGAACTGTTTGCTATAATAACTGAATCTAGAATTTTTTCCATGAGAAATCTTTTGGTCAGGGACGTGTTTCTCCTCCATTAGCTCCTCTGCTCTTATTTAATGTAGTTATTTAAGGCAGTTCTTCAGATGATACCACACCAAAGAGCAACAGCAACAACAACAACAAAGGATTAAACCCAGTTGGTGGTTTGCTCCAAATGACTGGCTGAATCAGAGCAAAACAGATTGCTGAGGTGTGTCTTCTGCTGAGGCTTACACAGTCTTGGTGTGGCATGTTTACGGCTGTGCTGTCTAGTTGTATTTTGTTAAAGTTGATGAATATAACTAGATCTTATAGATATATCATCTAATAAAGCAATCCGCAGCAGTACTCTGAACTTTTTGTAAAAAATGTCATTGCTGCATTATTCATTTTATTGACTAGTGCACCCAGGGAATTAATCAATCTGAGCGGCAAAATAAAATAAAAAGTATTAGGTTTTTTAGTATAGCTAGAAGACTCAGCTGAGGAAAAATGTGAGGAGATGGGATGGAAGCAAAACTAAAGCTCCTCAAAGGCATTTTATTTTAAAAATGGTTCTTTTCATTAAACTGTGAACAAAATTATTTCCTACCAAAAAACCACCATAAACCTATTTTGAAGTAGGAAAAATTTAGAAGTGTTAAAAGTAAGTTTATGTTTGGTACCACTACTCTGACATGTTGTAGTATGACATTATAATAGGTCAAATACTCTAGTTCTTCTTTTATTTTTGAATTAATTTAGGGAAGCATTTTACCAACATTAATAAAATGCTTTTTCTGAAATAACAGAAAATAATTTGAAAAGATGGAAAAATAGTTTTTAATATGAATTCTTTCACGAATCCCTGTTTTGAAGAAATTAACTAAGTCGTTTCCATCCTGAGCTGCAGTGGAATACATTTTAAAATGCTAAGATTTCTTGCAAGATATAAACTATGATTTCTGCTATGCACCAGTTCAAACCGTAGAGAAAATGAGTCTCTGCTCTAGAAAATTCACATAAATTGTTAAAATTGATAAAGAAGGATTATTAACCTCATTTGAAAGATTATTATCTCTGTCACAGGTACTGGTCTAGATGAAAAAAAATGAAGCTAGTAGAAGACAGTCTCAGTTTTACCTAGTGCAGCTGCCTTGGGATAGAAGTGGCAAGGAAAGCCCCGGAGAAGACAAAACTGTTGATTCTGGGTGGCTACAATTATGGCAACTGGGATAAATCTTTCATAAAGTCGCAACCGTAACTTGTGAAAGGACCCCAGGTGCCTGACCAGTCACCCAGGACTTACTCCATAATCCAGGCTTAGGAACAGGACCCGCTAGGCACCAGTGACCAGTTTTCAATGTTTTCCTCAAAATGAACTGCATTTTAGGAGAGTCTGTCTCTCTCCAGGGACAGCAGAAGGAGCATAGGATGACCACTATAGGTAGGTTATCTTTGCTGCCTGGATGAATCTTATCAGGCCTATCCAGCCCAAACACACACGTTCCACCAAGAGAGACCAAAAACGATCTCCTGGGAGCATTTGGTTTAGCTTGGAGCATCTCCCTTGCTAGAGGGGACCAGCACAGTGCTTTGACATGCTATGGGAAGCAATCCAAGTCTCAGTACTTTAGCAGGGACCTTTGAAGGACATAGCAGTTCTAGGCATGCCCTATCCCCAGTTAATTTATAGATGCTATAGAATTGGGATTAGTCTATCAAACTTGTTAATAGGATGTTTACCATTAAAAAAAAAAAAAGTGCAGAGCGTACACAGAGATATTGGCAGAAAGAACTGCTGCCTTACTCATTATTTTCTTGCACTTCTGGTGGGGTAAATAAATCAACTTTGAACATTGTTTAGGAAACTTGCAGCACAAGTGTAGACTGTCTAAAATAACTTGCTTATTGATGCCACATAAATCCAGCTTAAATCTCACATTAACCTTTTCTCTGAGTAGCTTTTTCATTAGTAGATGATTAAGTGATTGGAAATGGGTGAAAACAAAGCTACTCAGCTTGCAAAGGGGCAGACCAGTGTCCCAGTTGCCTCCACGTGTCCTGACATTTTTCAGAGTCGGAGGCACCAGCTGAAACTGGGCCATCTCCTGCACAAACTTATTCAAAAACTTGAAACCAAAACATTGCAAATTAGTGGAGAGACACCTTTTTTTTTAAAGGGAGCCTAAATTCATGTTTCATATGCTGTACTCAGCTTCCAGATTAGAACTTTTATTTTTCCCCTACTACGTAAACATGAAAATGGTGAGGTGGAATGCCCATTTATGCCAGTACCATATTACTATTTTTGATGTCACAGAAACCTTAATTTTCACCTGCCAGAAGTTCATCAGAATTGCGCAGTATTTGCTGTGTTCTTCTGCAGCACCAGACCACAGAGGGAGTCACACCATTTTGCAAGACCTACAATACTATGTACATAAACCCTCAAAGCATTTCATGAAAAAAATAGTTACATAATTATTACTATTAGCTTTTAAATATTGCCTCTATTTTTAACCCCAGGAAGCTCAGCTTTGAAGATTCCCTCTCCCCAAATAGGATAGTAGATTGAAACACCAAATGACACACAAAAAGAGCCATTTGTGACTGATAAGAACCATTAGCAGGGCAACCTGATCACACTGCAACAGCAATAAATAGGTTCCTGCACCTACTACCGGTTTCCACTACCTTGTTTGCCAGGTTAGTACATATACAGAGTAGCCTTCTGCTGAGAGAAATACACTTCAGTTTCAGCCCATGGCCTCCTATTTTACCTTTTTGCTATAGATTCAGACCTAGTTCTGTGTTCACCCCCCTAGGTACTTGTACACTGTAATTAAATCCTATCATCTCACCTGCTCCTTTTTCACGGCCCAACATGTTAAGGTCTTGGAGCCATTTCTTCAGAAGACGGATTCTCCCGTCTCCTAAATTAGCCTTGTTCCCTGGACCCCTTCCAAACCTTCCTTAGGGAATGCACCAAATTACAAACCTCTTGAAAGATTTAGAGGTCCAGCGGGGCTGCACGTGGTGCAGTAACTGGGGGAGACCGGCTTTAAAGGATATGGCTGGGCAGGTTAGAGTCAATGGAAGTTCAGCCCGTGGAGAGATTAGAGATCAAGGCTTGACAGCCTGAATGCAGTACGAGACCTAAAGGCGTTATCAGGGATTCAGGCAGCGTCTGTTCAAATCCCAAATCTAGGGCTAACTTTCACTGGTCTGTGTGCATTTTAATACCTGCTGTAAATAGGTATGGCTGTGGGGAAGCCCACGGAGCAATCACAATTTGCTCCAAGTGGTGCGTAGCTGGAGGGAGACACCTGAGCATGTATAAGATGCTGCAGGGAAGGAGGACAGCAAGGGTCCCTGCCCCAGAGGCTGCGGGCCGGCAACAAGTTAGGAGCAGCTCGGGAAGCTGCTGGATTCCCATCCTGCCTGGAGCCAGGGCCAGGAGACTGCCTAGAGCAGCCAGACCCTGTCCTCTAAAACTGCTGGCAGGGGAGAGTGGGGGAACCAGAGCTGGAGCACCAGCACCTGCACCTCCCGACCCGCAGCCACGCTGGGGGAACGCGGAGGGCTCTGCTCCCGGCCGGCTCGGCCAGCGGCGGGGGGCTGGACCGCTGGCCATCCCACCCGGCAAGCGCCCTGCCGCAGGTCTGTGCCGCCAGAGCTAGCGTGAAACGGTTGTGGAGGACGCCTAAATGCAACCAACGCATCACATACATAAACCATAAGCGTAATTGGCCTGGCAAGCAAAAGAAATGTTCTGTTTGACGCCGGCTGGTTGTTCGGTGATTGCGGCGGGCGCAGTGGCAGTCACTATGATGTACTGTGTTCTTCTGAACAGTCTCTTAATAACAGCTGTGTGACAACTCATAACTGACGTTTCTCATATACAACCCCTGATAATGTCAGCTTCACTACACTAAGACACCAATTTCTCTAAGTCTTTCAGATACCTGGAGAACAATGTCTGCCTAAAAGGAAAAGCAATTTTTGTGCTATTTGTCAGAATACTTTGCGCTTTGTTTTCCACAGAAAATAGGATTGTCCTTTCTGTGTCATAGGATAGTTCTAATCCCAATAGGAATACAGAACATTAAATAAAAATAAGGGTAGGAAAATAGATTGCAGTATTTGCCCATTTATCCCATGCAAATGTATCTAATAAAACAAAGTTATTTTTAAAAAGCAACACCGAAAATCTTTCAGGGAGCGGGTCAGGAAGTTCTGAAACACATTATTCAAAGGCCTTTCCTATAAGAGGTAGACTCCTAGGGCTAGACAGCACATTTCCAAAAACTGTGGAGCTCTGTGAATGTTATATATCAAGAGCAGGACTGTTCCTTAAAATCCTCCAGTATATATTCTGCTAGGGATCCCTATAAAATATGTGTCAAATAGAATATTTTGTGTATCAATTGTGCTCCCTTTACAGAATACCCTGGCCACGTGTCAGCTAGCCTTGTTTATTCTTTATCTGACAAGTATATACTCAAACTGCTAGAATCACTCCTTTGTTTTATCTTTTATTCTACATTCTGTGGTTTTTATTCTGTCTCCTTCCTTCATATTATAGGTGGGATGAAGAAATACAGTGTAAGTCAATACCAGGAGAGTACTTCCTTCCAGAACCCACACTGAAATGCTGTTCATTTGCCTGTGGTCTCTTACACTTGACAACCAGCTAACAACATGATTTTTAAAATATTAAGGGAAAAAGTTCAGGTCATGAAACAAAGTCCAATTAGCGGGGCTAATGTCAAAGGGCTAATATCTTTGCAAAGCATTAAAATCTGCACAGTACCAGAACTGGCTTTATTTACATGTTTTAGACAAAGTGGGACAGAATGGCAGAAACCTCCTGCATGAGCGGCAGCCGTCACTGGTTGTTTGTCTTGCAGCACGACCACAGACAACAGACTCTGCAAATCTCTTATGAGAAATGGACCTTGTCTGAAGGAGCTTGAAATTTAAACATGCAAGACAAGAGGTTGGAGGAAAAACAGAGTCAGAAAACTCAAAGTCAGGCAGCAGGTATGTGATAAAGTCTGCAATTACATAGATCCGGATCCTGTTCCCATTTGGTTTCTTTCAAGGGCTCAGATTCTTAGGTTATTCTCACAACAGTACATGCAGAGAAGTGGCAAATTAAGGCAGCCAAAGTCATTATCACTATATCTAAAAGGTGCTAAAATCCAATTGAAGATTTTTTCATGATTTAAATGACTTTTAAACAGGCCTTGAATAGCCTCTATGAGGCTACCAAGCAAGTCGGTGGCACATCCAGGAGTACAGTTTAGGAAGCCCAGACTTGGTTACAGCCCACGCTGCTGGTGCTCTCTTCAGCTTAAACGCAGGATTCAAAAGAAGAGCACAATGATTGCATGCTACATAGAAGTAAAGCATTATCCTCCGATTTTCTAAAACTGCATTTTCATTTTTGTTTGTTAAAAGACTTAATGTTTAAATCATCTGTTTCAACAGACAAGAAAATGTGTTCTGTTTAAAGATCCCTACAGTGTATGTATGGCCTGTTTAAATAACCTTTTTCCCATCTTCTCTGTAATCGGAGGATTTGAATTCTAATGCAAAACGTTCATGCTAGAACCTGATTATATCCCAAAGCTACAATTCTGAATGGCATCAGTCCATGGTATCTGACGGTATTTGCCAAAAACATGTCAGGACTCCCCTATAGTTCAAATCACCCCATAAATTCTACACTTACACAACATCGGTGACCTCATACTCAAAGCATGCCTTAATGATCAAGCAAGTGGAAACGTTCAGTAAATACATTGAATGTTTGACATTGTTATCAGTGGGTGTTCCCTGGGTCT
Source organism: Buteo buteo (assembly GCF_964188355.1). NCBI lineage: Eukaryota > Metazoa > Chordata > Aves > Accipitriformes > Accipitridae > Buteo > Buteo buteo. The sequence goes on along the minus strand of NC_134188.1, from coordinate 2,847,009 downwards.
CTTGTGAAACAATCCCAAGTTTAAGGCAAGGCCAAGAAGTGTCAGCCAAGAGAAACCCTTAGAAGTTACTTAAGAAATTTAAATAGACAACAGTATTTTTCTGCGCTAAAATTCAGCAAAATATTTCTTAGGGAAGTGTTGCCAAAAGAACCCTGTATTTTTTGCACAGTGAGTTATTTGCATTGCTTTGACTGATTTTCTTTTAAGTCATTGCTACTGACAATATGAAGCTGGGGGAAGTAAACCAGCCTCAAGAGGAGTTCTGAGAAATGAATCATTTAAAAGTCTACAAAATCTTTGATAAAGTCCATTATAAAAATGAAGTTCAATATAGACAACTATTTCACCCTTTCAACCTCTCTAAATCTGGCCTTAGATATACTCCCAATGAAAAGGGTGATTCCCAAAAGCAGAGCACGGTGCCCCCTCTACAGTACACAAAGGTCTTGGCTACTTCTACTGATTTCCACATCAGCAGAAGGCATTGACATGCTATAGCGACATAACAGAGGGAGAGAGGAATAAAATCAGAAAGAAAACCAGATTTTTTAAATTTCTGTTTCTCTGTTCTTCACTTTAGAAACTATGTTGAATTTACATATACACGGGTGCTTTGCCACACATCAAGTGACATCTTGCGTCAGACCTGTGGGGCAGCCTCTTGGGCCATGCTGGCCGTGGGGTCTATCCACATGGCTTTAATGGCCCAAGCAGCACATAAAATAAACATTTACAAATTTTGCGTCACAATCATCATGCTTAGCATTGCCTTTCTTTTGTAGTCTTGTTAGGAATTAAACCCTGACCCTGTAAATATTATGCACACCTGATTATGTAACTAATTAGCCTGTTGAAGTGAAAGGGACAAGTCAAATGCTCTAAGTACCTCTACAAAGGATAGACAGGGCAACGGCTGAGTTTGGACACTTCGTGTTAATATATCTTATATCAATACAGAGACATTAAAAAAAAGTCCCATAGCTAAACCTATCAACAGCAAGAAGCACAAAACTGATTTCCTGACCTGCTGGCTGGCACTCAGTCAAAAGCATTGCCTGGTTACCTTTGCACTGAAATGATTTCCATCAACTAATTCACATTCATAATCTAAAGAACATAAATGGAACACCACAAATGACAGATTTGCGATGGCCTGAGCTGAAAGGAACTTACTGCCTAGGCTTACAGGTACCTGTATGACCCTACAAGTTGGCTATAATCCTGTTCAAGGTGGTGGTAAAAATGATGGATTACAATCACACGTTTGTGTGCTACATTACTAAGTAATGAGCTGCACTGTACTACATGTTTTGCCTCCAGGAACATCTACTTATGTCATTCTTTTTAGTCATCTTTTTGCAGCAGAACATCATAGTTTGATAACCAACACCTTTGGTTTCAGGCGTGTAGCATTGTGCCGAATCTTTAGTCTCAATTACTGTGTGTAAAATAAAATATTTACAGCAAAATGGTCCAAGGATTCTACAGACACACACACACACACACACAAAGGCATTAACACTGATTAGCAGAAGTTTCCCACTTTCTCTCATTGCCTCTGAATTCAAAACCTCACCCTGTCATTGAGCACATTCACAAGTAAACATGTGTGAGAGCAAAAGCAGTGCAATACCCCTCCCAACAGCATCTGTGTTCTCAGCTCTGTCATACCTCTTGCATGGCCTTAAACTAACCTGGTGGCCTGAGTTTCAACAGTGTCCAAATGTCTAAAGAAACAGAAAATCATTTAAAGGGATGTACCAAGCATGTAGACAAATTAAGATTGCCCCATTTGCTTGTATACTTCAGGAATGAACTTGCAAATGCTGGTGGTGAGGGAAAGCTTTAAGGACTTGCTTAGGAAAAGAGCTGAGCCTGGACTGAGAAATGAGTGGGCCGACATTTGCTCCTGCCCTGAATCCCACAGCACTGAAGAGGCATTATGAGCATCCTGATGTAGTTCTCTGGCCTAAGGTAATTTCTTTGTTCCTCATCAAAGACAAAGCTTATTTTCACTTTAATCACAGTTTTTTTCAAGTGAGGGACTTCACATGGATAGCGCCTTACTGGAATAAGTGAAATTGAGGCTATATTACAATAAACAGAAAATACGTTTATCCTATTACAACTAATGCCAAGGATAAAATCCTCTGCGACTCCTCCATGCACACACAAACCAGACACTGACAGGCCCAGCTGCAGGCCCCATTTTACCAGTTTATCGAATTCGTCCTCAGTGAGTAATTGCATCTTGTCTTGTTTCTAATCTAATTCCATCCATTATCCAAGATGGGTAATTTCTAGGGATACAGTACAGGGGCGGGAACATCTGCAAAGAATTAAAACTGCAGAAATCTACTTTCTGATATATGCAGCCCACAACTCTTCTGCCTACACTTCTTCCCCCTGAGTAGGTCTGCACGTGCAGAGAAGAGGAAAATGAGAGGCACAAGCCACTATCTGAATATCCAACCTTTATGCATCCCGCATGGCAAAAAGGAGTGTATAGCCTGCTGTTGGTGATGGCATGCTAGGACCACTGCCTATAGCATGAACCCATATATTTACCTGCACTCTTTGCCGGTCCATACCTCTCTTTCTTGCCTCATGTTAGATGGGAAGCCTATTCAGGCAGCCATCACCTTTTTGCTGTGTACCTGTACAGCAGCCAAAACAGGGGAATTGTGGTTCAGAAAGGGTGTCCTATGCCAAAAGGTAGCACAAATTAAAAAGCTTCTGTGTAAAAAGGACACGTATTAGGTCATTGCCTACATGAGGTAAAGCAGCCTAGCAGGATCAAATTGCCCACTTCTGGAGGGGCAGAGTTCTCCTCTCCTCAGCACTCTTCTCTCCCCTTTTTTGTCCCTGCAAAGCGGTCTGGGGACAGAATGTCTTAGCAGCTTCTCTGTAAATGCCTTCCACCACAACATCTCAAAATTCAACCCAGTGTTTTAACTGGGTAGTAACTTCATTTGGAAGTGAACCTGAAGGAGCAAAAGGTAAGATAACTCCTTGTCTCTAGGAAAAGAAGAGCAAAATGAAAAAGCAAGGAGTCCTCTTTTCCAAAGGCGTAAATCAGCCTTTTAAACTCACAGCCCCAAGGGAACTGCATATGCTATCCATAACATCAGATTGTTTATGGAATTGGATGTTTGTTTAACTCATCGGTGTTCATGTGCCTGGCTCATCATAAATCTTAATATGTAAATCACCCAACTACATAGATTTCAGCACGTTCAGAGTTCACACTGATTTCCATACAGAAGATGTCGGAGAATTCCTGGTTTAGTCATTAGCACTGTTTTAAAGGGTATTTACAGAGTCAAAAATGTGTCTCCCGCTCCCAGTCCTCCACCAGTGGCCTCCAACCCTGCAAGCCGAAGGTGGGTACAGGGCCCTGGGTTGTGCTCCAGGTGCGAACCTGGGTTGCAGTACAGACCCTGCTGCCCTCTCCCCGGCTGCGGGGGACAGAGCTCTAAACCATGCCCATGCAGTGCTTCTGCCTTAAGCCCACATTACGTTTTGGGTCCCTCAGGAGACTCATTTGGGCATTTAGGACCCTCCGTGCCAATTTCTGAATCACAGAGGGGCTCCAGTGGCCAGTGGTGGCCAAGGGCATCGAGCTGATGCACATCTCCGTGCTGCAAGGAGGATCACGTGGACACGGGAAAATTTAAGATATCACCACCTCAGCTAAGAGATGGTCTGAACTGGTTTCCATAATTTTGCAGCTTAAGTCCACCCCTGAGCCCACGCCAGGTACTGAAGCAGACACCAGAGTGCATTTTTAACACAGTTTATCATGCCAGTTTATGTGTTTTAAGGCTGTCAAAGCCAGCATGCTGTTGAGCTCATTCATTTCACAGAAGGCAGCAGCATGATGGAGCATAAGAACACACCACTCACACAAAAGCAGACTGAAGTTAATTTAAAAACAAAGCTAAACATCTGCTCCAAGAACCAGCTCTCTAATGCATAGATGGGAGCACTAAAGTTTGGAACATTATGGAGTGTTTAACCAGTACTACACCAGCTGTTAGACATTTTTGGCAACGGCGCAGATATTATCTGGCAAGTTCTCGGGAGCAGCTGACAAGAATGAAGAGTGACAGATATAAGAAACAGAAAATGCCAACCATATGGCATGAATATTATGCTCATGTTTCAGGTGTCAAGCAGTAGTCGCTTGTGTTTAATTTGAGTGTGCAAAATTTATATGGATTTTAATGATTACAACAATGTTATACACAATTACATTTACATCTCCATATTGTTACAACTGTAATTTTGCCATTTAACAGTAATAGACACTGCACTAAATTTGTGCGCTTAGGAGCAATGTTGTTATCTTTATGGCTTTAATAACACATTTTCACCTCACAGGTGTAATATTTATTCCTACAAACAATGCCACTGCAATCAATGAATACGCTTGTGATTCACTCTGCAAGACGTCGCTGGCTGACGCTGTGGTTTTGGGTTGTTCTGTAAATACTAACAGCCTACAAGAAGCGCAGCAGCCAAGCTGGTTATGGCTATGTCTCTGCAAAAATCACCAATGCCGATTTGATTCCCAAACCTCTTCGTGCTGCTGGTGGTGTTGTGTTTACCATGCGTTTTCAAAGAAGGGGCCAGCCCCTGCCCTGACCAGGAGGAAGACCTCATGTCTGAGCTTCAGGCGCTGAAGGTGAGCCCCACAGGCAGCTCAGCTCCGCCACGTTTCCTGGAGGGACCTGCTGCTAAGCTGTTTTACAGTCCACCTGCCGCATCAGAACTGGATTTTCTTCCTGAGATGTGGAAGTAGCAAAGCCTGGTGCCATAAAACTGCATGTCCTACTTGCTCTGCATCTCGTGCTTGAAGAAGCTTAGATCACCCTCGTGTTACTGACAACAAAGGGAAAGGGAAACCAGCCCAAAGTGCTGGAATCACCAATAGCTGGTTCACAGAGACAACACATAAAAATGTCTGTTTGGTGAGAGCAGACTCGTTTGATGGTTCATTTTGGGCTGAGGCTGCTTTTCCATCGGTGCATAGAGCAGTGTGTAACACGTGTGACATCTGCGCTGAGGCATGGGGCGGTGGTTGGACTGACTGTGAAGAAGGCCAACACCAGCCCTTGTGTCCATTTTACAGAAAAAAAAAAAGAAATAAAAAAAAGAGGGATGGGGATGCATCAAATCGCAGCAAAGGTCCTACTAGGGATGAGGAACCAGGCATCGGTGGACCGCTTTGCCAGGAGAATGGGCTTGATGCAGAGACTGCTTACTGTGACGTTATTTGCATCCATGTAAAAGAATTAAGTGGTAAAAAAATCTCCTTTTAAACAAATTTGGGGGAACGTCTCCACTCCTTGTGGCATTATATGGTGACAGTATCATGCAGATATAATCAGCACAGCCTGAACTGTGTTATGGAGAGAAGAAAGCAAGCTTGGAAAGATGCAGGTGGGGCTGGGAATTCTGGATGCTCCCTGGCTCTGAGAGGAAAAGAGGAATTCCTACACCTTGCAAACACTCCTGGCTGTATTTGTGATTCAGCTCTTTGCTGTGCTCTTGAACTACGCTGAAGATTAATTGAGGAGATAGAAAATGTCTGCCTGGCCCCACCTGCCACAGTTGCAGTGTTAACATTAAGCTGATAAAGGGTATACTGTCTTTAGCTGGAGTCAGCATCTGTCATGAAAGCACCACAGGATAGCTCAGATGTTGCAACACAGGCTGAATATCTGCCTGGAGATAAAAGTTGTGCCATTCTCTGGGGCGAGCTCCTCATTACAGAAGCTCATTGAAGGGCAGGTTGCCCCCTTGCATGGCTCTGACAGTGGCCTTGCCGGCGTGATAACATTTCCATTGCCCTTAGATGCAGCTCACACTTTCCAGGTTCTTTGGGAGCAGCATGTTCTGCTGCTTCTAGCAGGGCTCGGGGTCTTGACAGCATTGGAGAGTCTCCTGTAAGCCCTCAGAGCCCACTAAGACCCCTCAATACACTACCTACCTGTCACCCTAATGTCATCTCAGTGTGTCTGCCTACTCCTGACTGCTGTACTGGTAATCCTATCAGCAGTGTGAGGCAGAGCAGCTGTCTCAGTATTTTTTATTTTCCTGTTTTTCTAAAGGGCATAAACAAGTATTTTCATAAGTGCAGTCTGGCTTTTTCCTCTTTGAAAATCTTTGAGCCAAGCCTGCATCTCATTTTTCTTTCCTATATAGAATTTTGCACCTCAGAAAAGTTAGTCCACAACATTTTGAAAGCAATATTCAATGTATAATTTATATTAACACAGGACTGATGCTAGTCCACATGCCCAGCTTTCAGGTTAATCTCTGGAAACTGCACTTTTATATATAGAGAACAGCTCCGGTCATAATGCCAAGTGCAATAACAATTACAAAAGGAGGAAAAACATTGCCCTCCAGTTACCCCTTAAGTACTGCAAAGGCAAAGAAAAGGTAGTGTTTTGGCATAGCCAGAAGTGAGATCTAAGCCCTAGAAGTGGAGGTGGATCCATCGTATGTCTCTGTGCTTTCAGTTTAGTACATTGTCAGTCTTGCTGTTGCACCAAAGATACCTTAGATGGATATGTAAGATAGCAATCATTTTAAGTAAGTTACCTGGTTTTTTTTGCTCTGAAAAGGAATGAGGCCATCCGGTCTCAGTTTGGAGGTGATAACCAACACCTCTGCGGATAGCAGTGACTCTCAGCTCAGTGGTGACAAAACAATGGGAAGAAAATAATTTGGGAAGCGCAGCAGAAGCAGTAAATCTGCATGGGCAGCAGTGCACCTGCAGCACCCACGCGGAGGAGGCAGAGATGTGCCTCTGGGCACACTGTGCCTGATTTCAGGCCACGGGCAGAGGCACGGCGAAGCAGGGATGTGCACAGTCGCTGGCGAGGAGAATGTGGAGGAGCAGCAGACGGAGGAGCCTGGTGCGGAGGTGGGCAGGCAGGAGCCAGGGAACGTGAGCGCTGCTGCTCCCTGCTCTGGTACTTGTCCTTGGGTTGCCTTGGTGAATACATTTCACATCTCTGGGTTTTTGTTCCTCCTCCCACCTTTTGTTTGGGATCTTTTGAGAGCGGGACCGTCTCCTAATACATGTTTGTACAGCGACTAGCACGATGAAGCCCTGATCTTGCTTGAGGCCTCTAGGCATGACTGTAATACAAACAATAAATCATCATCATAAAACAGGACTGCACAGATCCATAACTTCTGTCATAACTCATGGCTGAAGTGTGAGCAGCTCACAGACACATGGCAAGGTCAGGGAGACCACGAAGGGCCAGAAGAAGTGAATCCACACAGAAAAGAGGAGATGCTGAATGGCTTTGAAATATTTTTAGTATCTGTCAGTGTTATACCTGTGTCAGTTCGCAGCTGATTTCTTTTATTGATGTCACCTCCTGACAGCAGTGATGTGGCCGGGAAAAGGACTGAGCCATATATCACAAAAGAAGGCGATGGCAGTCACCAGGGTGCAGCCTGCAAGAAAACGTGCACATACGGTTGGCCAGTGCTTCCCATCCACGGCTTTTGTGCTGCAGTCCCCCAGGCTGCTCTGAGTGCACCAAGCAGGCAACCAAGCTTCAGCAAAAACATTTCGTTGTCCTTTTATGGAGGTTTACAGACCCTTTTTTGTATCTCTTCTCTTTTTCCCCTCTGTGTCATGTGGGTATCTCATGCAGGGGATTTCAGCAGCTCTGGAGACTCTCCCTCCCACTTGTGAGTCAGCTCAGATGTACAGAAGGCACCACTGGCCTCAGAACCGCTTCCCCAGCAGGCATTCCTGGCAGCCTCCGGGCACACGGCTAAATTCCCCAACAGACCCATCGTTGCTCAAATCAGCACTAGTCAACAACATGCTTTGCAAAAGCTGTCATCAGACTCTAGGGTTACACATTTTTTCAGTGTCCCCTAACCTGTAGAGGCAACGAGCTTGGGAGATCCGGAGTGTAACAGGAAAGAGTTCACTGCAGGAATGTAAGAAGCTGATGGTACAAAACCCAGCAGATATGTCCATTCAAAGCAAGTCAAGTAAGCATGCAAATATCTTTAAATTATTGTACCTGGCAAGAAGCCACGCTGTGTTTTCAGCCAAAGCATGATGCTTTGAGAAAACGTAGCTTCGGTGAGCTGAGTATCAGATGAAAAAGAAGCACTAGCGAAGGTTCAAACTGTATTTAATGGAAAACTATTTTGTTCTTGATGGACTGAAGGATTTATGCTATTCCTCCCTGTAGCTTTGCATCTTCCAGGTAACAATGACCAGCCTCCTCCTTATTCCTGAGATCAGAAGTTTCAAAATATTTTTAAATGTTTCAAAAGAAACTTAGACTTTAAAGTCTTCCCTGCTGTAGGCTGGTGAAGGCTAGCCTGTCTGTCACATTGGTTTTATGGCTTAAACAACTGCAGGGCTGCTCTCAATCCATTCTCCGCCCAGCCTGTATTTGTGCTTGGAATTGCCCCAACCCATGTGCAGGACCTTGCACTTGGCCTTGTTGAACTTCATGAGGTTCGCACAGGCCCACCTCTCAAGCCTGTCCAGGTCCCTCTGGATGGCATCCCTTCCCTCCAGCATGTCAACCGCGCTACAAAGCTTGGTGTTGTCGGCAAACTTGCTGAGGGTGCACTCAATCCCACTGTCCATGTCACCGACAAAGATGTTAAACAGCACCGGTCCCAATACTGACTCCTGAGGAACACCACTTGTCACTGCTCTCCCTTTGGACATTGAGCCGTTGACTGCAACTCCTTGAGTGCGACCATCCAGCCAATTCCTTATCCACCAAGTGGTCCATCTGTCAAATCCATGTGTCTCCAATTTAGAGACAAGGATGTCATGTGGGACAGTGTCAAATGCTTTGCACAAATCCGGGTAGATGATGTCAGTGGCTCTTCCCTTATCCACCAATGCTACAATCACATCATAGAAGGCCACCAAATTTGTCAGACACGATTTGTCCTTAGTTGGCTGTCACTAATCACATCCTTATTTCCTGTGTGCCTTAGCATAGTTTCCAGGAGGATCTGCTCCATGATCTTGCCAGGCACAGAGGTAAGACTGACTGGCCTGTAGTTCCCTGGGTCTTCCTTTTTTCCGTTTGTAAACATGTGGGTTATGTTTCCCCTTTTCCAGTCAGTGGGAACCTCCTCGGACTGCCATGACTTCTCAGGTATGATGGATAGTGGCTTAGCCACCTCATCCACCAGTTCCCACAGGACACACAGAAGCATCTCATTAGGTCCCATGGACTTGTGCACCTTCAGGTTCCTTAGATGGTCTCAAACCTGATCTCCTACGCTGGGCAGTTCCCCAGTCTCTGCCTTTGCCTTCTGCGTCTTGGGCAGTGTGGCTGGAGCACTTGCTGGTGAAGACTGAGGCAAAGAAGCCATTGAGTACCTCAACCTTCTCCATGTCCCAGGTAACCAGGTCTCCCATTTCCTTCTGGTGAGAAGGACATTTTCCCTAGTCTTCCTTTTATCACTGATGTACGTATAGAAGCTTTTGTTGTTGCCCTTGACGTCTCTGGCCAGATTTCATTCTGCCAGGGTTTTAGCTTTCCTAACCTGATCCCTGGCTGCTCGGACAATTTCTCTGTATTCCTTCCAGTTATGACTGTATTGTTAGGAGCTTCTTTAGCGACTCCTGTTTGCCAAGTGACATCATTTGTTAGACAGACAATTACAATAAGAAGGATTTTTTTCAGAATTCATCGGAATTTTAAATTTGGTATTGAGTACTCTAAATGAAAGCAGGTTATTATTCAATAATATTGCCAAAATCATGCATGCTATTGAAAGAAATAGATCAGATTCAGATCCTGGTGTATCAGCAACACCAGAATAACACCTCTTACTCCATCTTTGTGGAATAAATCTCCATAATTAGCATAAGAATTGGGCCAAATAGCTTTGGCAGAGCTGACAGCACAAATCAGATGAACACAGAGAATTAAAACAAAGGAGCAGGAAGGAGAAAAGTGTGAAGGGCTGAGAAGTGACATCAAATAAAGGGGATGTGAAACACATGAGCTCGAACCTGGATGAGGATGTGCTTTGGGATAAATGAAACAAATAAGAGGCAGATTTCCCTGGAGAGCTACCTCGTAGTAAAATGCTTTAAAGAAGAATTTGAATTCAGAGAATATGCCATAGTCAGTATGATAACGCATGCATTAGGCACCAAGAAAGGCCAGCATAGAAAAAGGTCCAGAGGAAGAAAAGCAGAAAAAATGTTCAAGCAACTGGAAGGCTGGACAGAAAACAGAAGTTTTGAGAATGTGCGGGAACCAGACTTGGGAAGGCTGGACACTACCTGAAGGCAAAAAGTGCATCAGTCTTCCTAAAGAAAATAATTCAAATAATTTGGACTGCCCTTCAGTATAATGTAAGGGGGCTACTGACACGCTTAACGTTAGATGCAATGCCACTAAAACATTGCTTGGACATTCTTGTCCTTCATTTTACTTCTGCTGTGACAATGCAACAGCCCACGAAGCACCACCAAAAGGGCCCTCTCTCTAGGCTGACTACGCTTGCATGTTGCTCTGTGAAGCCCAGATCCTGGTAACGTAAGGCTGCAATATTCAGACACCCTCTGAACTACCTCATTTAAATCCATACAAAACAAAGCTCTTTGCATCCTGGTTTCAGAAGATCAACTTGTCATCCTCTCTCATCCTCCTCACAGACACAGACTTGTGGTCTTCCCTGCAAGGTCCTCCCCTTTGAGCTCACCTTTTCTGTCAAATCTTACAGCTTACGAGACTGACTGTTCCTCACTTTGCCCAGCTAACAGCAGCAGATTCAAATTCCAATCTATCATCTGCCTCTCTTGCTTTCCTTCCCTAGTAAACCTTAAACATAGTTTTTAATATAGTTGAAAACTTTAAATATAGTTAACTTTTAATTTTTAACATAGTTAACATAGTAAACTCATCTTCAAAATCTCTCCTTGAAACCTACTTCTGTTGTGGTGCCTTGCATCCCATGCTCATGTGACAGTGGTTAGGTGAATGTGGACTTTTATTTCTACTTCTTCTTTCTACTTTCTACTTCTTCCACTTCTACCTGTTATTTTTTGTTGCCATCTCATCTCACCAACCGTCAGTGCAGGTAAGTTTGAAGCAAGGTAGGGCTGTGAAGCCGTCTGACTGTCAGTGCAGTCACTGTACTGCCAAGAAAAGTTCTCCTACCATAGAAAGTCTTCGCTATGGGCAGGGCTAGGGACTATTTGCTCTCATTACCATCATCTCCAGGAAGGCTAGGAGACATCTGTTGAATCTGTGTAATAGCCCTGACTTCCATTTGCCCTTTGTCTTTCCAGCTGTAGAGACCCACCCTGATCTCTTGTTAACAATGTAAAAATAAAACCGCTGTTTTATTTTCCCACCTCCAGGCAGCTGCATAACCTTCCCCGACCAGCCGTAAGTCAAATTTCTTGTCCCTGGAGTCCTAACGCTTGGGAAACCCACTAAGTGGTCTTGGTTTGCAATCTGTGAAAAGCAGCATTTTCCCTCGTACTCCGTGCCTTTCAGCTAGCTTAATCTGGGATCAGCACCAGGGGGAGATGATACGGGCTGAACTCATGGCAAAGGAATGCAACGGAGAGAATGGCAGTGGCAGAGGAACAAACTAGATACTACGTTATTTCATTCCTCAGCTGTATAATTTGGTATTTTAAATGAAGACCAGTATTAGTTGCCCTCCCTGTTCTGAATCCCAGTGTTTCTCTTTCTTTATCGCACTGGCCTACAAGGCTTGGGGTCTTCAGCAGGCTTTTCTTGGCTGTCTCGGCTCTACAAGCTGTTGACACTGACTCAGCCCTAGAGCTGTTAGCCAAATAATATAGTTAACAAAGGCCAGCCAGAGACACCTCGCGTGCAGAAAAGAAGAGATGTGGGATTTACTTATGGGTGCAGCTCTACCAGGAGAATCAGGCACATGATCTGTAACATTTTTGCATGCTTTCTAAGCCCTGCCAAACTTCTGGAGGCTTTCCCATTGCAGTTCTGTCCCCGTAGTGTCTCCTGGAGGGACGACATGAAGCTGGCGAGAGCTTGGAGAATAATATTCCCCAAGGTCACGGTCACATCGCCTGAGGCTGCCTCCAGCCTCATGGAGAAAGGGGGAGAGGGACTCGGAGTCAATCACTCCCATTTACATCAGAGCAGCATCCCCACGGGCAGGTGTGGCCTTATTTCCATCGTTATCTTGGCAGTTTGGAGGTTCATCATCAGATAGGATTGCTGGCCAGATACTGTTTGGGTGCCGCAGCTCTGGAGTTCTCTGTCCCTGCTCCCGCTGAGGTCAGGGCAGAGTCCCCATCAGCCGCCACACACACAAGGATGTGACCTTAAAATCACAACTTTCTAAACATTTTGGAGGAACACAGATTGCTGACAGAGACTTTGAGGTAATCTAAATCTTAGGTGAGGATGAAAACTCTGTGAAGCTAGCTTCAAAGAAAGATTTAGTTTGGCCATATCTTTAATCTGGGGATTGATTAAAAGAAGAAAAGTTTCAGTGACTAATTTCTACAGCATCTGAAATATAACAGGTTATTAAACACACAACCCAACAGCTGCAGAATCTGACAGAAACATTGTTCTCCCTGAGCATTTTGTAATAGAGTATTTCAGATGATTAAATAGCTAATAAAGTCAGAGTCTTTGCTAAGTAGATGGATACCAGCAATATTGCAAAGGTAATTATAGATTTCTATCAAAAAATCCTTGACTCAAAATATTTATTCTCACACTGAAGCTAACATGCAGGTCTCAGTTAAAGAGAAAATATTTTAACCACTGTTAAAAGGTTTCCAATTTGCTCTACTGTAGTGGCTTTCAATTACAACCACTTTCAAGGTGTATGTTTTCAGATTGAATATTCCTTCTTTCAAGGTAAATTCTCACCAGCTGTCACATGAAACTATTTCTTCCATTAATCACGATCTTATGCTTTTTTTGGCAGCACAGAGATCTGCATTTTTAGGTTGTTTATTTCCTTGGCTCCTTCACAGGCATTAGACAGTTGTGATATCTGTATCTCTCTAAAGTTACAGAATGGTAAGAAAGGGTCAGAGGAACAGAAAACAGTGTTAGGGATGCTTGCAAAAAAAACTTCAGAAGAGTCCTGCATGCACAAAATTATTCATTTGCCTCTGTTGCTATTTCAGCCTGTGTTTTTTTCCACTGATCTTTTAGATCCTTTACTCCTTCCCTGCAAGGGCCATTAGAAAACCAGGGTATTTTTTTACAACTTGCATACACAGCTATGCTAGTAATTCACAGACTGCAGCAAAAAAGTTATTTGTATCAGTAAATTATCCCATTATCACAGAGGACTGTGCAGCAGAGCTTGTATTTACACTGAAGCTAGTTTATCTCTACCTATGATTATTTTTGCCTGGTTTATAAAAATGTAATGGATGCTCATTTCCATTTAGTTGAGCCAACACACATCATACAGCAATGCCTGTGTCTGCTTTGTTTTGCATTTCTCAATGTCACCTCCTATGTCTGCTTTACCAACCCCACCCCCTGCCTCAACACACTCTTTTTCCTCTTTGAAGCCCTGTCTTGAGGACTCATTCCTATCCTAAAAACAGTGAGAAATTAGAGGGCACTGGCTCAACTGTAGAGTAATACAAGATATTTTAAATATATACAAAGAAAACACGTTATTGCATTCCTCTCCTACCATTTGGGTAGCACTGCATTTCTCAGACAAAGCATTTCCAAGAAGCAGAGAGTTTCTGGGTATATGCATACGGCACCTGGGCTGGAGGAAGAGTGCTGAAGACTAGCACTGTCCTGCTACAGACGTGGTTGCCTCTACCACCTGTGGCTCCAGCATCGCCGTCCGTGGGGTAAAGGACAATACATGCTCACCCCACAGCATGGAGATGCCTGTGACTACAGCTTAGTGGGCAGCTTAATTTGCTCCGACATCGTTAAGAAATGCCATCACAGATTTCACGTCTGCACATAGTAAAACACATGTAAAGAACGGGTGCCAGACCCTGAGCTCCAACCCTCCTGGAAGATCTGCCATGGTCAAGAGAGGATTACTGGTGTACTTGGCCATGCTGATGAGTTGTAAGAATAGCCATATCAAAACCAGGAGCAGGACTGTCCCTTAGTTATCCCCTATTTGCAGGAAGATCAGTCTCACAAGCTAACTGTAAAGGACTTCAGCAGCGTGCGTGTGGGATGCCCGCACAGTCAGAGGGGGTTGTTGCACCATGGATGAAGCACGGAGTGCACTGCAAATGACTGAAAGCTGTAGAGCTTACAGTGCACCTGTGTAAGTACTTGGGTGTGCAGGATCCAGCAGGTTTGGAGGCTACTACAATACATACTAAACTACTTATTCTTCTGCATCTAAATATGGTTGCCAGGTAGGCTGAGAGTTAGGTCCAAGCCAGAAACTTGTATCAAAATCTCAATTTATATGACAGAGTTCAAGGAGCCTTGCATCCTTTTTTTTTTTTTTCCTTGTATTACCAGGCATTGAAAGAGATCCTAGCTGCTAAATGTTTGCTTAGGTTTTCAAGGCACGCACTTACACTTCATGCTGTGCTTGCATCTAGGATTTCAGTTTGTTCCCATTTCTAGTGAAGTTTGAGTGTAATAAAGAGTATTTTAACCTCTCTTTACTGCACTGACCACCAGCTAGCTAGATCTTTTATTTCTACAGTCAGTAACATTAAGAAATTGGTGACAAAAATGACTATTGTGGTTGTAACTGCAGTGTTATTTATAAACAACTAGATGCAAAAAAAAAAAAAGCAATTTAAATTTCATTGTGAGCAATATTCAGGCCTAGAGCTCCCTAATGCACAATTCATAGCTGCTTAAATTGTAGTCATTACTCTCATACTGCAATACTGTTTGTCATGATAAAGGGAAATTACTTTTCTGTCAATTACTCCTGCAAGATTAGTTAATTTACGTTTGCAAAGGGTATGGAGCAGCATCCCAATTCTATGGAGATGTTTCTCAGAAGCATTTGGCAATTTAAGGTTTGGGGCAAAAAGTAAATGGAAGTCAACTTCAAAAAGTAATAAAGGGACCGTGCATACATCCCAAGGTATGTACCCCAACGGAGAGCATCAATGAAGAGTAGATATAACACTTACAGACTGCCATCTTCAATGTTGCAGAAATTGTATTGAGGACCGGAAGAGGCATGCTCCTCTCTGCTTCAGTACTGGGCAGCCAAGCCAGCAGCATTTGAAATCACTGCTCCTGACTACACATCAGCTGTGTGTGCAAATAATCTACGTAAAACATCCTACTCTTTGGCATCCCCTTCTGCTAACATCTGTATGTTTGTTTAATCCATGTTGGGATGGGGATAGCAAGAGCCAAAAACATGAGGAGGAATGTTATTGTCAGTTACTTCCTTGGAAATTCTGGGTGAGTTTTAGCACGCCTGACTTGGATACCCACCACAGGCACCACAGCTCCTGATCCTAGCAGCGTAATTTAGGGTGCTGAAGTTTGGTGCCTGGGTTCCTTAGAGGGGTGATGGGGTAATGGAGTGCAACGGTGCCCAAGGGACAAAGCAGCACTCTTCCACCCTGCCTGAGAAGCTGCTTCAGGAAGGAGTGCCGAAGCACCCACCTCGCGCTAAAATCAGGGCTGGCATGGGAGGGAGCAGCATCCTGCAGCCTGTGCAATGCTCTTGGGGTGAAGGCACTTGCTGTGGACATGGCAGGACGTGGTGCTGTCACTCCTCAGCCTGCAAGGATTCACTCCCGCGTATTCCTGACAGAGAGAGTAAAATTTTCTCTTCCCTCCAGGGAAATAGTGGAAAGGCCTTTGGAAAATGCAGCATTCAAGCGAGGCCTCAGAGTTAGCACTGTGAGTGGGCAGAGTTATAACTTACCTCTGCCCTGCAGCCAAGCAGTGTTGCTTAAACCACCTCAAAGTTGAGGTAATGCGTATTTTTTCTTGAGTAGAGCAGAACCTGCGGAGTGCAGACACACCATGTAGATGTACATGGACTATGTGCAGCTGGCGCAGCAGAGCTTAACCTCTAGGTATTATTGCAATTAAAATGATGAAATACCAACAGTGCAGGCATCCTCAACACTGATGCTTGTGTTCAGGCATGTCAGACTATGCTGATACTGATATCCTGATCCTCTATTGGCATCACAGCTCTCATGGCATTTTGCAATGTTTTAAGTTTTAACCCCCACCAAATTCCAGCAAATATAGTCACAGTCCTCCTTCCTGATATTGTTCTCTTGATACAACAAGGGGCAGAGTATCCTTATCTTTCCTCCTCAACCCGAGCTGTGTGTGGTTGCTGTTGCTGTGCTTTGGTGCAGAGTGTTTCAAAGGCAGAAACTACACAGGAGGGAGTTCTCTGAAGAGTTTACAAAGTGTTTGAGGGCACCTTAATTATATGTTATTTCTGTTCCCATTAGATATGGTGGATTTGCAACACTGCTCAACCCAAAACTGGACTCTGCTCCAGCCACCCATTAAAAACTTCACAAAGTGCTTAAAAATCATGAATGATTATGTTGCCTTTAATTATTTTCCATTTCAGTTGCCTGGATTTTCTTTTGAGATGCATTTTCTTGGTTAACATCAAGGCTAGACTCCTACCTTGCACAAAAGGTAAATCCACATTTGTTTCCAAGAATTAGAATTAGGTGGGCCTAAATTCTCCTGGTTAATAAAGATAGGTATGAAGACATGAAGGTAAGTGTAAAGATATAAAGGTATGTATCAAGGTATAAAGATATGGATTGCAATTTTTAAAGTTTCAGCTTGAGACAATGACAGACAATATCCAAAATTATTTTCAGACTTTTTTTCTTAGCTAAAGTCTGAAATATTAGAGTCAGTCCCACTGGTTTACTCACAACTTAGGTGTTTAAATGCCCCCTGTTTAATAGATATTTAATTCCTCCATTTGTGTCACTACAATAATATGTCAGGGAAAGGGTTCTTAGCCCTTTATTCATAGAGGGACAGACATAACTTAAACCATACCAGTTGCTGATTCTGTATAATACGTAAACTGTTGAAAAAGGTGGGGTTTTTGTGATGACCAGATATGCCATTCACACTGCTGTAATTTCATAATGCAGTGGCACTGAAACAGCTGGGGTTTAAATGTTGAAAAACCCAGTTGTGGCTGTAAAGGTTTGGGGATCCACTGCATTCGGGATACCTCTAATTTTTCTGGATAGAGCCGGAGAACTCGTGGTTTGGGTTGCTCAGCGGTGCACCTCCCTCCTGCCCTGCACAGCCCCCTTGTGAGTGTGTGAACTCAAATGATGCACCTACCTTTGACACATGGATACACCTTTTCTCTGAGAACCCACAACCAGCAATTTAGTTAAGGTAATTTAATTTGTCTTCAAAACAATGTATTATGCATTAATTAAGGTAACTTAATTTGTCTTCAAAACAGAGTCTTATTCATTCACCCTAAGGCATGAAACACATAGCACAAAGGGTAAAAAACAACATCAGAGGTACATGACTCTTACTCATACCCTCATCTTTCCCCTTGCCAGCTTTTGTACTTTCTCATTTTCAGCTTCAAGAAGCATTTGTGTAGTATTAGCACGAGTCTGTTTTTTCAGTGCTTTCCTTTGCCCTGTAACTCCCTTCCTTTCACACATTGCTTCTGGACAGCTTCTCTCAGGTGACTCAAAGGCCCCAATTTCACAAAGATTTTATGAGATTATAGTGTGATACTTCTCAGGCCTGAAAAAACAGTGATATTAGCAGTGTTGCAGCCAAGGTGTTATCTCTTAAGTCCACAAACCTTCTTGAATTTGCGGACTCTTGTATGTTCTAAGCCACTGCTCTCTTCTTCTGCTTGATCCCTTTCATAACCCTTGTTGACTAATTGCACAACAAATATCCTCATCTCACAAATGCTTATGTGGAAGCAGAATACTAACTTTAAAAATAAAAATATCAGGCACATTTTTCTAGTTTCCTAGTGGAACTACTTATTCCAAAACAACAGCCTGTGATACATTCTTGTCATCAGCACCAGATGCGACAGAATCCTAAATACTTATAAAAGGTAAGATTTTATAAAACTTTAAAGTTTTGATAAAATATTATAAACCTTTATAAAAGTTTTGTAATTAGGCTGCATACATCATATGAATATTTTGTGTTACAGGTAAACCTTGTGCCCATACAGACAGAATTTAGTAAATTTTTTTGGACTAATAGAGTGCTGTTGTTGAGACCATGCCTATACAGCACAAAAGTATCTGAGTAATGATAAAAAGTACTTCAAAAGAAACTATTTTAGCTACAGTTCAGCTGAGCTTTAGCTTCATCTAATCCCCACTTCAATGGTAGATATGAGCACACTTCATTCTAGGAACTTGTGAAGCACCAAAGAAGAACAGGCACCCCTCTGTCTGTTGGCTTCATTGGTGGTTTTTTCTCGGTGATGCTGAATGTTTAGAGACTTGAGTGTCCCTGGAAATCCACACAGCAGGTAGCACTTATAATGAACTCCTTAAAATCTGAACATACCACGTTTTTGTTTCCTGTTCAGAGTAACCAGGAAACCAGCCTCACCCCAGACCCTATGCGGAGTCCTCCCCTTATGATCCTTTTGTAGCTTTGGCATTTCCAAATAGCAGAGATAAATTGCTATTGGTAAAAATATCACAGAATTCCCTTCTTTAGCTGCAGCAAGAGAGGTGTAAACCAGCCATTTCTGACCAGCAATAGCAGTAGGAGCTAGCTTTCCCGTCTGAAACACAACCAACTTCTGCCTTTGGGATGAATTTCAGGAGACAGGACAGAGTCGGCAGATACCCACACAAAACCTCTCCTCTCTTTAGGGCAGCAGCTCTGGACTACCCCAGCATGTGGAACAGGGAAATCAAAGCAGTCGTAAGGAAGCCCCACCTATAGTAACAAAATAATCCCATTAGTCTCTCCACGACAAAGACCTGCGAGTTATTTTGCTGGGGAGGTGGCCATGGAAACAGTGTGGTTATCATCACAAAACAGAGGCAGAAACAGAACTTTCTCTAGGAATGGGGAAGCAGCTTCCAGGAGGTCGCAGAGTATCACAGAGAGCAGCACTTTCACAGCAAGGAGCCAAGCTTCCTAAAACAAGGTCACCAGTAAAGAACAACATAAACCTAAAAGTTATCAAAGAAAACCTAAAATCTTTCTGGGCAGGAGGAAAGAAGATAGAGTAACACACGCACTTTGCTGCTTGAGGTATATGTCAAAGGGTTAGACAAAGTACGACGGCAAGTAGTTGGATTTAGCAACTTTCTGCAAAACCATGCATAGTTTGAAGAGACATTACTGAAGCTGGTGGAATAGAAGTAAGATTGTGCTGTTTAATCTTTTCTTTTGGAAGAAGCTGCAGGTGAAAGCACGACTGGAAGCTGGCAGGACCACAGCCATCCTTCTGCTAGCAACATGCACAACTGCAGTAGCTCTTCCTTCAGCTCCTCGCCCAGCCTGGCAGGGATGCCAGCTCCATGTGTGGAGCCGCATTCCAACTCCGGTCACACTGGAATGAATCCAGGGTCATGTCATTGACTTCAATGAAGTTATTCTTTATTCACGCTTGCCTAGCTGAGAATCTGGCCCATTCTATCTAGGTAGCAATATCTAATAGAGAAAAGACTGCCAAATTAAGGGAACAAGAAGAACCAGAGCATGTCACATGAAGAGGAAACATTTTGCATTATAAGGATTATAGAGGCCCTTTAGTTTATGGACTTTATTAGCATTTAAAGGTCAGGCCACTGAAAAGCATTTCTGTATGTGCCTAGATTTTTTTTAACCCTCATTTGCTATTTTAGAAAATGGAAAGAAAATTGATTGATTTTAACATTACTGAAATTAAAATATTGCAATTTCTTCAACACAGAACACTAATTCATTATACATTTATTAGCAGTTTGGGTTAAGACATCTTCCATTTAGGATTTCCTCCACATAAATGAAGAAGGCCTCTCTGGCTGAAATATATTGAATTTCCTGATTTTCTCTGTGGGAACATTTTTCTGTCAGTGCCAAATTGAGCTCTGGGTAAAGCAGTGTGTAAAAACCCCAAACTTTTGGGTAAAAACTCTGTGTTTTGCTCTGCTGGACAAATCTAGGGTCTCCCTGCTGTAGTGACCAACAAAAGACAGACAAAAGGAATGAAGGTAAGGGAAATTTATCATCACTGTATTATTTCCAATGAGTATACATTAACTCAGGCCATAGCTTGATGATACTGTAAATTTGACCTTAGAGATCCCAGCGCTGTAATGAAAACTCTGCAACCAATGATGTAGGCGTAGTGAAATGGTATAGATTTACTCTAGCAGTTAATTTGTTAAAGAAATATTGACATTTACTTTGTACCAGGCAATGGACTGAATTGCCCCTTTGCCAGTTGTACAAAGTTGGTATACATCCCATGTTATGCGTTAACTAATTCAGCAGAAATGCACTTGTATGCCCACACCTCATCTGGATGCTCTTTGTGTTGTGGCGTGATCTGGAGGTGCCCAGATGGAGAAAGAGTGGTGGTGGATCAACCGGGGATGGGATTTCTGCCATACCTACTTAGTAATAACATGCCACTGATTTTTCTTTTCATAACACCTTTGGATTTCACCTGGGTCCACCAGAACATAAAAGTATAAACTGATGCAATGTACTTGCCAAGGCACTGGAACATGAAGTTGCTTGCTTTCTAAGGAAAATATATATTAAATTGGGAAGGGTGTTGGATTGTTTTGGATAGCTAGAGAGAGCTGTGGAACAATCCAGACAGGATTTGAAACATCTTTTTTTTTTTTTTTTTAATAACATGTATCTCAGCTGTTACTAACATTTAGAAAAAACTAGAAAAGTTCCAACACACAGCTCTTTTCACTCAAGACTGTATATAAAATAACATCCTAGGATGACAGAGGTCATCCTAGACCATCCTGGACAGTTCCCATAGGAAAGTGAAAATATCACAAACCTGGAGTTGCAAACTGCCTACTCAGGTTTGCACTCCTGACCTGGGTATCAGCCCCTAGAGCTCTCCCACAGAAAACCACTTCATTATTCCTATTCAAACACATGCAAGAAAGAGTAGGTTATTAATGTTTCAGCTACAAGAATGATCTTCCTGTGCACTAGTAAGTGCTATGTATCTGTTAAAATTATTTCTATAAATCTACATGATAGCAGACAATACTCACTGAAACTAATTTTCTGCAATCATCATTAACTGGCCAGCTTGCTAACACCTGGTACCAACAGATTTTTCATCTAATGAGCACAGTGCCACATAATGGTAACAGCAGGTTTTAACCTAATCCTTCTTCATACACAAGCAAACATCAAATGACGCCCATGACAAAGACACACAGACCAGCCTGACATTTGCTGATAACTCCAAGGAGATTCTCCCTCTGCACAACTAGTCCTGCTCAACCACATTTTCCAGTGGAAAAGATAATTTGAAACCATTTCCAGCTAGGCTAATTGCATTCACTGAAAAGAGCATCCTCCTTCTCCTCAGTACACATTTACTAGTCCAGCCGCAAATGCAGCTAATGCTTTGTGAAGTTTTCCAAAGCAGTAATTATTTCATATTATGAGAATTTGCAACAGCTTGCTTGATAGTGAAAAGTTATTATGCAGATATATATACTTCATGCAAAGTTGCACACACACACACACACACACACAAAAAAGTAAAAAAAAAAGTAGGTGTTTAAAGCTGCTGTTTAAATTCCACTCACAGTTTTGAAGTCTAAGCATAAAACTTCTTGCTTTGCAGCTGTAGCTCCATGCTGTCTGGAAAGATAATGCAGTCCATCAGATATCCTGGTTTTGTTTTCTTGCATAAAAATATCATCTGTCACAGGCACAGGAGCTGACTTCAAGGACCAGCCCCTTCTGCGGAGCACGCCAATCGGAAGACCTTGGGAGCACATGTGGAAAGCCGCTTGCTCGGGCAGCATCTGCTCTGTGGGGCCCGGGTGCCAGACGAACGCGGGGGTCAGTGAAACACAGCTCTGGGGGTGCCTCAGCCGCGGCTGCCCCGTCCCGAACCCAGCCGCGGGAGGCGAGACGGAGGGCTGGCGGGGGAGCACGACCTTGGCCGCAGGAGCAAAGGCAGAGCCTTTTGCAGACTGGTCTTGCAAAACCAGCCGTGAGGACAGCAGTGTCTGAGGGCGAGAACTGTGGCTTGCTCCTTTTGGCCTTATTCTTTACTGTTTTAATTGAAATAATCTAATTTACCATTGTATTAAATGCTTCTTCGCTTTTTCTCCTAGTTGCTATTCTAACTCCATTTACAGCTTTTCATTCCAAACCTCCTCCCTGCAAACCCATGCCTTTGGAAAAGTCCTGGGCATCGCCAGCCCCTCGTAACAGGGAGGCTGGCAGCGCTCTGGACCGGGCAGCTCAGCCTCGCCTGGGTTTTCCTCCCTTTCCCCGAAAGCTCACGCTCTCCCCTCACCGCACGGCCGGCTGCCCACGGGCTCCCTGCTCCTCCTCTGCCTCCGCCGCAGCTGCCTGGCTCTGCCGTGCAAGCTCCCCGCGCGCCGCTTTGCTCCGTGCCTGTCAGTCAGAGAGGTCATTTTCTTCTTGCATCTGTTTAACCTGATGACATTTAAATTCAAACTGCTCAGAAACTGTATTTAGAGACATAGGCCCACAGCTTCCCAGCTCGCTGCATGCTCAGCCCTCGCACAGAACCGGGGGTGAGAAAAATGTGTGTACGTTAACGCAGGTTGAAAGTGCAGCAGTAACACAGCGCACGAAGTCAAAAATCAGACTCTACATAAGTGAGCGTGATGAACTAACAAAACAGATTTGTTTTCACTCCTGGAAGCATACTTGCAAGTCACAACATGCTGGGAAGGGAAGCACACCAGTGCAAAAGCCGTGCCTTTTCCAGCTGAAGTATGAGACCTAAAGGTCTTCCAATCTCGCATCTCTCATAATCTCAGTGCTGGCTTTATTAACTCAGAGTAGCAGCTTTATTTGATCAAATAGCCTTACTTTTTCAGACGGGGTGGAGGCTAGAGTGGACTGGCTGTAATAAAAACTGCTAGCTCTAGTCTGTGAATAACTTGCTGGTTTAATTAAATTAATTTTGCTTCTAAATTCTAGCTTAGTAGGTTAGTAACTCACTAACGGCTCATTTTACAATGCTTTTCCTATGGTGGATATAATCAGGCTAGTTAAAAACTTTGGCAAACTCCTTTTTCCACCCCCAGGACCCACCGGTTTCTCAGAGGAAAAATTCCCGCAGAAAGACACTGAGATGGGACGGACTTCGGTCAGTGAAATAAGTTCCCGCCGGTTTCAGGGTGGAATTTCCCATTTCCAGAGGCTGGGGCCAGCACGCCCCAAGCAGGAAATAACTCTCCGCTAGTAAGAGCCGAGAGCTGTAGTGGAAGTTAATTTCTTTCATCGGCCGCCGGCGGTGTGGGGAGGAGCGAGAGGGACCGTCTTTGGGGTGTGTAAGGTCTTTTTCAGATCTGCAACAAGGAGCGAACTTGTTTCCAGTTCCCAGCTGGGAACATTTTGTTCAGAGGTTTCCGTGCTGGGAGCGGCCGGGGCAAAGCTGGCCAGAGGTTTTTCCTGCCTGATCCCCATCCTGATCCCGCACCCAGGGCCGGGCAGGGGGTTGGAGCTGGGTCAGCCTCCCTGGCTCTCCCTGGGGCTGTGCCCCGCAGCACGGCAGGACAAACCTTCACCCCCCTTTTGCTGCTGAAGGAGATGCACCATCCAGCAGCACTTTGGAGGGAGAGGCGGAGGAAAAAACGCTTGAGCCTTGTAAAATGGGTATTTCTGCTGAGTCTGAGACCTTGCCGGGGTGATGCAGAGGAACCCGAGCAGAAACCTCCCCTGTACAGCTGGGGCAGAGACCTGCTCACAGACCGCTGGCTCTGTTACCCCAACAGCCTCACTGGCTTTCCACAGGCTTTAAAAGGGTCTAGCTCCATTTTTCCTTTTTTGATCCTACACAAGATGAAACCCCCAAAAGAGACGGTTCTGCCCCATCCAGCCTCATACCCACCAGCCCTAGCCTTCTGCGTCTCGGCACCGGCCGCAGCTGCGGAGGGGCTGGCACAGCTGGCCCAGACTTGCATCGGGCCTGGGAAACTCAGCCTGCCAGCCTGCGTTAACACACAGCCAAGCCAGCTCTTGAGAGCTAAGCATATATGCATTAACGGCTGAGATTTAACAAGTCACCTTACCACAGCAGCTCAAGATGAACGGTCCTGTCATCTCTCTCAGCCTATTTACTTACCAACACGGCACGGCTCCCCGCAGGACATGTGTGCCATCTATTAATTCCCAGGTCTATTGCATCTCACTGGCAAGTCTTTTTCCTCAACTCCCAGCATATTTTTTTCTTCCTCTCCTTTTAGTCCTGATTATGCCTGACTCTGTCATACTAAATTCCTGTCTTCGGTATTTACAGCCTGCAAATATTTGTAGACTTATCACATCGCCTGTTAGCCACCACTTCACCAAGCTCTATGTATTTTTTTCCTCATTAATCAGTTCCTCTAACCCCCCTATTTTTGCTGCTCTATCCTGTAGAGTTTGCAGATTTTGTTTGTTTTTAACAGACAGCAGAGGGAAGCTTAATTCTCTTTTCTTTAAAGAAGGGTAATAGCTGGATGAAAATAAAGGCATATTAAGGAGAGTTAAGGCAAATTTGTATTTGAGCTGACCAACTCTAAACCTCATACTTGTTTCCTTTTATTTGCCACATTTGTTTAGAAGACTAGAGTTTTAATGCAACCCTGACATTGCAAAGTTTTGCATCCCTTTCCTTTTGTCAAACACACTAATATATAATTCACTGCCTTGGGTAAATTCAATGACTTGCACAAAGCCACCTGGACACGCAGGTAAAAGTGCGTGCAAACAGTTGTATGGTTGCAGCCTCAGGACGAGACCTTCAGCAGTACCTGGGAATCCAACCTGCACCACTGACAGCAAAGTGGGGTCTCTGCAGCCGAAACGCAGAGCCTGGAAAGAGTTTCAGCCCTGCCTGAAATACTAGTCACAGGCGGCGATTTAGGAGCCAGCTGCTGGGTCAGTGGTCACCCGAGAAGGTCAGTACCTGCAGCAGCCTCTCTGTCTCTTTATCTCCCCTACGTTACCTGGCGGCCAAAGTGCAAACAGGCATCTGAGTAAAGAGAACCGTGTTGCAACATTCTGTGAATACTACACACAACTCTCCAACCTTTGCCACCAGATGCTGCGTGGTTGCCTGTGGCACAAATAGTACTTTACTCTGCTAAAGATCCCACTGGAATCTCACTATACTTACTCAGGCTTAGTGGGAACTGAAGAAGAAAAAAATAATCCCCAGACAGTTTAAATAAGGTTTGATTATTCACAGGAGCAGCGGGGGAATGTTAAAATTCTCCTGGGTTTGTTGGGAGGCTCTGACATTGTCCCAGACTGCTGTTTTCCAACCGCCCCCTTTGCTTGGATGCCCCTAAATCCAGACTGCAACTTTAGATAAGTGAAATTCCCGCATAGACGATGAAGAATCAGAGGACAATTCGGGGCTGC
Organism: Buteo buteo; assembly: GCF_964188355.1. NCBI lineage: Eukaryota > Metazoa > Chordata > Aves > Accipitriformes > Accipitridae > Buteo > Buteo buteo. The sequence continues at coordinate 2,821,441 of NC_134188.1, read as the reverse complement.
CCTCTGTCTGGTGTATTTTGGGTACTTTGTGGTGTTTGGCTCCTTCCAGATCCTGGGAAAGAAGTTAAACTCTGCACCTTCTGTATGACTCTCTCTTTCAGGGGCTATTCCCTTTGGGCCCCAGCCTGTCTGTGCAACGCAGGAGCTGGAGAGAATGAGGTCTGTAATTTTATTCTAGTTATATTAGGGCTTATTTTTATTCACATGAACTACAGTAAGCTGTAGTGCTGCCGCTGATGTCACTTCATCTGCAGTGTTTCCATTAAGGCTGTTTTACCATTCAAAGGCAAACAAAAGCAACCTAAACAAATGCAGGATAAAGGCAACAAAATAAGTGCTTTAACAATGATACCTATTTGTCTTTGCAATAATTTTCATGGTCTTGTGGTTTAGGCCTGTTTTATGGTCCTCTTAATTTCATGAAATGTGTGGTGTGCTTTCAGTGGTCTTTCCAGCTCTTGAAATAACTGATAGAAAGAGTGCTTCATCAAAAAACCTCATAGCAAGGATTTTTAAATAATATCTGAATTGAATTCAATCCAATCATGTTCCTTTGGAATGATTTCTTTAAGGCTGTGAAAATGGGCAAAACAAATTTCTATCTAAAATTCTTCATAACTCATACAAAGAAAAGGCAAGGATGCTTTGTGGCTGGTCTGATTAACAGCTAATATATCACATATACTGATATCAGTGTCATAAATACATTTTATTTTTCCCTAGATAATTTCAGTTAGTGACTAGAAGTATCACCCAGCTCAGAAATTAATTCTAAAAAATAAACATAATTAACTGCTGAACTCCATTCCCCCCCCCCGCCAGAAACTAAAAGCTAAGGTCTGGTTTAAAGGATTTCCATTTTTTTTTCAGTAAGGCTAGCAGGTTTCAGCTCCATAAAAACAGTACTTTGAGAAAGGATCCAAATATTCGAGGCTGAACTTCTGAGGGCAACTGTTTATATAAATCAGCTCAACCAGCTCCCCTCAACAATACTGCACTTGTAAATGTGATAGCAGCGTCCACTTTCCATTAATATGCAACTATCAGTTGGTGAGTCACACTATAAAGCATTTAACAACTGTTCTCAAAAATACCATACACCATCTGTTAACTGAATCAAAAGGCTAAGTGCCAATTTTACTTTTGGATAGAAAGGTCTGTTTTAAAATTACTCCAGCAGTCTCAGGGCATACAGATATTATAACAAATGAGTATAGAAACATGTCATTCCACCCAATTCCCAAAGAGCACAGCTGAGAAAGAAAACATTTTTATCCAGTGGGACACTTTGACATTTCACCATTTGTTTTCATTGCAAGTCATAACTACGGGACTTGAAATTTTTATTATTCATGGTAGGAAATATCAACCTGATTTTTAAAATATTTTTAGGGAAGATGTCTACATTAGGTTTCTTACTAATTTATATTGAAATGAAGTGTTCTGACATGCCCAAAATATGAAAAAAGTTTTCATCTGAGTTTGCCGGAGTAACCCGAAATACTTTGCTTCACAGCAGTTCAGTTTAAGATTCAACTTGGTGACAACAGCACGTCACCTCACAGGAATGCTAGCTCATGCCATCATCCCATCCCTCAGTCTGGACACTGATTAGGTCACATCTTCTCCAACACAAGGAGGACACAGAAGTCCCCTGATGCAGCTCACTCAAGGTTAAATTATGGGAGACTTAACAACAAGAAGCTTTGGGCATTGTCACTGCACTGGCAACCACTGCACAGTTGGAATTCAATTTCTATAAAATTTGGATAGCTTAAACTACTATGAGGTTTATTGTCCTGATACAGAAGGTAAGGACATTTTAGTGGGAAAGGGTTTAAATGCCTAAAAGATGTATTAATTAGTCTAATGAAATGTACTTGTCATAACACACTTTTTCTCTGCTACCCATAGGTTTTTCAGTTTTCATTTTTCAGATATAAACCAATTATTATCTACCTCCTTTCACCAAAGCTGCCTCCAGTCAGTTATAGAGTCTGAACTTAAACTGGCTATACTCCAGAGGTCATAGTGGGAGGGAAGGAACCATGGAGGTGATGGAGGGGCTGAAAGTGACTGAAATATCCCATGAGGAGCTGGAGGTGAAGATGCATTACAGTGTATAGGCTCAAGGGAGTGGATCTGCAAGAGGGAAGCAGCAATAAATCAATATTTAGAGCGTAAAAATAAAATCCTATCAAATGATGTATATCTCCTTTTCTCAAATGAATGCTAGAAAACCATTCAGAGAGGTTTCCCTGGGCACAGTTTTAGAACAAGGGCTACAAGCTCCAGAGAGAGAAGAACATAAGTCTGTCTTGCTCAGAGGTAACTGTGACCTTTGAAGAGCAAATGTTGCCTTCTAAGGGCAAGCAGAAAACTTTACCTCCTAAATGTCCCTGTTTCTCCATCCTCACTCTGTCAGCTGGCTATAGAACTATCCTGTTTCTGAAGATCAGATTGACACGGAACAAGGTATTTCACAGACTTACATCTAAAAGCCTTCCACATCCCCCAAACACAAATGATGGCCTTGAGATGCCGACCCCATCAAGTTTGAACAATTTCACAAGGCACTGGCACTGTTTTCCAAAACCAGATGTTTTAAAAAGAAATACTGAAGTATTGAAAACTTGCAATGAACCCTGCAAAGAAATTCAAAACTGGAGCAACTTCCCTCCACAGTGACAGATGCTCTGTTGCTGGTGATAAGGTCTGTCTTTAAATATAAAACTCCAGGCAGCAACATTCTTGGGTGTTTCTTTTCTGCACTGCTCTTGATGGTTGTGTTTTTCTGATCCACAAAAGCAGCAATATACATTCTAGCTTATTTGAGATTGGTGGCTATAGCAGTAAGAATGAATATAAGGTCTAAGAGATCATACTGTGCAACTATGAACAAAAAGGACAGCCCTTTTGTTCTTGGACAATTCTTGCATAGGGTAAAGCTTTTAGAAATTAAAGTGGGGGAGGATACAGAAAAGAAAGATACCCTGTTTCTTCTCTATCTAGTCACAATAGTTATACTGAAAGCAGAGGTGAGATACAGTGACTGCACGGGGTCTACCAAAACAGGGCCCCAACATCTGTGAGGTCCATACTGCAGCAGTTTTCCACCACCTCTGGAGGGCTCATATTATTATTCTTTATATTCTCTGATCTACTGTTATTCACTATCCCATTTAATGTAGTGTTCCTGCTTCTTACAGCACCAGTTTCTGTATCTAGCAGAAACAATCTGGAAAGTAATTGTCTCTAAAAAAAATAACTTGAATAAATTGGATTTATGAAGTTCTGTTTCCATTCATCTCCTCCTTGATTTTCTCTATCCTAGAGCAAATGAGTCACTGTTCCCTGTCATGCCTCCACATACAGGTTTCCACACAACAGAACAGCTCTGACCCTTCAAACTCCCTGCCAACCTAGACCTTCCTGGGGACAGACTTTTAGCTTGGTGCTCAGCTTCCTTCAAGCCTTACTCACAGAGCAAGAGTTGAATTGTAGTCTGGAGTTTAATCACTGAGCCCCAGGTTGCTGCTCCTGTGCTCCCTGAAGAGCAAGGGCCCCAGCCACATACCTCCGTTCTTAGAGCTGGACATCTAATCCTATCACAGAATCAAACAAAATTTGAAATTCTCAAATCTGGCTGTAAAGGTAAAATCTCCTTGTTCTACGAGTATTTAAAAACACTGAATGTGCCAGATCAGTCTCAGTCTCATCACCAGAGTGCATATTGTGAGCAACACGTGTCCTCACCATGTTCTGGGCAGAGCTGATCTACCTCTGCCTTTGATCCAAACAAAAGAAGGGAAAGTGGATGCCTTACAAGCATGCCAGCCCTAGGTTCATGTACTATGCTTGCCAAGATCATATGGCTTTCTCTTTTTGGCACAAGAGTGTGGCATGCTCTTCGCTTTTTGGCAAGTGGACACATCTTGGCAATGGCATATTTCAGGCTTGTGTGTGCTTGCAATATACGGGGAAAATATACTGTCCCAACACCCTCCATGACTACTGGAGGAATAATAGTCTTCATTTTCTTGCCAGAGGATGATTCTTAGGGAGATATCATAGACTCACAGAAATGTTGGTTGGAAGGGACCTCTGGAGGTTCAGCCTGCAGCTCAAAGCAGAACTATTGCCAGCACTTGGTCAGGTCAGCCATGTTTTTTGCAGCTGAGCTTTCAAGACCCATTCCAAGGATGGAGATTCCACCTCCACTCTCATTAGTCTCTCAAACTGTTTCCCAGATTCTAGCCTGAATCTCTCAAGACACAATCTGTGGCCATTGCCTATTCCACAGCTGGGCATCTCTTACTTCCAAGAAATATTTGATTCTGTGGTCTTTGTAATACCCCTTGGCATAGTTGTTGGTTGCTATTTGATCGCCTCCGGGCCTCCTCTTCATCCCAGATGCCTTAGTGTCTCCTTCAGGTAATGTGTTTTAGGCCCCAACATGAACACTATTCCAGATGGGCCAGTGCCAAGCAGAAGGGATAGCAACCCCCCTTGCCATGCTGGCCATGGTCCTTGCAACGGAGCTGAGGAAGCAGTCTGCCTCATCTGTGATCAAAGCACACTGTTGGCTCATATTGAACCTGGCACCTGGATCCTTCGGGGCTTTTCACTGGGGCCAGCCTGCTACTCAGACAGTTGTTTCCAGCCCATACTGGTGCAGGGGTTATTCTGCCACACATGCAGGACTTTGCCCTTGTCCTTGCTGAAGGAGAAGTGGAGGGTTCACAGCATTTCTGTTGGCTCTGTCCTCAAGTTTCTCAAGATCATGCTGAACTGAAGCACACCAGTCAACATCAGCAATTCCCTCTAGTTTGCAGATTTGCTAAGGGTGCACTCAAATGTTATCACTGAGGTAGTTATGACCATGTTGAACAAAATGGGCCCCATGCCAACCCCTAAGGTAGACTGTGTGTTACCAGACTGCAGCCGAGCATCAAGTCACCACTGATTACTCTTGATGAGCCCAGTGGTGCAGCCCAGTCTGCTCTTCCAGCCCCTACATATCCTCAGCTTCTGGGTGAGAATATCATGGGTGTCAAAAGCCTCACTAAAGTCAAGCTACAGCAAATCCACCACATTCCCCTTGTCCAAAAAGAGAGATGATAACTGGACACAATGATAGCAGCTTAAGGCTGGAGAGTCTGTACCATAGTGCCATGCACAGTTTTTCTGAATAAGACAGTTCAGGCACTAAAGGCAATATAACTGTGTTAACACAATGTTCCCCAAAAGCTAAATGGCTCTGTTTATAAGAAAACTATGGTAGTCCCAGGGACTGTGCAAGAGGGAAGGGCACTAATATGACTATTTTGCTGCTGATGCCTTTGTTAGCTTAACTCTCCTCTGGTTCCAGCACTGTGCTGCATAAACACATGCAAAGAGTTGAGTATTAGCTTTTAACTTCACCTCCAGTTCACATATTGTGAAGTTTTTTCTTAGCCATTTCAGAGGCAATTTTCAGTATTGAATCTGTACTGCTAACAACAGACGTCAACTATGAATTATGGAGGTTTAGTATCTCTGTTAAAGCTGCAAAACTGAGCCGTTTTATCATAGAATCATAGAATCAGAATAGTTTGGGTTGGAAGGGACCTTTAAAGGTCACTTAGTCCAACCCCTCCGGCAATGAGCAGGGACATCTTCAACTAGATCAGGTTGCTCAGAACCCTATCCAGCCTGACCTTGAATGTTTCCAGAGATGGGACATCTACCACCTCTCTGGGCAACCTGTGCCAGTGTTTCACCACCCTCATTGTAAAAAATGTCTTCTTTATATCTAGTCCGAATTTATCCTCCTTTAGTTTAAAACCATTATGCCTTGTCCTATTGCTACAGGCCCTACTAAAAAGTTTGTCCCCATATTTCTTATAGGCCCCCTTTAGGTATTGAAAGCCTGCAATAAGGTCTCTGTGGAGCCTTCTCTTCTCCAGGCTGAACAACCCCAACTCTCTCAGCCTGTCTTCATAGGAGAGTTTTTCCATCCCTCTGCTCATTTTTGTGTCCCTCCTCTGGACCCGCTCCAATGGGTCCATGTCTTTCCTGTGCTGAGGACCCCAGAGCTGGACACAGAACTGCAGGTGGGGTCTCACCAGAGCGGAGCAGAGGGGCAGAATCCCCTCCCTTGACCTGCTGGCCATGCTGCTTTTGATGCAGCCCAGCATACTTCTGGCTTTCTGGGCTGCAAGTGCACATTGCTGGCTCATGTCCAGGTTTTCAACTACCATCTAGATTTTCATTATCTCATGAGCGAGTAGAAGATAAAAGTTTAAAAAGGTATGTAAGCTGGCTAATAATTTGAACAGTTTAAAATCCTCTGAAATTCAATGCTTATGTCAAACTGCCAACAAAATCCAAAACTGTGATGATAATCAAAAACCTCAAAATTTACCCAGAAGATATCTATTCCCCAGAAGAGTGAACACCATGTTTTAGCTTTCAGTCGGTACAACATTGTAGAAGAGGGGCTCTAAAAGCATCTACAGAGACTTTTATACCTTTATAACTGTGCAATGTCATTATCTTCAGATCACATCCTCAGTGAAACCCATGCAGGAATCTGAACATTAATGATTAGAACATAATATGGAGATTCAGGTCTTTTGTGAGGGTGGCTGAAGGTCTGACCTGTGATGTGGAAATGGGACAGAAAGGCTTGATTGTAGGGGTCCTTGCTGAATTTGAAGGACTGGCATTCAAGAAGAGGAATAAAAGAAAATACATAGAGAAGCTAATGAGGGACCCTGAGGTGGATCTCATTGACATTACACATTCAGGGACAAAGTCATTTGAGTGTACTACTTGTACACGTGTACATGCTTGAATGCTGTAGTCTTTTTTTTTTTTTTATGAATTATAACCTTAACCTGGAATGCAAAAGTGTGTGGCAGGATGCATTGAAATTCGTGATACATTATTTGAACTTTACAATCATATTGAAGAACTTCATTACCAATACACACTCAAATTTTGTTTCAACTGTATTTTCAATATTATTACTGCAGGCTGCTTTTGTCAATATAGTGGCATTTATGGAATCCAATAGATGCTAAAATAGAAATGGCATCATCATTTACATTGATTAAAATCATTGTCTTTCCTAGCAAGTAGGGAACATATTGTGCACAGCTCTTTCCAGTGTCCTCACAGATCACAGAAAATACAAGCAATTTTTTCCTTCAGCTAGAGAGAGCATTTCAAGAGAAGACAGAGAACGCTGTCACACTGGTGTTAAAACCAGACTGGGGCAGTCATAAGAATGAGCAATGCTATTGAGTGAGAGAGAAAAGCTGCTTTGTTCTTAATGTATTTCCTTTTATTTGCCAGAACACCACAGCAAGCTCAAACTTTCTCTGTATTTCTTTGAAGCAGTGTTGTCAGCAATGGCTTCTGCAGTCATTTTTTACCACACAAGACCTTGTACCAAACTTGTACGAGTTAGTACTATTTTGATTTGCATGCATATGAATTACTGGCGTATGCAGTGGTGACAACAGCATCATTCCAATGTATGCCTCACTTCAGTGAAGTGATACTGAAATAGTCAAGAAATAGCTAAGAGTTGGGCATGCAGAATTTGTTAGAAAGTACAGAGCACTAAGATGTTCACTAAACACAAAGAGGAGAGAAAATTTTCAAAGAGAACCAGAAACAACAAGCAATGGGTTTCTATTTTCCAGTATATAGCTTAAAACGGTAGACCACTGACCTTATTACAGTACAATTCAGAGCTCTTAGTAATGTGTTATCCCATGTACAGAGTAACATCTATCAGACATGGCCTACTACTTGTGGTAAAATGGATGTGCAAAAAGGGGATGCTCAGAGAAATGTGGAGCAAGAGATGTTTAGTTCTCACTTAGGTACACAATGAGCAGCAACCACAGTAGTCTACTCAGTAATCCAATTGCCCTTATTAACCAGAAGACTGCTGTGTCCTCCAGTCTCCTGAAATAGCCTCCTGCAGCCTCATTATAATAAGAGCCACCTGCTAGATTTGTAGAAAAAGCAGATGTTTATCATCTTTAAACATAGTCCCAGAACTGCTGTTCATGTACAATCCCTCTCTCACTCTCTGAGATATCATCTTTGTATGATTTCTGGAGTCTGGAGTATTAGATCTGCATGTACAATAACAAAGGACCTTTGAGATATCACAAATTCTTTAACATGTCCTCCTTACAGCCAAGAAGCCTTGGAGAAAAGACAATGGATAAGTGAGAAATGCAGAAAGTAAAATACAGAGTCCATGGGGTAAAAAAGATGAATACTTTGTTTTAAATTGGATGTATCACACCAGTATGAGATGATGCCAAAGTATTTCATTTTGGAGAGGAGTGGTGAGCTCAGCTTTAAAAGAGAATTGAAAGAGATAGCTAGATCCTTAGTCTACAGAACAGGTCTTCTGGGCCTACTTCTCTTCCCACTGGAGAATTACAAATATGAAGGAAACATTCAGCCCAGATTTTATGACGTCTGCTCATGAGAATGTCTTTCGATGAGGCACCAAGGAGAGATCGGACAGTATCGCAACACATACCGATCCTGTGAGCGTGCAGCATTTAATCTTTTCTTACATAGGGAGGCACAAGATAGCCTTCCCTGGAGACGCTGTTCTCACCAGGCATCTCTTCAGGTACAGCAGGCGTGCAACTACCAACAGTGCTGTTTAGTTCAACTTGTCATGTGTAGCACAAGGTTCAGAGCCTCAGGCACCTCGAGTGCTGGCTACTGAATAATTTGCCATAAGTACAAGAGCACCATCTTGTGATACCTGAATCACAGCATGCCAGCTGGAGAAGGAGAGTGGCAGGAGTGGGTGGGCTCCTGCCCATCCCCGAGAGTCCTCTGTCCCTGGGACAGTCAGCATCATGCAAACCTGGATGCGCTCCCTCTTCATTGCTTACTGCCTTAGCAATACCAAGGACCACAGAGACAAATGTGGAACAACGCACCACTGATATTTGAGCTGGGGGAAGATGTAGTACAGCTAATATTTTCTGGTGTGCATGACTGGAGCAGAACAACCTCCAGTGCAAGTAATGTTATATGTCCATCCAAAAGGATGTGGTAGCAGTAATAAATCACCTGGCTATAGCTACAACCACCAACCAAATGCCCATACAGCACAACAGCATACAGGATTTATTAAGTTGGACTGCTGTAAACCAGGTAAAATCTTAGGCTAGGGCAACAGATTTTTTTTTTCTGGGTTTTCTAGTATAAGACTGGTTAGACAGCACAGTCTTGCTCTGCATAGCTGATGAGCCTTTGTCTTTTCCTCTGTCTTTAGTAGGACCATTAAAACTGCAAGCCCCAAGTTACAGTTCCAGGTCCTAGTGAAAAAACTTCACTTGAGTCGAAAAAGAAAGCTACTTTCCAATTTTGATAAAGGAGCACATTCACTCCGAGCTGCCTTTCATGTTATAGCTAAATTCCCATTGCCGTGGGGAATTCTAAAATAGTTTGTAGAAGCTGAGGGTGCTTGTCTGGCAAATAAGGTGTAAAGGTCATATATAAAATGCAAAACAGTGCCTAGATGCTATCTGAAACAGTCTCAGAATCATGTTTGCAAAAGAAAGAGGTCGGCAAAGAAACTTAAGAAGTCCTGAGATACTGACTTAAAATTTAATGTTTGACTGTGGTCAAATCAATGCAAGCTTTGGAAGTGCTGGATGAATTTAAATCCTGTTCTGGTAATTATGTTAGGAATATGAAGCAATATCGAAAATTTTAAAACATCACCTCCTACTCATTTACATAGCAAAATGAGAAACTCTTTGAATCCTTGCCCTATGTTTGAAACAAGACATTTTTATAATTCAAATAATTTAGGAAAAGATTCCAAAAGCCTTTAGGTGCCTATGGCATAGCTCAAGCAGAATCTGGATGCTTGCATTCAAGTGAGTGAGTCACAAAAATTCTGCCTGTGGCATGCATACCTGAAAGGCACCTTAGCTGTCATCAGCAAAGTTATTTAGGCACCTAAAGTACTTCTAACGCATATTCCCAGAGGCCTTCTTATCTTGGATGAGATGAGTGCCTCAGCAGATATTTTGTTTCACAGTGTGTTTAGGCATTCTCAAACTAGTTGTTCCGATACCTAAAATCCTTTGTAGATCAGGGACTGTTACACAATGCCTAGCCTGTACCAACACCACTGAGCTCAGCACAGAGAGTTCATGCACCTACTGTTACTCCAAAATCATTTGAATGAACACCCCTGCGGGGTGATGCCCATCACTCATAAAAGGTGAGAAACAGTACCACTACTGCTAGGCATCTTCTTTTAACAGTGTAAACGAGTTATTCATACACAAGCAGCAACTGAAGCGGCTAAGAGGGACTTGGGAGCTGTAAATGCCTCTCTCATCAATGCCTGAATCCCAGGCACAGAGAGAGGGAACTTCAGACACATCCCTTGCTTCAGCATTTTCTCTGCATCCCTCTGCTTGGCACCCTGGCTGTTGTAAATCCCATACCTGGTACCTGACCCTTTCCCTCAGCTGTACAGGATATATATATATATATAGGTGAGTAACTCAGGACTGCAAATTTCTAACTCTGAGCTGGGCACTGGAAAGCCAGGTTGGATGTCATCTGACCTGGGTCCCTGTGCATCTGGGCCTTTATGACTTTTCTTTTTCATCCTAACATATGTAATTGTAAACCTAGATTCTGGCAGCCACTTTTCCAGAAATGCTAAATGAAGAAAAGACTGTCCTAGTATTGCCATTAGTTCTCTGAGAGAGTTTTGGAGGTCTTATAAAGCCTCAATATGCATGAAATTTTGTGATCAAAGGAATAATCTGAAACTTTGAGTTCTTATTTTTTAAAACAAGAGCAACTTTTGAAGAACACCCCTTTTAAGAATGAAAGACCCTAAATAAAGCACCCCACATGACAGCAATCTTACCAAGTATTCCTGCTACTATAATGAAAATGTCCTTATCAGTGTGAAATCATTGCTAGGATGTTTTTAGACACTAGACCGCATGGCAATATTCTCTGTAAATGAGAAATATTCTAATTATAGATCAACACTGCAACCAGCAATACAGGAACTGGGGCTATAGTGAGAACCAATCCTTGTGGCATACCTCTATATGTCAGTATCTCCGCACTGTGACTGGGAAGGACCAAGTTGACTTGCCACCCCGCAGACCCACAGTATGTGTTATAAGCAGCTAAAGGAGGGAAAAAAAGGGCAGTTTGCATCTGTCATTTGACCACCTTAGGGCTGGAGGTTTTTTCCCTATCAGAATTAAGATAACAGCTACTAGGAGAACATACCCAGAAACGTGATTAAAAATAGCATATCCATAACAGACAATTTAAACAAGTTTTTAATGTTGTGAATAAATATGTTCACGTCAGTTGGCCAAATGTTTTCTTTACATGAAAACACGTGAAAAGGATTGTGCCCCAAAACATAACCTATGGAAAAAGTTCATCTGTTGAGGGCAGGATGAGAGACACAGTAAAATGAAGGTCATGATTTCTTTAGGTATCTACTACAGTGGTGCTGTTCCCTCTTCACATTTTTCCCACTGTTTGTTTTGGGATATTTCCCCGCTATGGGCCTGCATACAGAAACTCAGAAGCACCCCAGTGGCAGATGTCCAGCAGCAGCCTCCTCCACACTCTCTCAAAGCCCACAGTCCCGAACGATCCCCTCAGTGGTACTGCTGCTGCCCGGGCAATCACGCACCGCCCCATCCTCCTGAGAGGTGACTTTAACAAGTCTAGGGACAGAGGTCAAAATTAAAGTTGCAGCTAAAATAGCTTCTGCCAGTACTTTAAATGCTACGCTAATTGTAACTCTGTGTGTATCTACCTCGCAGTGGCAGTTTCTAGAGCTCTTAAGGCCACTAACGCTCACAAATATTTAGCAGTAATAACCCGTCAGAAATGTCAAAGCCAGGAAGTAAATGCTACACCCACAATTCTTTGTGCATTATATTTCACTTTCGTTAAAGCATTACAAAACAGCGAAAATAGCCTCAGAAAAGTTCGTTCAGCCAGTTAGAGAAAGATGTGATTTTTTCAGTATGATACTGGCTTATGTATGTAACGATTTTCTCTGCCTGACCTTTTCCAGATCAGCCTCCGTTGTTTAGAAAATAGACTGTCTTTGATTCATGCTGGATTTCCACCCAACATCAAAGGGGTTTGCATACATGGATCGAGAGATCAAAGGTGCTGATAATCTCCTGAAATCTGCTTGGTTGTACCGTTCAAACTAATATACTAGTAAGAGTTAGCTTTGATAGTTATTATGTTAAAGAAAACACAGTGAGTTTGGGAAGTTTTGCTTGCAGTGTTTGTTGCCACTCACAGTTTTGAGACAAACTAGACTGCTAAACATTCCTAGTTATCCTGTGTCTCACATCGATTTCTCTCCTTCGGCAACTGACGTTGCATTTCATTTCTTTTTTGAAAAGTGAAATTGTGAACTAAAAAATGTTTGCAGTATCTAAACAGGCACTCTCAGTCTGTCAAGGCTTGAACAGATGCACAATTCATGAACTGAAACTACATGATATAACAACTCAACTATTTATTGACTTGATGAAGCAAAGCTTGTTACTAACAATAGCCTATTCAGACCATCTTTCTTTTCTGATAAACACACTAAAACAAGAAACTATTTGGCACTTTGGTTTTTGAAATACAGATGAACCCGCTTTAGTTCTTATCATAGATGGGAAACATTTTCTGGTTTATTCTTCAGATAATTTTGAGCTTGAAGTTTTGCTTTTAAAATACTTCTGCAGCTTTTCTTAGAGAAGGATATTCCAGAGCTACAGAAAAAATCTTACATCGATTCATATTCTCCATCAGCTTGCTCATTTCAAGGTTATAACAAAGTTCATCCCAAAATGATGTCAATAATTTATGGCAGTAAACATCTGTGTTCCTAATACACTGAATACTTCATAATGCACATGACTCATATTTAAATCATTCATTCCAAGTCTTTGAATTATCGAGTGGAAAACAAGAATGGAACAAAACTACTGCAGTGTTTTAAGAGAAAATCAAATTTGAAAAGCTGCAATATTCTGAATAATCCCATAATAATTTAAAATGGTATTCAGCAACAGCAAAAAAGCAGTAAATGGGCATCATGTTGTAGATTGTGCTGCAATCCATGTTCGATTCTCAGTGATGCTGCAAAAACATATATCTTTAAATATGAGCAACGTATATTGAAAAACATACAGTTGGATGAAAACAAGTATCAGTCAATACTGATACAAATTTTGACCTCCTGATTTCACTAGCAAAACTGGAAAAATTGCTGTAATCACTGTCTTAGAAAAGAGCAATGCGCTGAATTTACAGCACAATATCTGCTATGGATGTAGTTTTTTAATGCAAAGCAGACACTGAACTTCTTTGCATGATTAAGAGGCATTTTGTGATGGACACAGCTGCATAAACTAAGAGCATTCAGCCAAATGACTCAGGAGGTCACTGCCACAGAAACATGTTTTTATTTGGGTAGGAAGCCATTATACATTTGGTAAAAAAGCACTGGGGATCTTGATTTCCATTTAATTTGACTACTTAGGTACTTAATGCAAAAATGGAGCATCTCCAGCAGGAAAGATTGGTGCATACCCATAGGAAATCATGATGTCCTCCAGAAGGGAGAAAATTCTGTTGGGAAATTCCAGTACAAACTCACTCGAATAAACAAGTTGTCCAAGAGTTTTTAACTTTTTTAATTAAGTTTTTAATCTGTGAGTAGTCTAACTTAATTAGAAGCCTCTAGATTATCCTTAGGTGGGAACTGCTTTAGCCTTTCTTGTGGTACTTGATTGCTTTGTATGACATATCTAAATAGACATGGAAACACGAGGGCGAGTGTCAGGATGCATCTCTAGCCCAGTGGGCTGGACGTCCTTCTGGAAATCTGCTGCCCTGTGTTCTCAGTAATGTTTCCATGTGAAATCATGTCATCAGGAGAGGGAGACTGCTTTCTCCTTCCCTCTTGCCACACTCAGTTGGCTGGGATACTAGTTCAGAGTATGGGAAGTTTTAACTTGGCCCCCACACCCAAAGTGAGCTACATGTCAAGCTCCTGGAAAACAAGCCCTGAAACCTTCAGGTAAATTCAGCCCGACTGAGATGATATGAGCAGTTCCCATTCCATGAGACTGGTTTCTTGGACAGCCTTGCGATGTTTGGGTGGTGGGTCCCAAAAGCCAGCCAACGCACCGGCTGCCTTAGTCGCAGAGGAGAGCGGCGGTGGCTCGTGGATGGCCTGTGGGCTACACTGCCTCTTTCGCTGCTGTGCCAGGCACTGAGGGTGCTTTGGGATCTCCGCTGTGGACAAAGCCTTGGCACCGAGTCCCCAGGCAGGTACAGCCGCAGGGACACAGGAGTACGGTGCTGGGCTTGCTGTGCACTCCAGATGGCCTGGGCTTGCTAGAAAATTGCCCTGCCTGCCTGGAGACTGTGCTTGGGTAAGGGGTGTCTGCTGGGAAGCAAAAAGCCATGTGCAGCTCAAGGCTCCTGTAAGTAGTCACCAAGAACAGACAAGCTATAGGGTGCCTTGCGCTACCTGCTGCTCTGACATCCAAGGTCATCTGGGAAGCTTCCACTAACAGTCCCTAAACAGGGACCCAAAGAGGCTGGAAGGATCATCTTCCAGCAGATCGCGGGGATTAGTTCTCTTACTCACCCAAGAGATCAGTTCTGGTGATTATCTTCTCTACTGCTCTGGCTTTTTGATGTGGGATTGCATATATTTTGTGAGGAAGATCTTTATACTTCACATTAGCAATTGTGATATACACATTCCTTTAAACACAGCGTATAGTTTTTGAGATCTCATAATCAAACACATTTTATAAAATTAAAGAATGTAGGAATGCCATCATTTGTAAATCGGTATTGCAAAAAATATGTGGGTACCAAGGAGAATGCATTTCCGCTGCAGATCCTGTACCAAATCTTACATAGTCACAAAACTCCCTAGAAGTATTTCAAATTATTACTGTTTTCTGCCTTTAATAGTTCATGAAAGCTCAAAAAAGCTAACTAACTTTCTTTTGAAAGGAATTACAAATTCTGAAGCATCAATAAATACAACTGTATTCCCAGCAGAAAATTTTTATATTGTGCTAGACAAGGATGAAGATGCATTTCCTGTAAACTTAGTTATGAAGAAGACAGCTCAGAGACTACAATTTAATTACTAAGATATAACAAGACATCTGGGGAAGTTGCTAGATTGGCAGCTTTTGAGAGAGTTTACAAACTGTTTTTACAGAAAAAAAGGAAAGCTTATTTTTTGTCTAGGGTATTTTTTGCTATGGAAGTTTAGATGTTTATGTGGAAAGGAAGGTTTGTCAATATTTTAAAACAGGAAACAAAAAAGATTAAAAACTAAAAGCCAGATATGAGGCAGTAGAAGTATGCCACTTCACAAAAACAGAGGAGTCCTTTCACAACCAAGTATTTGTTCTTCCCTTATTGTATGGATAACATTTATAACAGATTCTATACCACAGTGCTTGTTAACATGAAGAACTAATAGTAGAAACTATCACTCTCTTAGCCCTTGACAAATTTACTGAGGAGTGAGTTTATCGTCTATGATATTTCTGTATAAAAAGCCTTGCTGATTTTTCTAACCTAATCATTTAATAGCCTTCCATGTTCCTACAGTATTTACTTTATTATCAAAACAAGCAAGCTAACCCTTGATCTTATTTTCTCTTTGAATTCAGAATAACATTTTTTTCCATTGTGTTTTTCTAGTTTAATGCTGGTGAAATTCCACTGAATTTATGGGTAGCTACTCTGCTATAAAACTGATCTAGTAGAGTATTAAACTTTTCTACTCAGTTTTTCTTTTATCACCTCAGATAAATAAGACTTTTTATAGAAATACACTCTATTTTTTATAAAAGCTCCCACTTGTCTAGTTTGTTGTTCAGAAGCTTTTGTAGATGTTTATCCAAAGCTGGACATAACGGTTGTTCACTCCACATGGACAGATAAATAAAATACCACCAATTTCCTTTATCCCCCAAATTCACTTTCATGCCTCAAAACCTGCAGATACTTCTTGGCTTTACATCACTCCCTAAAGGTAACTTTGGAAGATGCATGTCACTGGCCAGAGTTACCAGCTCACTTTGCAAGAGCTGTCCAGGTCTTTGTAACACCAAAATCATGTGCTTTAGTTATAAAAGGCCTTGTAAGAGGCACCAGTATGAAACCAACCAATTTCCTTCACTGCATCCCTCCAGATACCAACAGCACTTCAGCACTCAAATGAATGAAGTGGCAATCAGCTGGCATCCAGAGAAATTTGTTCATAGTGGTGCCACCAGCAGACGCGAGGAAGGCACAGACCTCAGGCCCATCAGCCTACTAGACATTAAACTCCTGTCCTCCATCTTATGCACTGTGGCTTCAGATGTCTGATGACCCAGTCACGTCCAGGGAGAACCACAGCCATCACCTGGGCCACATCAACAAGGGAAGCATAGTATAGCACTTTGGAATAATTTTGCTCCTTTATTATAGTGAGAGGAATATTATGTAATCTGGCCAAATCCCTTTACTGGTGTCATCAACAGCTGTGAAGAAATCAGAAATTATGACCTTTTGATCACAGCTACAGCCAACCATCCTGAAGAAAAAATGTGAGGTACAAGGGGTAACAGTAGCTTTTCAAAACCCCTGAAGATTCTTGACTTGGAGATAATCAAGATTGTGCTGGGACCTCTGTGGCACCTCAAATCACCCCCAAGTCATGCTGGGCTTTTTGTCCATCAGTGGCTTCGTCCTTACCCAAGCAGCATCCCTATGCAGCCAGCCAAGAAAACCTCCTAGCAGCTCTGTGCCATCAAAGTAGCACAGAGTAGCTAGAGTGTCCTGCTGAGTGAGGCAGCCGACCCCTTTGCCTGCCCAGACACAGTTTTGGAAAGATCTGACACATTCGTTACTCACATGATATTCATTACTTATTCTGGGCAGAATATAGCAAGTGTTACTCCGTACTAGGATGACTACATGTCCTGTACTGACACTGTAATAAACAAAGTATTATAATAACTCTTCTTTGGCAAGAGCTTGTGTCTCTCCTAGTGACAGTATCAGCATTAAAACTACGTATGCAAGTTTAATCTCTCTGGCTGCTCTTTTTAGGCTGGCGGTCTTTTCTGAAGTCCATTTCCTTCCTCGCTACGTTATTGCTTATTACTGACAAAGGGTGAATGGCTCAAACGTTTGCAAACAAATGTGGTGAGACAGTCCCTGCCCTGAAGAGAATGTAATCTGCTTTGGATACAGACAAATTAATTGTTTATTCTGAACTTTTGGTTTCTTTACCAAAACTTTACCCCCACTGGTGCACAGCCAGCAATGCCAGACCTGCGCCATGGGAGCAGAGCAAACCGCAGAGCAAACCACAGCCTGACCTGTGGGGCAGGAGGGGAGATTGCTGCAGTCCCAGCCTTGCAGCATGTACTGATTTTCTCATCTGAAGGGCGGTCAACGGGAAATGTATGAGCAGTGAAGGAAGCAAGATCCCAAGATTTTCCCCTACCACCTGCAGTCTATGTTGCGTTGGGCCTCTGGGTCTTACATTTCTGCTGCACAGTATCCTGGCTGTAACAGTGAAGGTGGAAGTGTCTTTTCTCCCGTGCCGCCTTAGCTTACCCGTTAAGGCGATCTCATCCATGACGGGAGCAGCAGTGCCAAACCTTTTCAGGCACAGTGAGTCCAAAACTAGGGCTCCTATCTCCTGATCCCATGCTCAGGTGCACCCTGTCAAAGATAAGGGGGTGTTGTCAACTCTGTTAGGGTTTTGAATAGGTCCACATCGTTCCTTGGTCAGCTATAAGCTAATCACAGGACAGAAATGGTGCCCTAAGGGCTGAAGACTAGAGGACAGCCAGGATTGCTGCTTGAGACTTACCAGTGACACCCTGACCTCTTCCAAGTTCAAGAGGTCAGGATCTGTCCCTGATTGCATTTCATACTGAACTTGCTTCTGTTTTAATATTCTCACCATAAGCCAGAATGAACTGCTCTGTATACAAAATACTTGTTTGCTGAAAATTTGGCTGTGCTGACATATTGATATGACCTTTCCCAAAACAAAAGATATCTCTAAATAACTCAGACTGAGTTAATTTAGTTATTACTGAGGACATGAGAGTGAAACACAGGTGAAACCTATTATTTTAAACTTCCATATTAGCAGAGAAAGACATTGGCAGAGAAAAATAAAATAAACCTCCCTATAACCTTGTAGGTCAAACCCTTTTTTAGATAGCTGGCTTCACTTTAAAACAAGTTTTATAACAAGAGCAAATAAACTCAAAATATTTGATGGTAACCATCCAAAATGCTTGGAGTTTTTGACATGCTTTCACATGTACTTCTTGGCTGCTATAAACAGCACGTTAATGTCAATGTGAGTTTCTCCTGCTAGTTGCCCTTCCGAGTCCCCAGGAGGCAAAGGCACTTCATATCGCCCTTCCTGAAGGTCACATTTGCTCCTGCTCACACGTTCTGCAAATACAGAACTCAGTTTCATATCAGTCAAGGCAGGGACATTGGTAAATGTACATGTTCTGTAACACCAGATGAGCTGTTATTGTTCTGCAACTATATTGAGATTTACTCTCTCTGTGTCCTGACTAATCAATCCACTTACAAATTCTTTTCTGCCTTCAGCTACTGTGATTTTAAAACTATGTAGCCCATTTGGATTTCCTGTATACTTGCAAGAGAATAAAATCAAATGTTATTTACAGGAAGGTTTGAACCCTGATTCTGGACTCTGTTTGTTTATGTAAAAGTTTTTTAATGCTTTTTTCCTTCGTGCCTTTGCCCTTTAATAATTTTCTAATTATGACTGCACAAATACTACGCTTTCACTGGGACCACACTGCTTGTCCAGACTCAGAAGTTCAACCATTCAAATGGTCCATACAAAAGCAAGAAGCAGTGCAAACGGTTACGCCTGCAACCCACGGGTGCAGGTAGGAGCAACTGAAGTTTTAGGCATAGAGAAGTTGAAGCCAGTGTCTGAGAGAACAGGTCCCACTCCTCACAGTAGCTGTACATTTACATATTCTGACAGGCTTCTGGCAGTAGGCAGCTGAAAATGATGAGCTGTCTCAACAGATTAAAATTAAATTCTATTGAAGAAAACAACATACAAAAATTATGTTTCTGTATAATCTGTGTGATTAAATGTTACTTGTTTCAAAGCTAATGTTTCTGTCACTTTCAATTACAGCTTTTGGAAGCTTTATTCTGCATCATTTAATCTCTTTAAATAACTCTCCTGTTCAGCTTTCTTACAGGGATTGGCACACTTTGTATGAATATTGCACTCCTACTAACTCCTACAATAACATCGCTGACTCTAATTTAGAATTATGTTAATTATATCTGCTCTCCCTTAATGCCTGGAAGTTGAAAAAAGAAAAGGAACAAAATCAAACGGAGTCACACTCTGGAATGTTTTACTGGTCAAGTTATATTAAGCAGGCTCACGTCACTTTTCTACAATGAGCAGATGAAAATTTAATAATTTCTAAACAGTGACAGACATTTCTTGTTAGAAAATGGTTTTCAAAGCAACCTTTTTTTTTATTATTTACTGTTCTAAAAGCTAAAGGGTTGAACAAATTTTCCATTTGGTTTTGCCATTTTAAAGTTTTCAGACAAACACTGAAATTGAGTTAAATTATAATGGAGTTAAACAAATGACAACTTGTTCAACTAGTTTGAAACTCTGTTGAGGTAAACAAAGTTCGACAAAAATTCCTATTTTGTTGAAAGAAAAGCCTTTGAATCAAGAGCAATATACAAACTGATCTCCATGTCTACATTTGGCTGAATATTTTCCCTTTATTAGTCTAAGGAAATTACGATTTACGTGCAAAAAGGAAGCTACACTTGCAATTAATGAGTAAGCGGAAGGGGGGGGGGGGGGAGCTTTGCTAGAAAAAAAGGGTTTTGTCACCAAACGCTGCTCTCCAAGGCGAGCTCTGCCACCTCGTGGGCTGCTGCCCTCTTACAGGGCAGAGCCCGGAGCTGCTGGTGGGGGGAGCCCAAAACAGCCCCTAGGAGAGTACAGAGCAATATAGGGAGAAATGGGGGGCGGGGAGAAAAAAAAAGAGAGACTATTTAAAATAAATTGTAGAAATAATTTCGTTAACATGAGGGGGTTGAATCTTAATTCTTAAAATTCAGCTCTCATTGTAAAGGAAATCATGTCATCAGGGCAGCAAGGCATATTTTTCTAGATGATTTTTCCAACTTGTATTTCTAGACCGTAGCTTTTAAACCATCATTAGATATAGTGCAGCTATTCAGTGTTTGTATTACTAGATCTGGGAGTGTTTTTCAGCTCCCAGGTCCAGGTACAAGGTCCATGTGAGTCCCAGATCCCTGCAGGAACAATGTGTGCTGTGCTCCAGCCACAGACGCCAGCACCCTGACTTGCAGGTAAATGAATCTCTACAGACCCAAGTATGCACCCTGGCAGGCAATGCTAGGTGCAGCCATAGTTCAGAAGTGCATCAGAAGATATACTTCTTTTGTAGCTATTTGTCATTATTTTTTTAACAGAACTTCACATAACTATGCAACTCACTGATTTTTCCATTTGCTGACCTGAACAGAAACCTAAATCAAGTTACAAACAAGCAAAATTGATTTTTTCTTGTCAAATGAAAAGCTGGAAAAATGGTTTGGATTAACCTACAAAATTTCTTTGACTGAAAAGAATAATCATTAAGCAATTGAAAAGACAAGCTTGGTAATTTCAAGCTGAGAATGTTATTTAGTGAACGTTTCCTTTTTAGAAACGTTGTGCCACTTTGGTTTTTCTTGCGTTTTCAGGAAGGAATAGAACTACTAACAAATCAAGGCAAAATCAGCAAATACTTTCAGTTGCCCCCAATTTTAGCATGCTCCTTATTCAACAGTTCTACTCAAGGTTCATAGACAGCTTTTTGCTTTTGACTTGAGATCCTAAATTGTGAACTGGCAGCACCAAACTGGGCAGGACTGCTGGAGGAGTGTGAGCAGACCCCTTGTTATACAAGTGTTCAAGTGTTACATCATGTCTCTGGCTTCCTGACCTCGACCAGGTACAAATATGTGATCCATCACTGAAACAAATTACTAAGCCTTGCAGTGGAGAAAATCTCAGTGCTGTAGAATGTGGCAGACACCCAAGCAATGATGTCATCTTGTGACATAAATACAGCTGTCCTCCTCACATATATGCTGTTTTAGCCATGTCATCTAACCAACAGTTTGCATGTAATCTATCAGAAGAGGAACAAAGAGATTGTTAATACTTGATTTAGTAATTTGAACTGAAAAGCCACAAAAAATAAGGAAGAGGAGAATGGCTGTGAAAATGCCACCTTTACAGAGGTAAACTTTTGTATTACCGAGTTTGACTGTTCTTGGCTAAACAAACATGCTCAGCTCTTAAAGGAAGTGGTTCCTTCGTTATTTCTCTGTGACAAAACTAAAACCAGAGTAAGCTGGAAGAAAATTCTCAGATACATCCATATGGCTTTGATCCCTTAGGCCTCATTTCCAAAGTAAGCTGAGAACTTAAAACATCAGGTGCTTTCAAGAATTTTAACTACTTGTTATAAGATAAACCTCTGAATTTCTAGCACTTGATAAATTGCTAGTGAAAACAAGGAGCTAAATGAGACGTGTACAAAAGATATGACTCAATTTTCTTTCTCAAGTGACCAAACACATAGACAAATCTACCTGAAGTGGTGGAAGTCACCGTGATAGAGTTAAAAAATAAGGAAAAAAACAAACCCCAGTGCATTTCAATAGATTTTAAGCAATACACTTGGAACAGCATTTATATACTATCTATTTTAAATGATAAATTAAATATACTGAAGCATCAGGATTCTGGGTGACTGCTGTTGTAGCTGCTTTTGTATTGAAGGCACATACAATAGTTAAATAGATTAACAGTAGTTAAAGAGCAGCAGTAGATACATAGATAAGGAAGATGTGATTCTGCTTCATTTATTGATGAATCATATGCTACAATCATATTTCCTTGACAGGGGCTAGAAACTAGCCATACTTCTATGATGATACAAAAATAGAAAACTCTATTATTCTACTAAATGTTTTCCAATGGGCACTGTTTTTTTAAAGAAAATAGTCATACAAATTCCTGAGGTAATCCAGATCTTACTGTAAACTGTAGGGAGTTTACAACAGTTCCTTACGTTTATTTTTATTTTTATAATGTTCATTTAATAGTATGATTGATGAGATGGTTTTAAGGGGAACAAAAATCAAGTAAGTAGCCTGGATGAGGGATGCAGATATCTTGTTTACCATTAACAAATTGCAGCAAGAACAAGTCTCTAAAGTGATGAAGCAGAAAGTTAAAGATCTCCTGTAGGAGCTGACAAAAACTTTTAATTTGATTCCATGTGATGAAGAAAAAAAAAATCATTGCCAAAGAAAGCTGAGGTCTTTTCTTTCCTAGGACCATTAGCAGAACATTTATTATACCTAGGACTACCAATTATATTTTTAATAAGCACTACACATTGTATTTGTAGTCACAGAGATTTAAACCGGGGAAATAATCTGACCCTGCTAGCTCACCAGATACATGGAAACAGCAGGCAATACAGTTTAGTTCTCCCTCTGCATTCAGCCAGCAGTTGCGTGACTCCTACCTTTCTCACTTAGGAAGGACTGGCTGCTCTAGAAAATACGATGTGTCACTGGACTCTAAAAGGTGGTCAGTGTTCCCCAAGATTATCGTAGCAGTCATACCGTGATGAGACTATTTTAATCTCAGAAGCAGAAGCACAGCAAGGCAGATTCTTTACATCTTTTCAGGGTGGTTAGGACCAGGAGCAACGTAGCTCAAAATTACTGAAATTTAGTATTTCTATGGTGGTTTTGAAAGTTTGATGGGCTCCTTCCCTTGGTTGTCAACAAGAATCCACATTGTAAACCCCTCTCTGAGTCAAACTAGTCTGATACCTTAGTCCAGATTGAGGACAGCAGAGCAATTCAGGAAAGGAACTCAGAGGGCCCACAACATGCTGCCTTCTCCGATTATAAAGAGGGTCTGCTCAGCTTGGCTTGCAAGAGGTAAGGCAGAGACTAGAGGAACACACACAGTTGCAGCTAGATTTGCATCACTTTACCTATGGGGAAATGACCTGATAATTCAGGCCAGTGCAATAAAATCTCCTGCTGTTCTGTCCTATACACTAGTAAAGTTTTTGTTACCATTCAAATTCTGCCACAGTAGGAAGCTGCTCATGCTGCATATTATTCTTGTGTCAGCCGTGATTATAAAGCATCCACCTCCTCAGGTTTTTTGCAAGCAATAATTTATTTTTAAAAATTAAAAAAGCATATTAGATTAATTTTAAACAAACCCAAACCTGCAAGTATGTGAGTAGCAGTAACTATAGCAGAAGGACCTAATTTGTTTTTCTCATCCTGAGCTTCATGCAGTGTCATTTTTCTTTTTCACATCCCTGTGCTGTTCAAAACACCAGTTTATGGCACAGCTCATAGGGCTTACAAACGCACTTTCCTTCAGAGCCTGGTGTGTATTCTCCTGAGGCTCTCAGACAATTACAGTAAAAAATAGAAGCATCAATTGCAATCTTTTCACACAGCATGGTATTACTCCTGCTGAGGTTTTAATTTGTCCTGAGACTGTACATATCAGCAGTTTTTCAAAATTACATTATAAACTGATATTTCATTCAGCCTAAAAGCCAGCTTATTTTCTTGTTGTACCAAGATTTCCCAGACACTGAAATCAGTGTGGTTCCCAAGCTCGAGGGCAAAGGGGCTTGGGATTTAAGGATTCAAGAGTTGCCCACATTGGTAATTATGGAACCTTGCCAGGCTGGGGAAGCAGCAGGGGACTAAAGACCTTCCTCTGCACGTAACACTACCACCTTGCAGAGGAAGCATCAGAAAGCATTAGAGTTAGATATAAGACTATATTATATCCTGGGATGTGGGGGAAGACAACCGGGATGGAAACTGGTGGAAGAAGGGTGGAAAAAATCTCCCACCTGTATCTCTGTACCTTTTCTTTGCTATCTTGTCTAAGCCCAATTTTTCAAAGCCATCTCCTGTTCACTGCAAAATCAATGGAAATTTTAGTCTACTTAAAATGACACACGGGCTGCTTGAAACAGCATCCATTCAAATCTGGGGGAAAATTTGAATTTACACAGATTTGCATTAGATTGCAACTTCACATTTGCTTTTAATAAAACAAAGAATCCCTTGTCTACTGAAGCTGGACATAGTTCATCAAATATATATAAAAATTGTAGTCCAAATGAACTACTATATAATAGAAGTTAATAATAGTGATTCTAAGCAGGATCTGAAGAAAGCCACATCATGCAGTATAATCATAAAAGCTGAAAAAAATGCTATGCTGTTGGTTTTCTTCAAGTCATTTTTCTGAGGCACTCTGTCTTCTCTGTGATTTTCAAAACGTTTTACAGAGCAATACTGAAAGGTTCCACAGGTTAATATTTCACTGAGAAGTGATACGACAAACTTTTCTGATGTTGAGTATTTTACTACAGCAACAAGATTTCTAAGGCTGTACATTCTTAATGGAAAGATTTTAAAATTCAGAATTTCCTTATATGACATATAAAAACCAAAGGTGACATTCAGCTGGATCTAGAATAAAGCATCATTTAAATGGACACACTTTGAAACAGAGCAAAAAAACCCGAAGAGTTGCTCTAAATTATTTTAATTAGGAAAAATAACCCTTATTTCCTTAACTCTTATCTTCAGCTCAATGACTTCAAAATATTTCTATATAACCTTGTAAGTAATTTTTACAATGCTGACGAAGTGTAAATTTTGCTAATTGCATCTGGCCTCCTTCTTGGCAATCCTAATACAGAGATGACTGAATTGCAGAATAACTTATTCTGTCATGCCTGTGTATGTCTTAGTTACCTACAAAATAATTCCAAGGTTTAAGAAAGATAGGATTCTAAATTAGAAAGTCAATGGATGAACAGATCAAATCCTGTTTAAAACTCTGATCAATATCTGATATTGCAGGATGAAGAAAAAGCCCTGTTCTTAACCATCCACCTATTTATCAGTTACTGCATGTGAAGAAAGACATTCTTTCTGATCTTTACAGGCAATCTGCTTACTCTTTGATGCATAAGATTTAAATAGCCTTATTTTTACCTTATTTTGTAAACTTAATAGGAGATAATTAGGTTTACATAAATAATTCATCCACAGTATTTGGTTGTTGGAAACAAACAAACTTTGGACAATCCCTTTGTTCTGAAATCACAGGATGACTGACACCAGCATGTACAATAGGGGAGCAGAAAGCATTATATTATATTGATGAATGATGTCAAGGACATACACCATATGGTGTTCAATGATAAACAGAAGTTGGAAAAAAACAAAGGGAAAGGAAAGCAATGACTCTTTACCTGAGGGGGCTTCTGTAACTTTTAGCAGAACAGCTGAATGGCCAAGAATAAGTGTTCCACTATACTACTAAATATATTGTAAAGTTAGTAAGATTTTAAATCTACTAAACCAAAGTTTCTTTGAACATTATACACAAAATCCTGAAGCTGTGGAAATCAACAGCAACATAACCATTTCCTTCACTATGATAAAAATTTTCCTCCATTTCTATAATGATTTAATAATTAAAGCTTTCGATAGTAACAAAAACTTCAATAGTTATCATCGTTTAAACTTACAAATCTGACTTTTCTCAGAGGTTTTTTGACTACTGATACAGTATGGACTTCACATCCAAGCAGCTGTACAGTAAAGCTGATCAGCTGCCTTCTGAAATCAGTGGAAGGCCTCAGAATTGTTTTGATGATCACCAGTTTGATAAACACAAGTTTTCTGAAAGAACAGTGTACCTCCTAGAACAAAATTAAGACTTTAGGTGTTATTAGAAAGAGATGAAAATTTCTACTAGAAATAAAGGGGAATTTTCTGTTTGTATCTTCAGTATTAACAAGTTTAGATAAGGTACAATATGCAAGATAGGCCCAGTGATATGGTCCTGAATGTACCTCCACATTTATGTCTTTGTCTTCTTCCACAGCCTTAAACATCTAAGAAAAGCCTTCCTTGACCTTTTAGATACCTTGTTCTAAGACACTTCTCCTGCAGTGCCTATAGAAGCTTGTGAGTTTACACTTGTATCAATGCTTAAATAAATTTTCACATGTGATATTGCTATAACTCATTTACCCTTATCATGTTCTCTCCTTGCTGTTTATTAGCTCCATTTGTTATGTCGCATTTAAAATTAGATTGGGAGATATGTGGGGAAGGAATCATTAGCAGGTTGCAATCAGAACTCTAATTATGTTGCTACTGGAGGGTGCTGAGGAAGCCATAGCTGAGTGAACAGATGTACTCATTTTTAATAGGGGAAGTCATGTCAGAGTAAATTACTGCTCTGTTTTCTAGAATATGGGCCAGTTGAAGGACTTGCAGGTAAAAAGTGGTAACAGAACTGAAACTGAAAAGGCATGACATATCTGACATACTAAGTGCAGACACTTTATGCTGCTGCGCAGACACTGCACACTGCTGCAGAATGCAAATAGACCCAAGACTTCTTCCACTGGTTACCAGCAAAGCAGCAGAAAGGCAGAGTTTCTGGAAAAGATAAACAAGGTGCTGACTGGAAAAGGTACAAGAGAAAGGAAGGTTTTATTGCCTGGCAGTGTTAAAGAATCACAATAGCTTTTTCTGGGGGCAAGATAATTTACCATCAGAGGCACAAATGGCCTAAAAAGCCAAATTTCTGCTTCCTAGAAGAAATAGTCTGCTCTGGCTGAGTGCAAGAATGACAGAAAAGATATAGAAGCTAATTAAGAGCTTACTAAGCTAAGCAGGAAGCTTACGATGCAAAAGCACCTAGGTCTGTAGGCCCTGAATAAATACATACAACTTCATCCTGTCTGGACTAAATCCCCACATAAAGCAATGGAAAAAAATGAACAGTCCAAGCTGCAGACAGACACTGCATATCCGAATTCACTAGATGCATGCACACTGATGGAGATGAAACTGAAGATAAATATGGGAGAGCACGACAGCTGGACCAGACAACTCTAGCTCAGTATCCTGTGTCTCAGAGCAGCCAAAGAAGATGCACAGGACAGAGTAGAAAAGCAGGGCAAATATAGAGAGATAATTTCCCTCGACATTTTCCCAGCCTCCAACAATTGTGTTCTAGGGGCTCTCTGAGCCAGATATAGCTTCCACAGTTAGTAAACACTTCAGATTTTTCTTCGGTGAGTTTACGTGGCCTCCTCCCTGCACTTACGTGAACTTTTAGCCTCCACAGTATCCTGTGGCAAGGACTTCTACAGTGTAACTACGCCCTGAGCAAAGAACCACATTCTTCTTGTTTTGAATCTGTCAAGTGCTACTTTGAGTTCCTGCCCCTTAGTTCCCTCCCACAAGCAGCACAAGCAATCAGTCTCCTGTGCTCAAGGTTTTCCAGGAGGCAGTCAGCATGACTGCTCAGTGAGTACTGAAGCTAGGATCAGGGAGTCATGCACTACTCATGCTTCTTTATATTGGTAAGTGAGAAAGACCAAAGAGTGCATGTACCACTGGTCATCCATGCTACCCAAGGCTAAACATGTTCCTTGGCACAATTTCGGCCTGTTCTAACTAACGCTTTCTAAGCCAATGCCAGGGCATGCTCTGGAGAACAGCACGGACTAGGGATCGTTCCTAACAGGCAGCATGGAAAATACCACACCACATCTGGCTTCCTCCACTTTACCTGGTCCTCCAGCACTACCCTAGCAGGCCCTTCATCCTCCGATACATGTCATATGCACTCACATCATACCCCAGGATATGTCATACGTATGTTCAGTGTCGTGCTATGGAAACTTTACTCTGGTGGGATGCAACTCAGCCTCAGCCTTCAGATTATGTCAGACACCCGATACAGAAAAAAAGCACATAAAAATAATTAAATAATAAATAATATTATGCAAAATAAATAATATTATATGAATAATAAAGGCTAGACATACCAAAGTCTGTGCCATTTAGCTTCAGGCCCACAGAATGGTCCCTAAGCCTAGTTTGATTCAGCAGCACACATAGAGCCTTACTTTACATCTCTACTGACAAACCAGACAGGGCCTGGGCCCATATCATTAAACTGTTTACATGATCCTTGGCATGATTTTGGCTTGGGCCAATGAATACTCACTCAAAGGGAAGCTGGGGTGCTGCCTGGGGAATAGCAGAGGTCAGGGGCTATTCTCAGTAGGCCCCATGGATGGGAACAAACATTTTGGTGTCTTCTGTAACATTTGGTGATAGCTGTTCTCATTAACAGAGAATGGTCACTCTCTGGTTTTATTTACTAGTACAGGTGTTTGTTGTGACTAGCAAGTAAAGGACACTTGCATAAATATAACAGTAGAAGTTTATCTAGCCTTCCTGACGTGTTCTGGAAGGTAGTATGTCTAGAGCACTCAAGTGGAACCCATAGGCCAGGTCCAAAAAGATGTGCCAGCATCCAAAGAGGCAAGATACGCTGATCTTGCTCTTTACCTCTTTCCTATCAAGCTTGTTAGCTTATCTTTTAGGTACAAAGAATTCATCTTAGTTCTGACCTCTGATACAGACTCCTAATTAGCCATCACACAAGGATATTACAAATTGCTAAAAGGAAAGACACCTAAGTGCAGAGAATGTAGTAGAAAAACAACAGGTTCCAGAAAGGAAAATTTTGTGGGAGGCAGCAAAAGTGACAGTCTGTGCACATGTACTTTGAACGCTACTCATAGCCACAGGATCACTGTAAACAGTTGCCTTAATGATGAGCTGTTTAAAAACAAGGAAGTCCCTCATCATCCAGAT
The DNA here is from genome assembly GCF_964188355.1 of Buteo buteo. Classification (NCBI taxonomy): domain Eukaryota; kingdom Metazoa; phylum Chordata; class Aves; order Accipitriformes; family Accipitridae; genus Buteo; species Buteo buteo. The sequence continues at coordinate 2,792,467 of NC_134188.1, read as the reverse complement.
CAGAAGCCACAAAATAAAGGCCATTTACAAAACTATTTAGAGTGGTCTTAGGTCTCTATATGAAGATGAAATAAAGTTAAGGGCAGGGCAGCAAAAACAGCCCTAATGCATCACTCTGACAATGTGGCTCCACAAGATTTTAAATTGATTGAAGTTGGCACAAGCAAGGTCTTGCCAATCTCTTACACCCAGCTGACTCTACAGCAGCAATTCCAGGGATCTAGACTGGTAAAAAATGATCACCTTTATTGCCCATTTAGCTCACTAAACCCACTTTTCATGGAATTAGACAAGCACAGTAACAGAAAAGGGTAAAGGGTAGAAAGTTGGGGGGCAGGGGAGAGAGAGAAGCATGGCAGCCGCAACTTAGATAACTTTAAAAAGTTATAAAGTCCTAGCCCATGCACCTTATTTCTCAATCACAAAACAGTGCTGTCACATACCTGCAGCTAGAAAACAATCCATAAATTTTAACAACTGCATATCTGAAGGATGAACTTAATGGTTCTTCAAGGCTTGCATACCCTGACGGTTTAAGCCGATTCTTCCAGATGATAGACACCTGAGGCAAAATGAAACAAGAGAACGGCTTTGCCATAAATACAGCAAATTATTCATATGAACTCAGTCCTACTTGCACTAAAATTTAAAAAGAGGCTCTTCACACAGTTGAAGGTGAGTTCTTCTCTTCACTGTAAGGAAATGTAAATTCAGACAGATACCTGAAGAAGTGGAAGGCCAAAATAGATGAAAAGAACTAATGCAAAATATTTACTTCAACTATTACATCTTTTTTTCCTTAAATTGCACAGCACAGCAGTCTGCTCCTCAAGGTGTGTTTAACATTTAATGGTGGGTTCTGCATTGCCTACTTTAACAAAACCCACTAATTTTAAAATGACTTTGCCTAAGAAAGATAAGAACCACAGAAATGACCAGAGGACCTTATGACACAGTTTTCCTTTTTGTCCCACAGTAAGAAAGGCAGCAGTTTTGTCACTATAGAGTTGTAATATTGGAGAACAGGAAGTCAATCATCTCAGCAGGTAAAGCTTTCCAGCACAAGGAGCTCTGGGACTGTGGTTCATTCCAATTCACATCAATAGCAATACAGCTGTATGAAGATGTATCAATATTGACAGCTTTTCATAATAGGTATTGCTCTGTGGTGATTTTCCAAGACCACAGTTGTGTAATAGCGTTATGTGCACAAGTCTGCTGTTACTAAAGACAGATAAGTCTGTGGTAAACATCTTCCAAACTAAATTTCTGTTTCAGATTCCTTTTGTCATTGTGTATTGGACATTTTACTGTATAAAACCAGGAAGTGTAGCATGATGTAGGATGTTTTGTTGTTATAGATATGTTTATAACAGAAACACACTTACATTGAGGATATGAGAATACACTGCTTTTAACTGAAAAGTGTGAGCATAAATTGTTGTTGGTCATACACCCTGTGTTACTATTCATCCAGATTACACAGAACTGCTCCCATCTCAGTAAGCAGATTCCACCTACTTGTATATGAACAGGGCTGGCCTCAGATTAGCTAGTAAATCTGAGCAAACCTCCAATGAGTTTACTGACTAACTAAAACATCAAAACTTGAAAGATTAGCAAACTTTACTGAAACTGACACTGAACTCAAGCTGAAAGCTCTTCTGAAAATGAAGAGTCTCAGGAGAAAACTAGGAAATTCAAAAGCTTCAGTATGCCCATTGATTCAACAAAGATATAATTACAAGGGAAAAGACAAATTAAGAGACATGAACAAGAATGCTGTGGTCTGAATAAAAGAGATCCTACAAACATATTTGATGATTTTATAGGAGGTGAAATTATGGTAGTCAAGCTCTGAAATATTAGTGGGTTCATAAAACATAGTACATGCTGTAGAACCTTTGAGTTTCAGTAAATGTATGAAAAGCATGATTAGGGACAATGTGTTCTGCCAATGGCACAGCATAGATACAGGTCTGGGTAACATCAGGTTCTACTTTCTTCACAGGAATGCAATGGAAATCTGATTTTTACGTTCCACATTTATTGCCATCAGTGCAAATACACCAAGATGTGTTCAGAGGTGTCTGAATTTCATTTATTAATATTCTACGAATTCAAAAGAGCTGGGCTATTTATCATCTGGAGGAAAAGTTGAAAGAGTTATCAGATGGTAGAAATCTAGAAAACACCTATTATCTTAGCCACATTAGTTAGAATATTACAGGAAGAACTAGCTAAGAATTTTTTGATGTAACTTCTTTCCTGTACATTCATCTGACTTTTTGCAAAAATGCATTATTTTTTCATGAATTTTTCATTGTAAAAGTAGCTCAAGTCAATAAAAAAATTTCTAGTTCTCATCCTGGTGAGAATGGAAGCAAAGACACCCAGATTTCAAAATAATCCATAGTCCTTCATCAGCGACATCTATCCTTGCCCAGAAAGAGACAAAAAATGCCATATGTCAACATCTTCACAAAATTAATTCCTAATTACAGGTCAAGCACCAATATTCGTTTGTACATTTAAATATCTGACAGCATGTCATTCTTTAAAGAGCTTCATGATTAGTTTGCATAAGGAACTTGTGTGTCTTATTTCGAATACATCCAGAAAAGAATGTTGAATATTTCTTAACTTCCTGAGTCGGTTTCAGAATACCTTTAAATTCAAGTCTGCAATCCTAAATGGACAAGAGCTTCCTTTGTTCCAATTCTATTGTTATTGCTAAATGCAGGCTGATGGAAAGTGAAGAACATGGCTGTGTCTTTTAGTCAGTGACCTTGTAAATCTCAGGGGAAAGACCTAAATTACAAATTAAAATAGCCTATGGTTTTTATCAAAACCTTCAGTAGAAAATGGGCATGTATTCAACATAGCTGTAGTTCATCTGAAGAATGGATCTGTAACTATACATGTCCCCAGATGGACGTCTGAATTTAAGTTCAGAATATTTTAAAAATTTCAACTGTCTCCCTATGTTTTTCTATCATGATTAACTGTGCTGCTGTAAATCTTGCTTAAGTGTGTAGTTAGACAATTATTAATGGTAGAAGTAAAAGGTCTTAGGTTTGCACAGCTATGCACTACTGAGGCCACAGAGGCCTAAGAACAGCAAAACATATCTTATCTCCTTTTCTTCTAATTCTCCAGGCACACTAGAGGATAGGGAAGCTGAGCAGTGTCTGGCCCTTAGCAGCAAGAGTTGGAACATGAAGAAGTACTGATTAAATTAGAACATTTTATAACACTGCCAAGTGTCCTGAGAGCATGAAAATGTGATGCTTTTGCCTTTTTTTTTTTTTTTTTTTTTTTTTTGTAATACACCTATTTCTTTTCACCTTTCCGCTTCTTTAGTGAAGGACTTTGCTTAATCTTTTCCAGGTGACCAAATGTACAAAAGCTTTTGCAGTAATGACTGATGGACAGGATGTATCCTCCAATTAAATGTTCTCTCTGTAGCCTTTTCCAGAATACACACCTTCAGTGGTTGTGAAAACATATCTTCTTATGCCTTTTTAGTTTGCCTCATCCTTGCTTGGAAAACTTCTATGATGTTTTTGTTACTTTAATTTTCCAGACTAAATAAAAGATTGTAAGATAAACCATTAGACTGCTGAAGAACTAGGATTTCGTGGTTTTACATCTCTTACAAAGAAGGAGCTTCTTCAGTGCTGCCAATCTATATGGCATATATTTATTTTAGATTTTGATTCGGCTATCGCCGTTAATGTTGTTCTTTCCACTGTCACACTCAATCTGCGTGACATCAGCATGTCACCAATAGAACAGATGTCACTTTATTATGGTCTTTTTTTTTTTTTTCATTGTAATTAGTGATCTGGTCTTTCTTGACACGCTACAATTTACTTGCAGCAATACAGGCGCTCTGATGGGGACAGGGTGATATAACCTAGAGTGACAGCCAACAGAGCAGCAATAATCTACTGAAATATTTGAAACTGAAAAGAAAAATCTATCTTTCTCAGCTAAGCAGCCTGAAGGATCAAAGGATGCCAGTCTTCTGTCTGAAAAACACAAGTTGTTGTACAGCAAAATGATGCTTGGACTTGTTAATGGCTACTTGGATTGCTAGCAGCAATCATGCTGTAAAGATTTTTAGGAGGTCAGTATAATAACGCTCTAATTTGTTTTAACACTGTTTCAATAATTGGTTTAAAACTGGTTAAAAACTATATATATATATATTTAAACACTCTACCCAGGTCCTACGGTTTTACTTCAATTTGGTTATAAGATGGAGTTTCTGGTATAGTGCCTGACATTGTGTCACTTTCTAGTAACATGGCTGCTGGTAGTAAGAGGCTCAAAATGCCATTTGTAGTTAAAATCTCTATTTTCAGATACATTGTCTAGTTTATTCATGCAGAGAAGTCATTTTACCTTTTGACCTTTCTGCTGGACTGAACAAAATGAGTGGAAACATATTTCAACAGTCCTTATATTTGAGTGAATTGTGACTGCAGCTGAAATTGCCACAGTCTCCTGTATTATTTGCATTAATTTTTTTATAATACACTTGGCCAAACCATTCCATTTTAGATATTTACTTCTTTTTGTTTAGATTTATAGTGAAGTTTAAAAATTAATGAAGTAGAAAATCAAAGCATTCTAGAGCATTTTAATCAGATATAAAGTAGCACAACTGCAATGCTTCATACAAGCACAGGTTTTAAAATGGTAAGATTTTTACTTAAACTAATTTTGTTCATCTGCTTAAGTACTTTTTATGGCAAGGAATAATTTAACTGAAAGCTTAAGTGTAAGTCCATGCTTAAATGCGTTGCTGAGGCAAGGCAGAATTCCCAACATCTCCTTGGGATAACAAGAAATCCTATGGAAGTTTAATGACCTAATAAAAAGAGCTTAGAGCCCTTTCAGAGATGCTACATGTCTTCACTCCTCCTTGATCTCTTCAGGAGCTGAAAGTATCTAAAAGCCTACTGGACTGAGTCCTACTTAAGTCCTGCTTAAGTCTGACATCATCCAAAAAGGATTTGTTTTCACTGGTACTTTCAAAAGCCTGGAGAATCTGTCAGAGTGCTTGCTGGAAGCTGGTATGCGTTAGTAAAACCAGTATCTCTGGGGGCTGGAAAAACTGAGTAGGTTATAAGGAGCTATCACTGAAGTTGCAATTAAGTTAAGCATGACATTGATAGACACAAAAAGAGTAGCACATCACTCAGAAATTATTAAAAAGTCAGGCAAATGAGCAAAGGATCTGAAAAAGCTTAAAAAGGCTAGTCATAAATATAGCTAACCAAAGAGAATACCAAAGGAAGTAATGGTCAAATTCGGAGATTACTCTGAAGAACAGCAGGTGCTGAGTGGAGAGAACAGCCACCCATGAGTAACTGTAGACCCACAAAATGTAAATTTAGAAAAAGGCAGAGGAACAGGTCACTTTGTGGTGCTGAGCAGAACAAAGGGACCCGACGGATAAGCGCCGGGCAGGATATCGCTGCAGCAGCTTTCACAGACTCAATCGTGTACAAGGGCAGCGCTGACAAAGCAGTACAAGGTGAATTTGCTAATTCGTGGCAATCTGCAAATAAAACTGATTCATGAGTGTCTATGAGAGTAATGTAGCTATTTTGTATAAACATGTAACGTGGAACTAACTGACATGCTCTCTTTGCCCCCACTAGGTTTAAGTGATCTTTGTAGCTTGAACATCTAGGTTAACGAAGCTATTGCCTGCATGATGATTTTGAGTATGTGAAAAAATGTGAACACAGAGCCAATAAAACAGGAACAGTCACATGAACTTTTCATCTAATCGCATCATTCCCACAGAAATCATGCAAGCAAAAAAATTAGCCTGACACACGCCAGACTACTCATCTGCATACCCGTGTTTTATCACTTCAAGAAATTCTACTTTCAGATAGTACCATTTGTGCATGAGGCTTCATTTGTCAGGGCTACTACGCGAACCAGAGTTTCTCTATTATATACGTGTTCTGTACGTTCATAAAGCCACACAGACAGACGGACCTGGTGAATTCGCAGCGTTGATACACAGATTAGGGGTGACCCATCGATTTATGAGGCTGCAAGGCCGGCGGGACCCCAGGACAAAGAACCCACGGACCGTACGTGCCCCCGACACCGACGACCGGCCTCTTTCTGCCGGCCATCTGCAGGGGTCAAGAGGCCGAAGGCAGACCCGTGAACCTTTCCACAGGCAGGGCGGGCAGGCCATGCCTGCCTGAAGGGATTTTTTCCTGTCAGCCCCTCGCCGCCTCCATCCCTGCCCGCTCGCCCTCTCCGGCTGCCCGGGCGTTGGGCCATCCCTGAGAGAGATCACCTCAGGTCCCAGTTCTCTGAGCTAAGGTGCCTTCAGCCCGCTCCGCCGCGGCAGCTCAGCCTGAACAATCTGCCTGCGATTCGTTAAAAATAACGAGTTTGCCACAGAGAGCCAGAGATCTGCGGGGTGGGGGAGGGCGGGGCAGCGGCGCGTTTCCGCTCCCTCCGCTGAAGTTTGTCCCTGCGGCGGCCGCCGTACCGGCCGCTCCTCCCGCCATTACGGGCCGGGGCTGTGGCGGGCGGAGCGCGCTTTTCAACCGCCATGAGCCTCTGGGTGGACAAGTACCGGCCCGGTTCCCTCGGCAGGCTGGATTACCACCGCGAGCAAGCGGCGCAGCTCCGTAACCTGGTGAGGGGTTGCCCGGGAGCCGCCGTCCGCCGATCCGCGGCCTCCCTGGCGGGGCTTTGTCCGCCGCGGCCTCCAGCCGCCTGAGGCGAGCCCGTCACCGGGTCCTCTCCTCTCCTCTCCCCTCAGCGAGGATCTGCCAGGAGTCGGGATTCCGCGGCCCCGCAAGGCCTTTGCGTCCAAGGAAAAGGCTGCGAGGAAATGAGCGGCTTGGGTTTTTTTGTCGGGAGTGTTGTGGGTCTGTTTCTGGGCGGGTTTAGCTAAGAATGGTCAGTGTCCCTAAGAATAGGGCTTACCTTGTTTTACTTAAAGAGTTAGCCGAAGTTTTTTTAGGTGAGCAGCTGGGAATGAAAGTCAGGACTCTGTAATTGGATGTTAAAGGACTGCTTCCCCTGCCAGGTGCGCTGGTTTCTCTCTTCACTGGGCCGCTGGATTGATTCACTCCCTCAGTGTTTCTCTGTGGCTGTTACCTCTAACTGATGTAAATTCTGGCTGTGGGTTTTGGTCAGGTGTTCCCCAGGTCATGCTTTTTGGCTTTCCAAGAAACAAACTCCGAACTTCATTTAAATGCAGGCTACCTATTACTCGTTTGCGCATATTCAAGGCTTGCATACGAAACAACAATGTAATTATGTATATGTGTATATATCATAATTATATGAGTGTGTATCTGCTTTAAACTTTGTTTTAATCGTTTTTACTGTGTGTGTTTGTGGCAGCTGTCACTCTAGAAATGGTGGATAGCAGGTAAATGCTAGGGTGGTTTTCTGTTGTTTTTTTGGGTTTGTTTTGTTTGGATTTAGGGTTTTTTTTTTGAGGGGTGAGGTATTTGGAGTTTAAAAGAGTTACATATGGTCTGCAGAAAAATATGATGTTCTATAGGAAATACGGCTGCAGGAAAGGAATTCAGCAGTTCTAGGTACTGTGTTGTGACTGAGCTGGAAAAGTAATTTCATGTAAACTTGAGTGAGAATGGAAAGATGAATATTCTCTTATAAGGCAAATATTGTTGTAGCTAACTAATCTTGTCGCTTTGTATTCAGGTTCAGTGTGGTGACTTCCCTCATCTGTTGGTGTATGGACCATCAGGAGCTGGAAAAAAGACAAGAATAATGTGTTTGTTAAGGGAATTATATGGTGCAGGAGTGGAAAAACTGAGGATTGAGCATCAGAGTATAACGGTAAAAAAAATGTCTCCCATCTGCTGCAAAGTAATGTGGATGTTTATATACTGATGTATTTCTCTTGTGGGGCTTTCATATTTATTTGAGTTTTAAAAAGAATTTTTTTTGCACTCAGTATCTTCAAGCTCTTTTATGTAATTAATCACACTGGTTTGGTTACATGAACAAATACTTTTGCCAGATGTTATTGTTCCTTAGGTCTTCATGGGTGGGAGGATGTGGGGTTTTTTTGTTGCTTTCTGTGGCTGGCTGGTTGTTTTTGTGGGTTCTTTTGGTTTTAGTTGTTTGTGTTTTTTCTTTTTTAAACAGGTTGGTTTGGACAATAGCATGGGTTGTGATAGACTAGTTCTCAATTAGATGTATAGAATTTCATTTGTCTGTAAAAATAACCCTTATTTTAAAAATTATTATCACCGCTTTTTGCGTATATACAAGTTTTAACTTGTCTCATTCTTATAGTGACAATTTCAGCATTAGCAAAAAAAAAATCAATTTACGTTGTATCTGCCTTGGTCTTAGGCATTTAATTTTTTATTATTAAAAGGTTATATTATCCATTCAAAATCTTTGTTATGGAAGGCTTAACCAGCAAGGGGTGATCAAGCTTTATTGATAAGTGGGTTATTCAGTGCTTGCTTTTTAATTCTCAGTAGTGGAACAAATATAATACTTGGACTGGATGATAGAAATATAGGATATATTTAACTGTTCAGACCCCAAATCAGTGGTGATATAAATAGTAGTGTTTTCTTTAAACAAAGTATAGACTTGAAAACTTTTGCCAAGAGAAGTAAACAGCCTCTTCAGGCTTGTCCAGAGGTTTTCCCTCCAAAACTTTTCTTTGGAGGGACAAAGTATCATTTATTTTGTATGGCTGATTCCAATAATGAGATTTCTTGTTACAAAACTCAGTAACTGGAGTATGCACTAATATGTACTACGTGTTGCTATATTAATCGTTACCGTTATTATTCTATAGGCTGGATGATGTGCCAGTACTCCTTTTCTTCTTTGGGGATGGGGTTGGGGGGTAGGAGACATGTAAGTCTAGTGTCTCAGCAGTTCTTTGATCTCTGAGGCTTTTGGTTTGCCTGTGATCCAGCCAGTTGTAATTTGTAAGATAAATTTTTGCATCAGATTTTTGGAACACTCTTTCTGAAATTTAATATGCTTACTTTCTACATAGGCACCTTCTAAAAAGAAAATTGAAATTAGCACCATTGCAAGTAATTATCACCTTGAAGTTAACCCAAGGTAAGTAAGTGTATGGTAGAAGTGTCCCACTTCAAATGTAAGCCGCTGGTCATACTGCACGTGGTTTCGATCTGGGTATACAAGAGCCTGATTGTCCAATTTATTGCCCGAGCAAGTTAGATAATGGTTTATGGGTTTGGACTGCAAATGGGAGCAGGGAGAGGATTTTTAATTGAACAGCTCTAAATCAACAAAAATTTGGATTGCTGTATACTAAAGACAGTAATGTTCTGCTTAACTAGCCACATAAGCATGCTGATGTTGAGGACTGGGTAACAGAAACAATTCTGGATTCATAGGTTTAACCATTTAAGTTGAAATAGAGAACTTTTATTGGAACCAACACCCCCATATTTTTAGTTCTCTCACAAATACAAAACCGAAGTGATTTGAAAGTAAGCAAGGTTTACCTAGTAACTCTTTTATTTGAGCACGGGAAAGAATACCGCCACAAAATACTGGGAATCCTGTCATAAGTGAGGTCAGATGTTGATTTAAATGACAGAAGCTATAATGGTGTACTGTATGTCTTCTTTGACAGTTGTGAAATTGCTGGTGATAGTTCACTGACCCAAAGTAAATACTTATATTTACCTGAAACCTTTAATGTTGCTTTAAATCACATGAGAGTAAATGTCATTGTGCACTGGGAGACTTTGGTTATGTTGGCTTTGTTGTCTGGGTTGCAATTACAAGACAATGTGTATCCTGAAGTAACTTTTAGCTTTGTGCTTATTGCTAACCCTTTTTCTCATGTTGCTCTGTGTTTTAGGAGCTCTTCTCATGTACCATGTCTCCTTTCAAAGCTTGTTCTGCAGCTAATCTCTGTGTATTGATTAGTGAATATCTGCTGGTATTCTAATACAGACCCAAATAATTAAAGCTGAGACTTTTATTGGTAATTAACTATTTGAATCTGTCATTTTGGTGATTATAAAATGTGTGAGCATTCAATCTTCTGCTCTGATAACCTAATACTACTAATATGTCTTCTGTTACTTTCAGTAGAGTACTTTTAGCTTGAAACATATAAAATAATTGTATTTTACTTTAAATATAAAAATCCTGAAAGTGTAGAACTGCTGTATTGGTTATTGTAAATAATAGTAGTGCTGAGTTTTGATTAAGAATTAATATATTGATTCATAGGCTTTAAGTGATCAAGCACTTGTCATGTTTATGTCTGACCAGACAGTGAACCTGCATGTGCTGTGTTATAGTTGGTGAAGTTTGATTGAATTATAATACTTTGAAAGCATGTTGTGCATCTTGAGTAACATGGAACATGAGAAATGGCTAACAGGGAAAGGAAATTAACTTCTGGGCAGGACTCTGCAGACATTGAATTTATTATGGAACTTTCTTAGATAGAACTGTTCTTTTTCCTCCAAAAGGAGGATATTGTCTGAATTCCAAAGCGTTGTCTGCTGGTCACTTGACTAGCTTGGGTAGATGCTTTAAAATGGGTTCTCCTGAGTAACTGGGTAATAAAAGAATAAGGAACAATAAAAATTAAACATTTGTGTGGCAACTGCCTTTGTTCATTGTTTTCCTGGAATGTGTGGTGTGGTCACATAATACCAAGGATAATCTTTCACCATGAAATTATAACTCTGGGTTTTCTGTTACTGCAGAGAATAATTTATGTTTTAAATATTAGGAAACTATTTTAATCACTTAGTTTCCAAAAACTGGCCTAGCTCTTAAGTAGAACCGGCTTGTTTCATTTTGCTTTCTGTTTTTTGCGCTGTAATCAAAGGTCTGCTCCCTTGCAGAAGGACAGATCTCTGCAGACAAAGTCAGCGTAGCCTGTTCAACAGATTGTGAACTGTTGAACTAATATGCTTCTGTCTGTTCTGCTGCATTCTCCTCGGCAAGAATGGGGAAGGTCTGTTTGAGTGGTGACTAGAACAGGACAGACAAATGCTTTTTCATTTGCTTGCCAGTGAAATATTGCAGAGCTACTGCTGTCTCTGTGAAGGCAATAGTCTGGGGATGCTAAAGCGTGAGGTTTTTTTCTTCTTTTTCTTTGCTTTTTCAGTAATCTAGCTTGCAAGTCAATCCCCAGTGGTTATCAAATCTGAGTCTAACTAGCTGAGCTACTAAGCTGGGGACTGAGAAAGCTGTGCAGTGCTACTGTAGGGGATAGTAAGGAGAAGAGGCAGGAGGAGATCTAGTATTTCCCCATGTTTTTCTGCCTTCTAAGAGGAAAAAAGCTAACTGTTTATGCTGTAATAGTATCTCAATATCAGTCTTTTACTAGTAACTCTTTGTAACCTCAGTGTGTCTGGCATTCAATTTTACATTAAGCGTATAGGTGGTTCATAGCATAACATCTAGTTTTCAGGGGGAAAAAACCCTATGCATTTACATCAGTCCTTTGAGTCGGGCATCCTATTATGTGGTTAGACTTCATTTTTCTGCCCATAATGGGTAAAAGTGTTCACATTGTGTCTTTGCCCAAATCGTAGGGAGTGAAAGTTTAGATTTCTCATACCAGAAAAATAAGTTCTATTTTAATGAGTTAATAAAAACATTTAACAATGGTTTCACTACCTCCCAATACAGTGGTAGTAACCCAGCTGTGCCTGCATAAGCTTTGGGTTGTTTTTATTATTGGGAAGGTAACGTTCAACAAAGTATGTGTGTTGAGCATAATTCTACCTCAACAGCTTCTGAATTCTTTTGGCATTCTTGTTCAGTCAGTTGACCAAGGGGCTGCTTAGGAGGATGTATTTTATATGCAATATAAAGTTGTTTTAAAAAAAGTTTTATTCAAACTCCTGGTACAGTGATGCAGGAAACAATGACCGCGTAGTAATTCAGGAACTCTTGAAGACAGTAGCACAATCCCAACAGCTTGAAACAAGTACTCAACGAGATTTTAAAGGTGAGTAAAAACAGTTAAAACCAGCCAAAGTACTTTTTGAGCTTGTTTTTCAGAGATTTCTGCTGACTGTTTTGTTTGTACCTGTGTATTGCATGAGGGCACACACGAACCTTTCCCAGATTAAACAACCTCCCATTTTTCTTCCACTGTGGAAACATCTTGAGTGGTTGAATACTCAGTATGAGGTTGTCTTTTGTGTTGGTTTCTTAGGAGAACAGGGTGTAGTTGAATGACTGTGGCTGGACAGAGAGAGCTTGGATTCCTGCTGTCTTTTCCCAAGTCTACCACTGAAATGCACTATAACTTAGTCTAGTGTTCTACAGTAGTAAAGTTATGAGCTACTGAGGCTTAGTGTTGAGTTGAAGGGCAGGATGGGCTTATGGCAAACAGTAGGTGTTAGCCACTTATTTGTAGCGTTTGGGGGGATGAGCTATCTTAGGCAGAAAGTTTAGAAGCATTTTATCCACAGTCTATGGAAGGATGCTGGGTAAGAAAATGAAGGCGGCTTTCATTGAATTTTCCAAGGCACATGTTGCTACAACTGGCTTATTTTTCCTCCCCATGACTAAAATGAAAGCAAAATCAGAACTATGTAACGAGATTAAAGGAGAGAGGAAATCTTGACAGATAGATTAGAGCAGAAATTAGTTCAAAATGGTCATGGATTTAGTTCTTTGTCTCGTTTTCCTCACTGTTCTCAGGAAAAGCTATATTTCACCTAAGCTGCTAGACACTGATTGGCTCTACCAGTTATTGATGTATATACCCTTAGAGCTCTAAGTATCTGGTAAGCTGGCTGGTCGTCTTAGGCAGCATATATGACCAGAAGAGAAATGGGAAAAGAGTAATGGGCCGACTTGTTCTCCAGGCTGTTCTCAGCTGGACCATTCGGAGTCCTGAAAGGAGCCATCTATGAGTTGCCTATGGAGGAACCTGCAGAAGGTAGCTGGTTAGGTTAGCTGCTTCGTATTAGGTGTCTCCTGATTGTTCTGAAGCATTTTTGAAATAAGTTTTTCTTTTTCTTTGAAAGACAATGGAAAGGCGTTGCAGCTACAATAACAATGCAGCTTTCTACTAATCCTTTGTTAAGCTAAGATACTGTTTTCTAAATATAAAATGGATTGAGGGGAGGCTTCAAGAAATTTTTGCCTTTTGATATGTCCTTATGCCATAAATTCTTTAACATTTCTTACTTTAAAATGCCTTTAAAAAGTTACTATACTAATTATCAAAGTGAAAGCTTCTACACCTACCTGGATTATTTCTTGGCATTGAAGTGTGGCAGGCCCTGCTCTGAAGAAATTGACATTCCAGAACATGAATATTGGGTGTGAAGGAGCAGAAGATTATACAGTCAAAAAGGCATGCAGGTTGTCCTAATCTTTATTTGTCCTGCTTGTGGAACCATGCTGCCTTTTTCTGCTTGTATCATTTATTTTGGTATTATCACTTGTATGTCAAAGTACTCATTTTCTTAGAAAGATTTGATATTAATTAAAAAAACCCACTCTTTTTAATTGTTTTTCAGTGGTGCTGTTAACAGAAGTTGACAAACTCACTAAAGATGCTCAGCATGCTTTGCGAAGAACAATGGAGAAGTACATGGCGACTTGCAGGTTGATCCTGTGCTGCAACTCCATGTCAAAAGTTATAGGACCTATTCAAAGCAGGTGCCTGGCTGTACGAGTGCCTGCTCCCAGCATTGAAGATGTATGTTGAAACAGAAGCAAGCATAAGTTATTTAAAACTTCTTACTGGAGAAGTTCTTGTTGTGGACTTATGAAATATTTTACTTCCACAAAGTGATATGGTTTTTCTTTGTGGTGGGTGACTTGTCAAGCATGTCATATGAAAGACTGGTCCATCTCTGGTCCAGAAATGTTACAAGCAGGAGAATCTGTAGGTGCTAAACTGTTTGCTAAGTGTTGCACTCCCTGCTATCTGTTTTCCATCTAGATCTGCCATGTCTTGTCCAGTGTGTGTAAGAAAGAAGGCCTGACTCTTCCTCAGGAACTGGCTCAAAGGCTTGCAGAGAAATCTGGCAGGAATCTTCGGAAAGCACTACTTATGTGTGAGTCCTGCAGAGTACAACAGTAAGTCGCTGCTAAAAATTAATGTAAATTATACTCTCAGACACATAAGTGAACTTACTTTTGAAGCCTTGTTAGAATAGGTGAATGTTTGCTTTGATTTTAATTTTTAAAAAATATTATTATGTAGGTATCCATTTACTGCTGATCAAGACATTCCTGAGATGGACTGGGAAGTTTATTTGAGAGAAACTGCAAATGCTATTGTCAGTCAACAGACACCACAAAGGTAGGTAAATACACTTGCTTGCAGCTATAGATTAAGTTTTTGGTGTATTCTCAAACCTGAAAAAATGTTGCATTTAAAAATGTGGCATCTTTACTCTAATTATCTGTAATTTTCTGGCATTTCTGCTGGAGCTGGTACTTTGCAGCCAGAGGAAGTGAGATTTAAAATTACCAGAGGAGGCTGAATGAGCTTCAGGAACTTAAACTTGTTGGTTTTCGCTGTTGAAGCTTTGTAATCAAAAGTGAGCTTATGCATGTTGTGTTCTCTGTCTCTTTATTTTGGGGGTGGTGGTGGCGTGTGTTGGGGTGGGTTTTTTTGGTTTATTTAAGGCTTCTGTTTCAGCATCTTTAGCATAACATGTCTTTGTAAAAGAACTGGAAATGAGAAATTGTTGCTTTTTTTAAAGCACATTAGGAGGTGCCCCCTATATCCATCTCAGTGTCATATACATAGCCTGATCCTTTTAGTGTGTTCCATATATTACATGAGATGTCACTTAAATTCTTGTATTTAATTTAGATGCTTGTAGGCTCTGGCCTCCTGGTATCACAAGTTGAGAAGTGATAACTGTGTCACTTTCTGCCACCTAATCATCTTACCTCCTCTTGTAAACAATGAAGACAGAAAAACAGCATAAACAAATCTTGTGGTTCAACCAATTTTGTGGCGTCTTCTCGCTAGTCTTAAGCATGAGTAATAATTTAGATATGAAGAGGAATTAAAGGGAGACGAGCCTGAGACAAATTCTAATAGCCTTGTCGCTTCTAGATTAACTGAGACCATTGTAACTAGAGTATATGTAACTTACCTTACTGTTTTGTATAAAAGGTGATATGTAGCATTTGAAATGAAACTGACTTGTGCAATGCTTTTGGGTTTAAAATAACACACAAACCCAAAACCAGAAAAAAACCTTTGCCTGGGTTGACTTTCTTTTTTTCCTGCAGCATATTTCACAAATAGTGAAAACACCTTACTATGCTTTGGGGGCATATGTCTGATAATTTTGTGGTGTCTTTCCACCAGGCTTTTAGAGGTCCGTGGACGGCTTTATGAACTCCTGACACACTGCATTCCTCCTGAGATTATAATGAAGGTAATTCAGCTATCTAGCTCCTAATTTGTTATAAGTATTAACGCTATGACAGTCTCAATTTGAGTTTTTTTTTTTAAAAAAACAACAAACCACCACACCAAAACATCACATATTATCCAAATATTGATGAAAAGCTGTTTCCTTTCCAAACAGACCTGAGTGACCAAAAGATACTTTTCTTTCGTGTTTCTTTCTACCGGAGTAACCAAAATAGTCCAGGTTATCACTCTGAAGCAGTAATTAAAGACCTTGTTCCTGCAAACACTGATACATAGCATTCACTTCTCATGATTCTCAGTCAGTATACTAGACTGTTTAGTTAAGTTCATGTCTGAATATATTTGGGCATGATGTTTTTGGGTTGTGTAGATTTTGGGGGCAGGAAGATTCTGTTCTCTAATTTGGAAAATGTAAATGTCTAGTTTATTTTTGTTGCAGGCTTCCTTGTCCACACCTCTGTTGAATTGTTTACTAAAACCTGTTCTGTGATCACAGAACAGCATCATCACAGCTGAGTAAAAACAAAGGAGGACATGCGTTGTCCCCCTGAAGACTTCTCAGGCCAGTTTCTGTGTTGAAGTATAGACATACTTTATGGGCTAATTTTGATACAGTTTGTTTTCTTTTGTAAAAGTTTTGTTGTTATAAGTTCAATATTTGCTATGTCCTGGTGAAGAAGTTTGCTGAAGGATGCTAGAGCAGCAGGCCTATTCAAGGATAGAAGTCATCTTGGGAGGAAGAAAAGCAAATGGGATGTGCATGTTTTTATTTCAGACAGGATGAAAGGATGCTGAAGACAACTAGAGCAGAAGAAAGATTAAAGCTAATGTTTGCAACTTATGCTAGGTGGACTCTCCCATCAGACACAATTACAAGATAATAAATTTCTTTTCATGTTAACTGATATCTGCTTTCTGACAGTTCTGGTAGTTGGATGTTTCTTTAACCTTCCTTTCTTATGGTAGGGTAGTGGATCCTGCATTGCCCTGATTGAGGACTGTTGTTGTCAAGCCAAAGGTGGATGTTCTTTACCCACTCCCTCTTCACAAACTTGAAATGGTGCAGAGATACTTCTCACTTAATCCTGACTGTTTTAATAGAGATGGATTTGCAATGATTTTATTGCTGTCTCAGATCTAAAATAATGTATTTTTGGTTTTACATGGCTGAAGTATTGTGGTAAAGTATTTTGTGTGTGTCTGCACGTACGTGTGTACATAAATATAAACAGATAAATTTTAAATAAGCCCTTTCCTTGTTTCTTATTAATGTTGTTTCTCTTTGTGCTTGATGCAGTAAAGACAGCAAGTAAGTGATTTTAATACACTTGCTATCTTGGCAAAAATTCTCCCCAGGGTCATGTGCCTGCACGCAGTAGAGGTTATAGTATTTGGAGATGAGGTTAATTTATTTTCTTTATTAAGGCATAGGTAATTTCATTATATGATTTTTCGCATCTAAGAACACCATAGGTAACATCTATTTTGACATGAGGAATTTATCTTGAAAGTAAGTTCTGAAGAGACATGGTTCCATGAATCTAGTTCTGTCAAATAGGTGGTGTAATGATTCCTCAATGTCTTTTCTGTTGGATCATGAATGAACTATTGGTCATAGCTTGGCTATGTTCGGAGAAACGAGGTTATTCTCTTAACAAAAAATACATAATTTTTCAAATACTGTCCTGTTTGTTTTTTCCCCTTTTAGGGTCTCCTGACAGAACTTCTAAATAACTGTGATGGACAACTGAAAGGAGAAGTTGCACAGATGGCGGCCTTCTATGAACACCGCCTGCAACTGGGCAGCAAAGCCATTTATCATCTGGAAGCATTTGTTGCAAAGTTTATGGCAATTTACAAGAAGTTTATGGAGGATGGACTAGATGACATGATGTTCTAACTCTGATGCCCGAAGTTGTACACAGAATGTTGTGTCATGATGCCAATAATGTTGCAAATGTTGTCTGCTTGTCCATGCTTGGTTGCATGTGGGTCTAGTTCAAAGTCAAATATTTTATTTTGCTGTTAATATAAACCACAGTGAACTAAAGAACAATGTTCAGTTGTAGAAAGCAGATGGATGTTTGACAGCCACAAATCCATCTTTAGATCCATACAAAATACAGAGCCTTTCAGAAGGACAAGTTGCCTTGGAAGACATACAAGATGATTGCCGCTTTGCAGTGTTTGTAAGCTGACATTAAGAGGAGAGAACGTGGATGCTCCATGCTTGCTTTTTCATTGTTCATGGGCAAGGCTGTAAGCAAAAGGTGGTTTTTCCATGTTGTGGTAAGTTCCAGTTTCAGCATGTATGTTCTGCCTACTGATTTATATATCCTGCTGTTTGTCTGGCTTTTATTTTAGCCACTCTGTTTTACCTGGTGTGCTGCCACAGAATGTTTTCTGACTCTTATTTGTAAGCAGTATAAAGCAAGTCCACTTGCTATCTACTCTTTCGGGTTCACCTCAACATACATAATACTATTCAGGTAAAGATTAGTCCTTTTGACTGCGGTTTAACCAAGGGTAGGGTTTCAACTTTTAACAAATATTCTTTCACCTCTTAAATTTATATGTGACTTTTTAAAAATGGCAAAATAAATTGTAAAAATATGAACAACAAATGAAATGCTGAAATAGTGTTTTATACTGTCTGTGACTACCTAGGTATGTGCATTCATTTGCTTTGATGAATTTGCTAGATTGTCTTTCAGAAAGGTGGGGTATACCCCCGGCCATTGTAAGACTAAAGAGAGCCACTGAAGTTTAAAACAAACAAAAAAAGAAAAAGCCAACCCCCCGAAATAATAAAAAACCCAACCACCACCACCTATGCCACTTCATGCGGCAAGTCTTCCACACGTGTGTTATGGTACCCTAAAAATGACTAAATTTGTGCCCTTTGTAACTGCACTCTGCTAACTTAGGCTATTACTAGATAGTATTTAAAGTGAATTAAATACTGTTTCCCACCCCCACCCTTTTGTTTTTAGTAGGGAAGGGTATAATATTTGGGGATTTTTTTGTCAGAGCTAGTTATGCATAATGGCAGTTTTTTGGAAGCTAGGGCCCTCTCTCTAGTAACTGATAAAGAATCTCACTAGTTATTACTAACTCTGTCATCCCCTTTAAAATGTACAGAAGGCGACATTAATCCTTAAAGAGGTAGTGTCACTGCCATTCTTGGGAACTTGACCATCCCGTGCGTGGGGTTAATGCGCAGCTTCCCTTCAGATCCAGTCTCGGTAAGGCACTGCTGGCCTGCTTTGTGCTCAAGTGCTCTCCTTGAAACTGAAGAAGTCTAGAAGATGGATTTTTCTCTTCCATCTGCTCTTGTCACCCAAATCCACAGCACTGGTAGCTTGTAGTGTGAGTGTCTTGACTGTCAGAGATTGTAGAAACTGTTAAATTGTCAGTGATAGTGGAAGTAAGTACTTAAATCCATTACAAGGAAGAGCACAAGAATGGTAGAGAGGGCATAATTACTGCGTGTACAAATGGCCTGCCCTTTCAGGAGCCTAGTCTGTCTACTCATTTTTAAAAGCCAAACTACCATTTGCCTACTCTAAGTATAGCATGTGATGAAGCAAAAGCATTAATTCTGTGTCGTTCGTTCCCCCCCCCCCCCCCAAAAAAAAAAACCAAAGGAAAGAGAAGAGCTAATGTAGGAGAAGGAAGGGGAATTTATGTAGGGATTTGTGAAATACCGTTGAAATGCATAGGGACAGTATTGATGGGACAGGCAGGAGCTGGACTGTAGGTTTGTCAGTTGGAGGAGGCAGAGGAGCAGTTTGCTGAGATCTTTTGAAACAGCAGCTTTGTCTAGGAGACTGAAACCCCACCATAAATCTCTCTCTGCAGGTGTTCTTGCTACCTCTTCTTGAAGTTTCTTTTTTATCATGTTCTACCTTGGATAAATCAAGAGTAGTCAAGGATGGAAAAATGGGATAATGATCCGGGATTGCTGGCAGAGGAAATGGCTATCATTGTTCCCAAAAGCCAGCATTTCCCCCTCCTGCTCCTGCATCTTTGTCTTCCACAGCCTAGAACACAGAAATTTAAATACACAGGCACAGCACCTCATAAGCCTCTGCATGCATTCTTCTTTCCTGCCATAATTTTTAAGGCAACTCTTGCCTTAAATGATCAGTAAGTTGCACTTTTGGGGAACATCTTAGAGGCTGATAGCCACCTTGGATGCTGCTTCCCCTCACTTTTGGGTAGCTTTAGCGCTTGCTTAGAGGGAACGTGGGGCAGAACCCAGTTCCTGGGCTGTTCGGAGGAAACCGGGACCAGTAACCTCCATCCCTTGTGCTGTGCACTGACAAAGGGAGCTGATGGGAATGTACGAGCAAGTGGCTGTCAGAGACAAAAAAAAAAAGGGAGTTTTCTGCCATTTTTTCCCTTTGTGAAGCTACCATGGAACCCTTTTACCAGAAAAGCAGAACCTTAGCCTGGTAAGCGAGGGTGTCCCGGGGTGGGCAAGGCTGCCTCCGCAGCCTGCGTGCAGACAGCCCTGTGCTGCAGCTACGCTGAGCGCTGCGCTCCTGCCTCACAGATCAAGAGGGAGAGGCGGTCCAGGCAGACTTTTAAGCACTGAATAGCACAGGACCAACCTCCAGATGATCCATTTCTTCAGCTGATTGCATCTTTTGAGACCTGCTTAGAATTGCTTCTGAATTGCGTGCTGAGAGGACTACCCTTGCTTTCATCCTGTGTCACCTCCTGCTAGTTCCAAATGAAAACTCCAACCTGCTCCCACCCAGGTGGAACTTAAGCACTGAACAAGTCGAAGAGGTTGCAGAGGAGTCAGCTTCAAGCTAGCACAGAAAGCCAGAGGTGAAACTGATTTTTAAAAAAAAGATAAAGAAACTAAAGGCAGCAACTACTTTTCGTTAAAACTCTGCTCTCTGTGAGCATCAGCTGTGCAAAGGGCGAGTCGTGCGTTCAGACTTTATTCCCCGTTTCTGAAGTCCAAGTGTTAACTCCTGTGAGAAACGTTATTTTTAAAATCACAGTATTTTTAGACATCCGTGGTAAACAACTCTACTTGGCCATTAATCGTAATAAACATATTGTCTGATTGGCAGATGATTTTTAGAATGTATTTTGTTAAATAAATTCATATGAACAAAGCTGACATGAGGAATGTTGCCTTCTCTACCAAAGAACTACCCTGATTATCGCAGGCTAGAAGGTAAGGTAGATAAGAGAAGAGTTCATTATCACAAATTTTCCTTCCAGTGCAGGGACTTCAAGATTATTACAGTTCATTGATATAAAATAATAGCTGTAATTTGTCTTGTTGGAAGGAGTTCTGCTATGCTTGAGCTGCCTTTAATCCTTCTTGCTTAACATTTTTTGCCTGTGCTACCAATTAGTGCTGTACGAATTTGTTGCATTGGATTTCAATCAATGACCCAAACCAAAACCCAGAGTTGTAGTCTGCTAAACAAAAGTTGTCTTAATGTGACAGTGACATGTGCTTCTAGTTCTTGAAGGCCAAAACACTTCTCTTGATCTTTATATTTCATAAGGAGGGAAGGAATGTAGATACAGAAGCATGCAAAAGAAGTTAACCTCTATTGTCGAATGTGCCCTGCAGGCTAATCAATAGTACGTCAGGGAAGTTGCATGTCAGGAATTAGTTGCACATCAGAAAATGACCAAGATTAAAAGAGTTTGCCATTAACTTCAATACATTGGGGAATTGATTCAGAATGTTCTCTGTCATCAAAATTGAAATTATTTTCTGTCCAAATTAACGAGAACAACTGGGGCCTAACCCAGTTTTGTTTTTTAAACAAAAACACTGGATGCTTTGCTTGTCTGAAAAATGAGTCTGTTTGCGGTTAAACATTCCCATAACAGATTTTCTTCTATAGTTGCGTACAGTGTGTGTGCTGAACTTCTGGAAGAAATTGTGTACTCTGTTTCAGCAATCCTGGAGGTCGTAAATATTGCCCCAATCATTTGAGCACTCGGTGGTATTTCAGTGGGGATGGGTTTGGCATCTCTTAAATAGGAGTGAGATGTAAGATAATAGAAGCAGAAGGAGCCTGAAGCATGTAACTTCACCGCTGACACCGCTGATCTACCTGCGTTTCTCCTAGCAGAGGTGCTGGGGCACTCCTCACCACCTCTGTCCTGGCACCTTCTTGGAGCCGATCTTCAGCCCCATCCCAAGACATGGGGTAGGTGTTGGTCTTTCACTAGGGAGCCTGTCTTGGGAACAAGACGCTGTGAGATGTCATCTAAAATGCTGCGCAACGGCTAAGGTTGCTGTCCTCCGCTTCCCTGCGGTAACGCAGCGCTGGGAGCGTCCTCGCTGCCACGCCAGAGTGCTCCACCAAAATCAGTCGAGGTCCAGTAGCAACGCATGTGGGTGGCTCGGCAAGACAGGAGTATCTGCCGCTTGGAGGAACGTCTGGTTTGCTGCGTCAAGGGAAACCTCTGCCTTTGATACGATGAGGTACTTTATCGGGAACGTGTCCCTGATAGTCTTTTAAGTGACGTTCAGGTCTTAAGCAAAATTACAACTTCGTAGTCCCACAGAAATCCTGCAGTTACTTTTAACTCTTTCTCAGGACCATCTCACAGAAGTTAGTCCATCAATATTATATTGCTCTACACAGACTTCTCAGTGTTATTCCCAAAGTAGTTTCGTGCCATGGTAACTGCTGGACTATGTGTTCCTGGCTCCAGCTTATCCGTGCTGTCTTCTCCCCAGGTTCCCTTCAAACCATGTCTGCACTGCCCTTGAGATTTCTTCTCCTCTTTAAACACTTGAAGGACAACTGCGAGGGAGATGTCTCTCTGCTTGGGACCCACCTACCTAGGCAGGGATCTACAAATAGTCCTCGTAGGAGGTGAGCAAGGCTTATGCTTTTCCGAAGGGTGCTCCGTGGTGCAAAGCTGGAACGCTCAGCCAGAAGTGGGAGACCTGGATTCTGTGCTTGCTCCATCTAAAGAGATTTAAACTAGGGTGATTCATTTTGTTTCCAATTAATTGGTTTATTGTAATATTACTTATTAATGCATTTTACTGTTACTTAGCAGCGCGTTTAGGAGGAAAGTTAGAGGTTAAAAATAGCCATTAAAATCCTGCTTCCTCCATGATGGAAATAATTTCTACTGTGTATCTGGCCGATCTGTTTGATGGTGTCCCTGCCTTTCCTCTCCAACCTTTCATCTGAAGCCCCTGGGAGATTTGCGGAATCAGTGGTCTGCACAGCTGCATTTCAGGGAAATGGGAACACTGGAATCTCTTAAAGTAGGAGTAAATAGGCAAATTGACTGTAATTTCTGAAAACGATGGTCAGCGAACTAATTACTGCCTAATATTTGTAATTCAAATCCAGCTCGCTCACCTGCCTTCCCCTTCAGCCCACGGGGTTGGCAGGGCTCAGGAGGGGGCCACTCCACCCACGTTGATGGTTCAGGGCTAGAAGGAGAGCAAGCGAAAGAGCCTGGTTTGGTGCATGAGAAGGCACTTGAGAGAGGAGGAGTCCTGGGACATGTCCATGGCTACCCTATGCCCAAGAACAGAAGAAGAAAAGGTAGCTTCTGCATGTTTCCCTGCCCTGAAACACGGCATCTTCAGGTAGCCCTGGTACTTCTCTACCTCTCTGAAGCTCCAGGCTGCTGTGTCCGCCGACCTGCCCTGCTTTACAGCCCCCAGTGCCCAGGTCCTCCTGCCTGGCACAGTCAATGCTTCCCAACCTAGACCTGCTGTCTTCTACTCCCTAGTGTCCCAGAACTCCTTTTTCATGAGGACACCCCAAATTCCGTAGCTGTAATCCTCCAACCAGTCTTAAATCTCCCCACTCTTAAACTTCCTTACACCTCCTTTTCTGCCGGTCTGGCAGTAGAGGTGCCTCTTTTTGCCCCCAGCACGTACCTGTTCTCACCCCAGTCTCTCTGGCTGTGGCCAGCCAGCCTTGCCCAGGACAGCGGTTCTTCAGTAACCTTTTCTATGGGGACAAGGTCTGTCTCCTGCCTCCGCTGAGAGTCCACCACCCCGCTGCCCTCACAGGGAAAATATTTCCCTAGTTTTCTAATTTCCAAGAATTTCTAATTGGAACCTTCCTTTACCCATTTAAGCTCCGTCAGGAGATCCCCACTCAGTTGCATTGGCCTTCTGCCACGTCTGCTCAACTTTCCGCACATGAAACGGAGCGTTCCTGTGCTCAGAGGAGGTTGTGCTCCAACATGTAGTAGATCAGCAGGCTGCAGTATAAGACATCCTTCAATTTTAATTTACAAAGCTGTGTAGAGATACCTGAATATGGGGGTGAAGGAGAAGTCTGGTGGAAAAAAAGCTGTTGGGCTTTATCAGTGGGAAG